>NC_089586.1:107912369-108263890 GCF_019320115.1 Miscanthus floridulus | reverse complement strand
AGCCATTTTGATACTCTCTTGGTAACTGTTGTTGTAAGCGAACTCTGCCAAAGGTAACCATGATTCCCATGAACCCCTAGACAATAACACATAAGCTCTAAGCATATCTTCAAGAATAGCATTAACTCGCTCTGTCTGCCCATATGTCTGTGGGTGGTAAGCTGTACTACGAACCAAGCTAGTACCCAAACCTTTATGAAGATGCTCCCAAAAATGAGCGGTAAACTATGACCCACGGTCAGACATGATAGTCTTTGGTATACCATGTAATTAGGCAATCTCTGCAATGTACTTCTCAGCATACTGAGGGGGTCGAAAAGCGTTCTTGACTAGTAAAAAGTGAGCTGATTTGGTAAGGCGATCTACAATCACCTAAATCGAATCATTCCCCTTTGGTGTGGTGGGAAGACCGGTGATAAAATCCATACTTATATCATCCCATTTCCAATCTGGTACTGACAAAGGTTGCAACATTCCTACGGGTCTCATGTGAAGAGCTTTCACTCTACAACACATGTCGCAACGAGCAACATATGCTGCAATCTCCTTCTTCATCTTTGTCCACCAATAACGAGGTCTCAATTCTTGGTACATCTTGCTACTTCCAGGATGGATAGACAACTTAGAGTGATGAGCTTCATCCATCAATTTGTTCTTGAGCTCTCGATCTTTAGGTACAACCAGACGGTCCTTAAACCATAACACGCCTTATTCATCCACTCTAAAGTGCTTGGTCGGTTCTTTCCTCATTTTCTCCTTGATATAGAATATTCCCTTATCTATTTTCTAACCCTCAATGATCTTGCTCTCCAAGGTACAACTAACCTAGATATTATGCAACACAGCAGGATGCAACAAATTGAACCCATCTTCAAACAACAGTTGCACAGCAAGAGAATGTGACTTCCTACTTAAGGCATCTGCTACTACATTTGCCTTTCTCGAATGATAGTGCACATTCAGATTATAATCCTTTATCAGCTCTAACCATCTTCTCTGTCGCATATTCAACTCAGACTGAGTAAATATGTACTTGAGACTCTTATGATCTGTAAAGATATTGCACACATTCCCAAGCAAGTAGTGTCTCCAAATCTTTAGAGCATGCACAACGGCCGCAAGCTCTAAATCACGCGTAGGATAGTTAACCTCATGCTTCCTCAACTGACGTGAGGCATAAGCAATGACCCTTCCATCTTGCATCAGAACACATCCTAAACCATTCTTTAATGCACCGCAAAACACATCAAATGACTTCTCTATATCCGGTTGCGCCAGAACAGGAGCAGTGGTTAGCAAATTCCGCAAGGTGCAGAAAGCTACCTCACACTCCTCTGTCCAAACGAACTTATGATCCTTCTATAGCAAACTTGTCATTGGCTTGGCAATCTTTGAGAAGTCCGGTATAAAACAACGACAGTAACCGGCTAATCCAAGAAAACTCCAAAACTCATGAACTATGCTTGGTGCCTTCCAATCCATAACCTCTTGTACCTTACTAGGATCCACTGAGATTCCATTCTCAGATAACATATGACCGAGAAAAGGAATTGTCTTCAGCCAGAACTCACATTTACTAAACTTAGCATACAACTGGTGATCTCTGAGTCTAGTCAAGACAATTCTTAGATGCTCTACATGATCCTGTTCATTCTCTGAGTATACTAGAATGTCATCAATGAACACAATCACGAACTTATCCAACTCTAGCATAAAGACCGAATTCATCAGATACATAAAGTATGTAGGAGCATTTGTCAAACCAAAGGACATGACAAGATACTCGTACAAACCATATCTGGTGGAGAACACGGTTTTTGGTATATCTTGTGGTCTAATCTTGATCTGATGGTACCCTGATCTCAAATATATCTTGGAGAACACCTTGGCTTTTGACAATTGATCAAACAAGATATCAATCCGAGGTAGAGGATACTTGTTTTTAATTGTCACCGCATTCAATGGCCGGTAGTCCACGCACATCCATAAGGAGTTATCCTTCTTCTTCACGAACAATGTGGGACATCCCCATTCTGATGAACTTGGACGAATTAAACCCTTAGTCAACAGATCTTGGAGTTGTTTCTTCAACTCGGCTAATTCATTTGGAGGCATCCGATAAGGCCTTCTTGAGATCGGTGGTGTTCCCAGGATTAACTCAATGGCAAACTTAACATCTCTGTCCGATGGAAGACCGGGTAACTCATCTGGAAACACATCCGGAAACTTGCACACTACTGGAATCTTGGCTAGAAGAGTAGTTTGGACTGCACAAATTGTACTAGCCAGATCTATTCTCTGAGGTAAGGTTACTTGAAATGTACCTTCTCCAACAGGTTCCTTGAGAGAAATGCTTCTTCCTCCAACATCAATTACTACTCCCATCTTATTCATCCAGTTCATTCCCATAATCACATCCAGAACTAGTCCTAGCATAACTATCAAGTTAAGCTTATACTACCTATCTGCTATACTCAGGGTTACCCCCTGGATTATCTAATTAGTTAATAGATCAGCCCTAGCTGAACTGATCCGATAAGAACATTCCAGTTCAACTACCTTTTGCTCATACTTTCTTGCAAATGCTTGACTTATGAATGAATGAGATGATCTAGAATCAAACAAAATGACTGCATGATGATTGTTGATAGAAAACATACCGGTTGTCACGGGCTCTCCTTCCGGCATATCATCAATGGTGGTGTGGTGCACACGAGCTTGGTACTGATTCTGCTGCTTCTTGGGATATGGGCAAAACTTCGCAAAGTGCCTAGGTTGATTGCAGTTGAAACACGGTCCTCTTACTTGAGTAGCAGCTCCAGATGAACTGCCTTGTCCGGTCTTGGCTTATGGCACCGCCATCTTGAATGGCTTCTGATTCCTCTGAGGTTGCTGGGCATTCTGATTCCTCCACTGGGGTGGCCTGAACCTTGCACCAGGGGCAGGCGGACGATACGCAGAACGATTTGCCATCGGGGCCCTTGGCTGGGATGGACCTGACTCAAAAGCCCTCTTGCGAGTCTTGGATGTAGCATATACATTGTTGTTCTTTTCTTGCTTTAAGCAGTCACTAACAAAGTCATTGAAACTAGTTCTCGTGTTGGTACCCACGTGCTTCATCATCTTGGGATTCAGACCTCTCTTGAAACTAGCGATCTTTTTGGCATCGGTATTCACCATGTTAGAGGCATAGCGACTTAGATTGTTGAATGCATGTAGATACTGTGTCACGATCTTGGTGCCTTGATTCAGTGCTAGAAATTCTCCAAACTTTATTTCTGTCAAACCAGGTGGAATGTAAACTCCACGAAAAGCCTCAGTGAATTCCCTCCAAGTAATGTGGGCATTGGGGGGAAAAGTGGTGCGGTGGTGCTTCCACCACATTCCTGCAGGGCCTTGTAGCTGATGAGCTGCATACTCAGTCTTCAACACTTCTGTCATGCTTAGAACATGAAACTTATCTTCCATGGTGTTTATCCACTCTTCTATATCCAATGGCTCTGCCGCTTCTTTGAAAATTGGTGGTCTGGTGTCCATAAAGTCCTTGAAACTGCTATATTGATTCGCTTCATGTCCACCTAGGTTTAACCCACGGTGGGTGTTGTCAGTAATGTGGCGCAATGTAGCTTCCATGTGTTTGCTGCATGCCCTCCATGTTGCGTTGACTTCCAAGGAACTGTGCGAAGAACTATTCCACGGTGTACGGTGGAGGAGGAGGTGGTGGTGGATCATGGTTCTCATTCCTAGGGGCATGGCCACCTGCCTCAGTAGCGTCATACACGGTACGATGAGTGTTCGGCATCTGCATATTTCAGTAGCAGTAATTATTAAGCGATGTTGTAGAAATTGCAGGTGAATAAAAAAATTATGTCGTACTGAATTCACTAGAGAGAATAAATTCATACAATAAAACAGAGGCACAATAAGTCATTCCAATTAACACAACATCACTAATTAGATTACTTAAGCGCACACATCACGTCCATTACAACCAAATTGCCAACATACATACACTGGACTTTTGACGTTCAGATATCGCCACAAACACATCCAAGTTTTCCAATATTACATCAAGGTCTTAGTCTTTCTACTCATTATTACATGCCAGACATGCCAACCATGCAAAAGGTCATCGCAAATGAAACCCTAGTAGCTAGCACAACAACTACTAGCCTACTCATCGCGGTCGCTGTCTAAGTCAGAGATGTCGACATTATCACCATCCACATCTTCGTTGTCATCATTAGCTAGTGCCTTAGGCTCTTCGGGATCCTCGTCCTCATCTAGATCCATCTCTGTTGCTCCAGGAGGAACGTAAGGGTGGAGCTAGTTATTCAGCTGATGAACCTCCTCATGTAGGTTGTCGTTGTACTCTTCTGTATTGGCCAACTAATGCTCCAACTCAACCTGTCGAGCTCTCAGAACATCTTCTGCAGACCAGGCTTCATTCCTCTGGTGGAGCACATGGATCAACATGCGCTCAGCGTTCCTGTTGGCGGTGGTCAGACGCTCAACCTGCTCTCTCAGTGCATGTATGTCTCCCTCATAGACTCTAGTCCTCTAGGTCGCCTGATCCCTCTGACGAGTCAACTGAGCCATCTCTGCATTGAGCCTCTCAATCTCAGCGTCGTGATCCCTCTAAAGCTGACGTCGGTCATCGTGGGCCTGACCAAGAGCACCAGACACATGTCTCAGGCTACCTTCTACTCCATCGAAAGCCTTCATCACTATGAACATGGCGCTCATAGCAGGGTTATCACTGTTCTATCCTTCTGCTGCACCAATCTCCAGAGATCTTCCTCTTGCTTGCTGCCACGAGTTAGTGGAGGGGTTGCCCCTCAGAAAGACTCTAACTATAGCGGCTACCAACTCCTGAGGAAAATGATCCATGATATCCCTCAGTATCCCAAAGGCTGCCCTGTTAGCTGCTTCTTCAGCGGTCCTGCCAGTTGACTTATAATGCCAACCGGTCCACTTAGAACCGTCACCTCGGGGATGAACAACGGCCTCCACAGTAACCAAGAGACCTTCCCCCAACTGCTCATTTGTCTAGAAATAGCGGGGCTCCATTCCATCAGGATAGCCTACATAGCTGAGCACTCTCCACAAGAGTGTAGGCATCCAAAACTCTCCAAGAAACGTGTGGTGCTGATAGGTACGTGGAGCAAGCTGATGGTAGGGAGCTCTGCCTCCGGTGGACTTGTGAGCAGTCTGCTTTGTGCGTGCCATCTGTAGCAAATTTTGTTTTATTACTCACGTGAGAACAAGGTTAAGTTGTCATTTTTATTAAAATGAGATCATCAACTTATAAGGGGAGGAACAATGCCATGAATGATATGTAACAACATGATGCATGCACATTCCGTACGTTCTCACAAACTTAGGAAAAATAACAATTGCTAACGGCATAGACGGTGGCATACAACGGTCTCTCATAAACGTAGATAATACGTACTACACGATAGCGCTGTTATGTACCTGCAAAAGATCCACTTCAGCCCAAACCTGACAGTATGAAAAATATGCACGAAAGCAGTAAAGTAATCTACTCGCTCTACACGCATCCCTAGATACGTGTACAACGGTAGCAACTACCCGAACCATCGTCCTATCGACGGCATCGTCACCATAGGACGGAATTCCCCACACATTGGATACCTTCATACAAACACGCGTATGGCATGTAAATAATCCAGCATCATATAAGCACTTCCCTAGATCGGAAGTGTATCCGATCATGCTCTCACAACTCTCACTTACCGAGGCATAGAGGCAATGGATCCATACATTACCACTCAAGTGAATGGCACTCATACAATAGCATGTCGTATGAGCAATGGAATAGAAATATGATGCAAAGACCCCCAAGTCAGTACTTAAATAAGCCACCTAGAGTCCTTAACTGGACATACAGGATATGACCACTGGCACACTATTAAGTTTTAAAACTCAGTTTTAAACACAATTTTGGTTTTAAATACTCATGGGAATAGTAACCTGCTAAACCTTGCTCTAATGCCAGCTGTAACAAAACTGACCAATTATACAAGATTAAGTAAGGAAATATTCCACCGAAGCAGATAATTTGGCAAACTTAAGCCCGTATAACCCGGTAGTCCGTGAAACCACGAAGGATTTCAAACCAATCGACATACAAACTAAAATCGTATAAGTTTAGCAAATCACCATCACATGTTACATAAAGTTCGCAATGATAGTTGGATACATCAGAGTTTAGAACATAAAGTTATTACAACCCAAGTTCAAACTAAAATAGCAGAAGCAAATAGTTTAAAGCCACACACACTTTTGGTTCAGATACAGTGCCAGTAGGTAGTCATCTCCAATAAAAGCATCAGATGAGAGATATGGAGTGACCATTGCCCTTGGTCCTAGTTGCCACCCATCGTCGGGTACAGGTAGTTAATGCAATAGCCATAGTACATTTGACCATCTGCAACAACAATAGGAACAACGCCCTGAGTACGAGAAGGTACTCAGCTAGACTTACTCATCTTAAACCAAAATAAGGCGACACCAAGGACTATGCAAGGCTTTCTTTAGTGGGCTAGCTGACTCGTTTGCGAAAAGCATAAGCGATCATGAAGAAACCATTTTAAGTACTTTGCATCATCTTTATTATGACCTATCCATCTAGGTAAGCACCTATACTATAGCAATCACTTGATTAACCAATAACATCCAGTTACCAACTTAGATTTATCATATCCCATATCACCCAGATAACCATCAGTGTTCCATCATAATTACTACGATGCTGTAGCTCGAGTCAAGTGCTCACTATCCAGGAGCGATGGTGATTCGAATCAATTCATAACCAGCTGGTGATTTATTCCTTACACAAACCACACTCACCGATCAAGTGAGCTACAGATCACTAATGACACTTTCCAAGTAGTCGTGGGATAACAGCCATGGACCGCACTACCCAAGGACCGCCCGACAGTCAGGACGCACCTTGGGCTCACTCTTCGCATCCCCGTCATACCCCCTTCAGCACCAGTCTACCAATCCGAGTTTATCCTGGCTCAAATAGTGTCACTAGCTTCGCGGTCGAAATGTTCTTTATTTGGCCAGCTAAATGTGAGGCATACGTTCAACATGACAAGAGGGATGAGCAATGATCGGTCCTTAATCGACACAGACGGAAAACTAACAGCACCCCAGAACCCTGTCTGGTTGCCTCTAACTTTTCCGTCCGGTCTCCAATTATCCATCACATATGGTTAATTCCAGGATATCATTCTTTCCATAGCTAAATTCTTCCAGTAACCACCTATAAATGTAGGTGACCGGAAATCACCGATCGCTACCGATCTAAGCAAGGCTAAGCAGTTATTCGATCTCGACCTAACAGAGTAAAAAGGTAATAAGGTAGGCAAGGATAGCAATAAATGCATCAACGGTTTCAATCAACTCCTATAACTTAATGCAATAATATATAAACTCATATATAGAAAGAATTGCTTTTATAAAGTAGGAGACTTAGAATGCTCCGGGGCTTGCCTCGTTTGAATGAACTAGGTTGATGATCCATGCACTCGGGCAAGTAATCTCCTTGCTCCTCTTCCTCTAGCACCTCCTGTGCCTAGATTTCTTGTGGATCTGTCCCGGTCTGCTCTTCCTGAACTGCTACTAGCAACTCCTCCTACGATCCTGTATGATGCAGATGTATAAGTGCTCATGCATAGGTGCATCTGAGAGATGACATGAAATGATCATGATGCATGGAATGTAGATGAACATGTTTAACTCTATTGGACATAGTAGAAGTAAAACTCTTCTATAAGGTAGCTAACATCATCCAAGAACATGTACTACTATACTACTACTACAACCACTGTACTAACATGCCAAGTCACTACAGCAAGCTAAGATGCTTCAAAGATACACCAAAGCAAACATTATTAACTAAACATGGATTAAAGAAGATTATTTTATTTCATTTTAAACTAGGGCTACAACAGCAGCATATATTTCTGGTGCTCATAAAAATCTGAGAAAATTACAGTAGCATAGTACTACTCTAAGTAGACTACCATAAAATTTTCATGGCATTTGGATAAATAAAATAGCCTACACAAAAATGACAAGCTATGGCATAAATATGAGCATGAAAATACTTTGTATTATGAAAAGTATCAAACAATATATTTAATATTTTTCCTATGTTCTACACAGTAAACAATCACTGCACAAAAATTATCATACACATATTTATACAATTTTTGCTCTCTATCAAAATAACAAAAATCATCAATTAAAGGCACTTGAACTACACATCAATATTTCTCTACAGAACATGCATGACATATATTTTTTTCTACAAAGTACATCACTAAAGGAGATTAACAAAACTAGAACCATATTTTTTTTGATAATTATTCTATTTACTACACATTTTCTAAGATAACAACAAATACAAGAATTAAATAAAACCCTATACAAAAGTATCACAAAACTGACATGCAACATTTTTATATTGTAGATCTACTTCTAAGAAACACAACAAAATTGGTCTCACTCGATTTAGAGCTAAAATGAGCAAACTATGGATTTTTTAAGCCTTTACAACATTTTTTGGAAATCATTTCTTAAAAACCCTTTTTGAAAACCGAGGCATAAACGCTAGATCCACCCGGATCTCAACACACACACACACACACACACACACACTGAGCGACAGACAGGCGGGCTCCCGCGTCAGGCAGGCCCCACCTGGCAGCCACACGGGACAGAGGAGGCGGCGGGCCACCGAGATCTCGCTGACGGCGAGGTCTCCAGCCCAGTGAAGGTGACCAACATGCTCCCCACCCTCGCGTGAACCCAACGGTGCCTGTGGCATGGGCCAAGGAGCTTAGGAAGCCGGCCGCTGCCGTGCATGGCGGAGCGGCGGCGTAGGTCATCACCGGTGGGGCGTCCCCGGCCATGGCACGGTGAGTGGAGGCACTCGGGAGCCTTAGTGACGCGATGTGGTGCTCGTGCGCAAGAAAAGAGAGTGAGAAGGAGGACAGAGGGGTGAGGTCCACGGAGCGGAGCACTCCGGCAAGGAGGAGCTCACTCCGGTGAGCAATTCACGGCCGGTGAAAGCTTACCAAGGTGAACCGATGCGAGCACGGGGTGCGCGAGGTGGAGGTGGAGCTCAGGGCGAGACGGAGTGGTGGCTGGGCGAGCCAACTCCGGCGAGGCGCTGGTGCGAGCGGTGGCGGAGGCGAGCGCGTGCGCGTGCTCTACTGCAGGCGTGAGAGGAAAATGGGAGAGAGCGAGAATGGAGAGGGAGGCTCGGACAGGGGGACTTGAAGGCGGGGCGGGGCCGGTCGGAACGGGGTAGGCCAGTTGTGCCACGCGGCGAGCTCGCCGGCGCATGGCCGCCACGCGGCTCACGCGTCCTAGCGCGGTCGGAGCGCGGGCACGTCACGCGCGCGGGAGCGGCACGGCATGGGCCTAGGGCGGCGAAGCGACGCTGGGCCAAACACGGGGCGTGGCGTAGCGCGAGAGCAGGAGTGCGAGCGCTGCGGGCCAGCTTTGTCAGTTGGGCCAGAAGCGGGGCGGGCGGCCCGGTAAGAAGCAAATCGAATTTTTCAATTTATTTTCTATTCCTATTACATTCAAATGCAAATTTTGAGCAATTTCAATCAGTTTCAAACTTTGGCCCAAAAATAAAAGTTGCTCTAAAATTTATTCTCTACAACTTTGTCAAAAGGAGTAAGGTCAAAACCCAATTAGATTTTGAACTATAGATTTAAAGTTAATTTAAATAAAAAACCCTATTTTAGAAGATTGTTGTTAAAAGCAAAATTTGAGAAAACTTTGAATATACACCTTGCTCCAAATTGCATCCTAATTACTTCTAAGTGGTCTAAGTGATCAACCAAGGTACACACATGGCAGAACAAACATAGCATCCAATCTATTAAAACAAAACTATGCAACATACTTGTTTCATTAGTATGTTTCAATTCTATATTTCATGTCATGCTTATGAATGCATAATAATGATTATGCTCATGATTTGTAAAATGTTAATGCATACTTAACACCGAGGTGTTACAGGAGCCAACGACTCTATTCGTGGGGGCTCTCTATTTAATCTCCATGGCCGACTCAAGCTCACTCTCTTGGCTATTTGCATTGACATAGCAACCTTGTGAGCTTAGCCAAAGCCCCTACTCACCTCCATCATTGATTCATCATCTTTGTGAGATTGGGAGTGAATCCAAGTGCATTGCTTGAGTGTTTGAATCTAGAGGCACTTGGTGTTCGTGTTTTGCTGCAGGATTCGCTTGTTACTCTTGGTGGTTGCCGCCACCTAGACGGCTTGGAGCAGCAAGGATCGTCGAGCGAAGGTTGGTGATTGTCTCTGGCTCCGATCGTGTTGATTGTGAGGGGTTCTTGACCTTTTCCCAGTGGAGAGCCAAAAGGTACTCTAGTGGATTACTCGTGGCTTGTGTGATTCTCATCTTATGTTGGTTGTGCGGCACCCTATTGAGGGTTTGGCATGTGATGCCAATTAGCGCGTGAACCTCCAAATGAGTGAATCGCCACAACGAGGACTAGCTTGCCGGCAAGCAAGTGAACCTCGGTAAAAAATCATTGTGTCATCATTTGATTCCGAGGTGATCGGTCTTCATTGGTATTCATTTTTGTGATTGATTGGTTCATTCCTCAACTCGGCAGTATAAGCATCTTGCCCTCTCTCTCTTTACATTACTGTAAACTAGTTGTCAAGCTCTTTAGTGTAGCTAGTCGTGAAAGCTTGTTAGTTTAGTTAGTGTGGCTCTTTAGTTAGCCTTTGAGAGCACATTAACTTAGTGTAGTGACATAGCCATTGTGTCGATAGAGACTATAAAAACTATACTTGTGGTAGGTGGCTTGTATTTTTAGTAGGCTAACGCAACACTCGTTTCATCTTATATTTGTCTAACCGATTGGCTAAGTGTTGTTATAGAAATTTTTAATATACTATTCATCCCCTCTAGCAATTAGCACCTTTCAAAAAATGCGTCGAGCGCCAGACATGTAGCATTACCTAATGCCATGACAGAAAGAGGTGTTTGTTACGGAGGTGACTCCTTTGTTTACTACTCACGATGTGGGTAACGGATTCGAGACAGTACATGCAAACACACATGGCAAAAAAAGGTGCAGCTAGCAGCTAGAGGACACGGGACGTGCAGAACCCCAAATGACAGTATCAGATTAGTATAATGTCCTGCGAGAATCTCAGCAGCTTTTCAGCTAATCTTGTACGTAGTATAACGAAACATGGCAGCGAACAATCCGTCAAATTAAACCGGCAAGTGCAATCTAGTTAACCTTTGAAGCTTAAGTGGTTTCTTGGAAACCTTACTCGGAAGATCGATTACCGTTAAACACTAATTAAGACGCGGGCGCGCCACATTGTTTTCAAGAAACTGTTTTTGCCCTAGGGTGCGCAACACTAGGCTATAGCATCAAGCTCAGTTTCGCGTGCCCCCGAACATACTTGGATTCAAATTTTCTTTTGACATGTTTCTTATAATGATCGAAGGAGTAAATTGCATCCACCATAAAACAACTTGTACGATTCTGTGTCTTTAGTTCAACAAGTTGAGAAAAATATGTAAATAAATACATGAACTTGTCGTATTTGTGCGTCTCCAGTTACATATACGTCAAGCTATGTATTTTTGTCACCATGGCAGGTGCTGACAACAAGGGCAGTTTTATGCATGTTGCCTCCTTTCTTCCTTCCCTCTTCACATCTGGGTTTTATGTGGTTTGTTTCCTTTCTTTTCATCAATTGCTCACCTCTTAAACAGAGCAAACACAGAGAGGCCATGTTTAGTTCACCCAAAATTCAAACTTTGGCACTATGCAAAAAGAAGATTTTCCGTCACATCAAACTTGCGGTACATGCATGGAGTACTAAATGTTGACGAAATCAAAAACTAATTGCACAGTTTGACTGTACTTTGCGAGACGAACGTTTTGAGCCTAATTAGTCAACGATTGGACAATTATTACCAAATACAAACGAAATACTACAGTGCGCTACAGTGGCTGCAGGAAATTCGGCGGCGCCAACTTCGGCCGAACTAAACACGGCCAAAGTATCATAACAAGTAGGGCTGGAACAAATCAGATCGGCGATGGTACATACCTGGTAGCCTTGAACGCCGCTGGAGTCACACGACATGAACAAGATGGATTTAACTCCGGTTATGGCACATAATTATTCTCCTGTTTTTGTTTGCGCAAGTTTGCTTTTAGGCTCCACCGGCTTCAGGAGCCGTTTTATGTCAAATGGGGTAAAATAAAATGGCTTCACTGGTGAAACCCCTAAAAACATGCTCTCACAATGATTTGGGGTGGGATGAAGCCAAAAAAAGTGGCTTCTCCTCTAGGCCCTTAAAAACACGCTCTCACAGAAAAGTTGTTTTGTCAAACGGTTTACCAAAACGGCTTCAGCTCCACCGGTAGAGTTGTTCGGGGAGCTGAACAAAAAAAAATGGATTCACTAGTGAAGTGAAGCTCTACCAAAACTAATAACTTTTTTAGCAACATTAGTACTAGTAACTAGCAAGTAGGAGTGTTAGGACTACTGTTTCTTTCCATGATTTTTTACTTTTCGGCCCGTTCGCTTCGCTGAAAAAACAAACCGAAACACTGTTTCCGGCTGATTTGTTGTGAGAGAAAAATATTGTTCCGGCTGAAAAAACAAGCTGAAAAGTATGGATTATAAGAGAAGCGAACAGAGCCTTCATGTTGTGAAGTTGCAGCCCATTAGCCATTAAAAAAGATTAGATCAAATGATTGGTCAGTTGCCTCCATAAACAAGCAATTACACCAAGATCTAGTCTACTTCTTACAATCATAGCAATAGTTTACGCTAGCGTGATGGTATAATGGACCTACAACTACGGTCTATCCAATGAGCCATGATGTATTATAGTGAGATCAAGGTGTGGCTGGCACTATGTGATGGCATAGTCAATACTCGCACCGGGACGTCTTGATGCATTCCTGGTCCCGCGACAATCACCAACTACAGGTGCATGAAACCCAGATGAGATGGGGAACAATAATGAGTCAATGACAGGGCCCTATGTGCATAAGACCATCAAGGTCAAATGTCATGGTGGTCAATACACTACGTGACATACATGGGACTGTAGGCGTGCACATTTTACAAGTTAATGCATATGTTTGCACGATCTACAACTTGTTGGATCAAAGTGATACAACCACACAAGTTATTGTAGGGTGGGTGTAATTTAGTCTTGATTGAAATGTTAGTTTTTTTTTTCAAAGCAGAGTGGGTCGCTACAAAATCACCAAGAAATAACAAATCAAAGAAGCACCATATATGAGACATTGCTACCTTTCGAGGTTTAAAATTTGTCACAAAAATAACACTATAAAATATGAGACATTGCTACTTAATGTGGAAACCAATCATGGGCACATGCAAGTGATAACTACCAAATCAGGAGATCTCCTCCGGAAAAGGAAAGGAGATGAGAGTACATGCGTCTTTTGCTAATGTTCTTAATTTGTCTAAAAATTTCTAGAAAGTTATTTATTTTTGAATGAAGTATCTATATTTCCAACTTAAGTAACGAAGAAGGTATTTGGTAGGACTTACTAGGAAATATATCTTAAAAAATAAGGCAGTTTCATAAGTGAATAAGAAGGCAGGTGATTCCTATTTTTGGATGTGTTTTATACCTATGAAGGACCACTTTATGAGCCTTGCAAAGTTTAAATTAGGTAATGGATCCCAAGTTAGATTCTAGGAAGATGTTTGGCTAGGGAACCAAAACCTTAAAGGATCAATTGCTGAAATTTTAACACCACAACACATAATCTTTGTTTAGAAGGGCTTTAGTTGGAAATAAAGTTTCTAGATTGGCATACCCTGGTTTATCGAGTTGCGCCTATTGAGATGCAAATTGGTAAGGATACTATTGTGTGGTTCATTTGATATATATTTTTCTAGTTAATAATGGGATCAAAATTTCTCAGAAATTTTGGTGTGAAAAGCTACCTCACAAGATAAAGAATTTGCTATGTTTTTTTTTTCAAAAATGAAGTGATCTTAACAAAGGATAACCTAACGAGGATGAACTAGAATGGGAGTAAATATTGTTGTTTTGTAGTAGTTTAGAAGCCATCCAATCTCTCTTTTTTGAATGTCTCTACGCTAGATTCATATGGCGTGCTTTTGTGTAATGTGTTTGGTATTTTTCCACCTCAAAGCATGGATAATTTATTTGATGGTTCATATAAACAATGGGCAAGGAAAATAATACTGCATTTCTAAAATGACCACTTGCTTTGTGGCCTCTTTGGCTCTTGACATGATTTTTTTAACAAGTGCACACCTAAAACGTATTTGCAGGCACTGTTTAGGAAAAAAACACCGGCTTCAGCTGTGGGCACAATTACATCTTGGCGATGACAAGAAGGAACATTTTATTCAAGCTTGTTATACCCTGGAGGTTGTGGCTATGAGTTTTGTTCTTCTTCCCATGGATGACGGATGGTCTTTTATGTTTAGGATGAATGGTTATTTGTTGTGTGTGAGACTGCGAGTTTTGTTTTACTTGTTTAGGTGTGAAGAAAGTTTAAGTGTGGAGAAACTTGTAATAAACTTAGCCTGATTTCTCTATTTGGGGGGGGGGGGGGGGGGGGGGGGGGGGGGGTGAAGCCATGTTGTATTTATTTTCATTATCTAAATAAACTAAATTTCGAACTAAAGTTTACCAATATTTTGTAACTGGACTTGCTGAGTTTTTTTCTAACTAATTCGTAGCTCTATTTTTATTATTACATTCATCTAGGGCACAAAAGCACACCACCCATATTCTTTTTATTCTCTCCATGTTAGTTGAACAAAGGGAAATAAGACTGCATTCATAAAATCTATACTTTTATCGTCATTATGCATCAATGTGGCACTCATTTTTATTAGGAAACCATATCTAAGTTAAGGACCCCACAAGCTAGTTCTAAACTAGAGTTATGGACAAAATTTAAATGCTAGAAGCATTCTTTCCTCTATGGAGAGAGTATGAGCGATAGTAACAGGTTGCGGTACGTAGTAGGATGCTCCTGTTCGAGTGCCTCACCATAGATCTTCCCCCAAGAGCTTTTAGGAGGGACTTACTTGCTTTGGGATAAGGCTCTACGTGTGAGCCTTCCCGACTCCTTCCACCTAAGGTACCAAAAGAATGCTCGTGAAGCAGGGAGTTTGGGAAGCTGCAGAAGCGTTGCAGGTAGTGTTTGTGTGCTTCTGTTGTTGCATAGATTGCCTGATTGGTTCTGAGATTGCCCAAGAATTTTATATGGCTTTGTTCACTGATTCTTCAAGTGCCCAAGTTCTTACCTTGAGCAAACCAAGGAGAAGCAGATCGAGACCCTATCTTCTTTTAGAGTTGTCCTGGCTCAAAAATTTCTATATAGTTAGTCAAACTTAAAATAGGTTGACTTAAGGTGATTTTAGGAATCAATTTTATTTTTGGATGGAGGCAGCATATATCAAAATCTATACATTAATCAAAAGTAAAATGGCTTGGAACTCATGTATTCAATGCATGCCCAAACTTCTAAATGCCAAAATTTCTATAAATGTTTGGATCAGACCTAAAAGACACTGACGGTCAAATATGTCACACTTGTGTTGTTTCTGAGACTACTAGGATTCCAACTTGTCGTGAACCTATTGTATCTCCGTAGACAGTTGGCGCAGCAGAGAAATACAAATGGCTCGTTTGAAATTTGAAGCGTAGCTCCTGTACATATCTTGGAGAACTGTGAATGGACTTGTGGCAATAGAATTTTTTTTAAAATTTTAACACTTTTTGGCAACTAATTTTAAATCTAACACGGCCGGTTTTTTTTTAAAAAAAACTAACACTTTTGGCCGCGCCTATTGCCCTGGCGCGGCCAAATGCCTGTGCCGCGTCATGCATGGTGGCGCGGCACAGGGCTGATGTGGCGGTAACAGGGTCTGCTGACCGCTGACGGGGCAGGTCCTGCCGCGCCACCGATCTTGGCGCGGCAGTGCCGCGCCACGGAGCATGGCGTGGCTGTGCCAAATAAAACCCCGCAGCGAGGCCGCCCGCCCGCCCGCTGCCCTGCCTGCCTTCCCGCCGCCAGCCGCCTCTGCCCCGCCGGCGCCAGCCGCCACTGCCCCGCCGCCGCGCAGCTCCCGACCACTCCTGCCACGCAGCGCCCGCGCCGGCCGCGCCACGAACGCCGGCGCGTCAAGGCCGTTAGGTCCTAAGGTACCTCCCTTTCGATTTCATGTTATTTTGATTATTATTATTTTACGATAATTAGTGATTGAGGATAATTAGTGATTTATGATAGTTAGTAATTTAGGATAGTTAGGGTTTTATGATTGTTATTGATTTATCATAGTTTGTCAAATTTAGGATACTTACTGATTTAGGATAGTTAGGTTAGTGAATTTGTTTGTGATTTACGTAGGTAGTTTTTAGGTTTGAGGTTGTGTGTTCTAGTATAGTTAGGAATTTAGGTTTAGGGATTGATTAGGTATTTATTAATTAGTTTATAGTTAGTTATTTAGTTAGGGATTTTGGGTATACCTACTAGTTTATAAACGTCGGTACTTACTAGTGCGTGATACGTCGATTTTGATGACTTCATGAAGTTTCGTCAAATGCTTATATTCCTAGTGAAGTAGTTTATGTTACAAGTGCGTGATATATCTGTTAATGTTACTTTGAATATATACATGTGCTTTCATATTGTGTTCGTATTGCATAACAAGGAGTTCAAATTTTGCAATGCTACATAATATTAATTTGAATTTTGTTAATTTGAATACTCTAATATTTTTTTATCAATTTGTAACAGGATGGCCCCACCCATGCAGCACCCGTTGTACCCCATTCTTGAGGTGGAGTACGACGACCAGCACCGAGCACATATCTTGAGCGACAACGACGCAGAGGTGGCCTTGTCTCCTTTGAGGCCCCGCACGCACACCAGGGCGCACTAGTAGGACGAGCGTTACGCGCCGTACATATGGCATGCCGGCTTCCTCGAGCTTGTCCGTGTTGTCAACCACGGTCTTCCGCCCCTTGACCCAGCACTACTTACTGCAGTTGTAGACAGGTGCGAGTGCATTCTTTGTACGTAAACTATCTTGTAACAAATTTGAGGCAAGTAACGGTCGTTCTATTCTTATATCAGGTGGAGGCTTGAGACCCACACGTTCCACCTACCTTGTGGCGAGATGACCTTGACCATGCAGGACGTGAAGGTTATTTTTGGCCTTCGGTTGGGGGGACTTCCAGTGACAGGGATAGTTGACAACAATCACTGGAGGGAGTTGGTGGCTCAGTTTACTGGCTTTTTTTCATCGGATGACGAGGCTTCCAAGAAAAATAAGTGAGAAATGGAAGCTTATTTAATACTTGCATTGCTTTCCTACAGCCATCGGGTCTCATTTTGTTTGGTAAATTTCAGGAAAACTTTCGGTATTTCGTCGTCCTGGATCACGGAGTGCTTTCATTACTTGGACCCACATGCTGAGGAGGCTCAGATCAACAGGTTCGCTCGAGTTTGGCTCTAGCACTTTCTTGGTGCTTTCCTCTTCCCAGACGCCTCGAGCAACACCATCAGCTGGATCTTCCTTGACATACTACGCCAGTTGTGGGAGAACATAGTGACGTACAGCTAGGGCAGCGTAGTCCTGGCATGGACGTATCGACAGCTATGTGTTGCCTGCCGTCGCACCTCAGTGTACGCGAACCTTGGGGGTTGCTCGTACCTACTCTAGGTTTGGTGTTGGGAACGATGGCCCATTGGGAGGCCACTTAGTACTGGTTTACCAATAAGTACTTCGGTTCATTATATTCTTCGATATAGTTACATATGATGAGTTTATTAATGGCTAATTCATTATCGTGTTCAATGTAGCAATGGAACGGGCAGGATATACTCCCTATAGCTCTGTTTATCTGGACGGAATCAGAGTTAGTTAGAGAGAATACAAGGCGCAAGTATAGAGAGTACACGGATGGTCTCGATGTCCTAACACAGCACCAGGTTATGCTCTCTTTACTATCATACCTGTGTCTTGTTCGATCTACACTATATCACAACCTAACTCAATTACGAAATTTCAGGTGCATTGGTGTCCTTGGGATGCTCCGGAGCTCCAGTACTATCTCAGTCCTGTCACTAGGGACGAGTCAGACGAGTATCGCTGCAACGTCCCTTTTATTTTCTTCCACGTGGTCGAGATTCACTTGCCCATCAGGGTCTGCAGACAGTTTGGAAGAATGACAGGCTGCCCACCACCGCTTTACTCCATCAACCAAGGATTGCACGAGTGAGTTATCGATTAATAACAGAGCTACAATTCAGACATGTGTGTGGTACAACTAACATCGTTTTGTTGCAGGTTTGACCGTAGGAAGAGGTACAAGACTAAGAATTGGCGCGTGACACACAACACGCACATCCACTTGTGGGAGACCAGGGAACGGCAGCTGGTCCATGCGGGTCCTCCACACGACCTGCACACCTTCGACGAGTACCTGCGTTTGCTTCACAGGTCTATGAGGACACATATCAAGCCCCCATACACTGAGGAAGCGATTGACGAGGACTCGAAGGAAGATGTGATCGAAGATGTGTACGACGTTGCCACTAGAGAGGACACACAGCTACAGAGAGCCCCGCTACAAAGATACGTGGTAAGATACTTGAATGGTATAATTTGTTATCCATTTGGTATTAAGTATGTATACTAAAACTGTTCAACCGCGTTTCTGTACCCAGACGACACAATTGTCGAGGCTGTTCAACGAAGCAGGGTACCGGCTTCACGAGTCTAGAGGGCTGGGGCCAGGCGTTCTCGTGGCTTTTATGGAGGTAAACATAAACTTGTCTGTTCCGAAAATGTTTATTCAGTGTATATGCGTTTGGGAAATGCACTAACTTTAACGTTTATTTATGCAGAAGGTGAAGAAGAGCTGCAGGAAGCTAGCTCAGAAGCTGAGCTGCATGGACACTCCTTATGAGAAACTGCCACTCCTGGCGCGGTCGGGTGCCACGTCTTCAGCCCCTTTGAGGACACCAACCGGCTCTTCTCAGCAGATGACAGGTGCCACTTCCGCAGTGCATACACCACCACATCATAGCGCTGGCAAGGACCCTGCAACCGAAGACGAGGAGGACGACGATGACGACTAGTGGGAAGATTGGCCGCAGGACGAGATCGGCATGTCTTAGCTAGGTGGTGCCCCGCTTGGTACCCAAGGAGCCTCACAGGTACTAACAAATGTAGTTTCTTTAAATACGTAGGCTACATGAACTAACGATCATAAATAATTCTAAGTAATCGTGCATATCACATACTTGCAGGTTACGAGCCGTACGCACCGGCAACACGACCACACCAACATTGGCTACACTCCCAATGTGTTGCCAACAAATCTGAAGAGACAAAGGCGTCGGAGAGATTCTTATACTCCTGGGTCTTAGTTTGTTAGGTCGAACTATTATTGGCGTCCAAAACTTGTAGGCTTAGTTGGTTATGTTATGTCAAACTTATGTCAAACCAATTAAAATGTTACATGGCTGCTTGTCAACTTATGTTATTTGCTTTATATCCATTTCAATGCGTCGCGTCATCACTACTTGCGAGATTAAGTAGCAACTAGTTTGGAAACCGGCAGTCCCGGAGTATCTCGACGCCGGTGGCCGGCGTCTTGCGCGAGGGGTCGAAGAAGCCGGGGTCCATGGTCGCGTCACCGCCGATCCTACAATATGGGGCCAAAAATATCATTGGCTTATCAAATTCTCTATTCAGCCATAAAAAAATTTAACAAAATATAGAAATAAATTCATTATTGACTTTACGTTAAGCAATACTTATAATAACTCCCAGTATCGACGCGGCGCGTTCCGGGATGGCGGCGGGCGTGGCGGTCAGGCTTGCTTGCTGCTCGGGCAGGCATGACTGGCAGCGGGGTTTTATTTGGCGCAGCGCGCCATGCTCCATGGCGCGGCACTGCTGCACCAAGATCGGTGGCGCGGCAGGACCTACCCCGTCAGCGGTCAGCAGACCCGGTTACCGCCACGTCAGCCCTGTGCCGCGCCACCATGCATGGCGCGGCACAGGCATTTGACCACGCCAGAGCAATAGGCACGGCCAAAAGTGTTAGTTTTAAAAAAATCGACCGTGTAAGATTTAAAATTAGTTTCTAAAAAGTGGTAAAATTAAAAAAAAATCTGGCAATACGGGCAGCGGCGAAGCCACAGTGCATGTGTCGGGGTCATGCGACCCCGATAACTTTGTATGAATCAGTGGAACCCCGCGTATTTCGGCCAGCTACGACCCTATCAAATTGAGTTCATGAATCTGTGCAACCCCGGCAGCAGTTTAGTCTAGATTCGCTATTAAATACAGGTATTATTATGGAACGTTCTTCCTCGGAACAAATATTTCCACGCAGTAGAAAGTTTGGTGAGACAGAGCTGTCCCAAAAGGCGACTGCTAGTGCTGGGTATGACACAGTTGCAGTCTTTCTCAAGACTCGCTTGTTTGTTCGTCTCTACGCCGAGCAGACCGGGATTTGTAAGGGCAGTCCCAATGAAAGAAACTAGTAGTTTCTATAACATAGGATATCGCACCAAAAAAGTACTGCTTTCCAACCCATGGTTTCTATGAGTAATAACTATTTTCTCTTTCCCTCTCCCAACTCTATCTTTTCCTCCAATGGGAGTGCGACACGAGTTCCCTAGAAACTGGTGGTTTCTTCCCAATGGCGATTTCATGGTTTCTTGGTGCATTGGGTCAAGAGTAGACCTGGTTTCTTCATGAAGAAATCATTTCTATGATTTTTGCTCTCTTTCTTCATTAATTACATTGCCATGTCAGCATTTTACCTACGTGGCAAATCATTTAATGAGGATAGAAACCATCATCAATGCACCATTGGGACTGCCCTAACCATCGCTGCCACGCTGCGACGCGATTTTTGAGGACATTGATCGTTTCACATCACATGGATTGCCCTGACAACTTGGAGTCTTGGACCGGTGGTCCAACAAGGCTCAAACGGAACCAGAACATATACACTACCAGTACAATGAAACCTAACCTACACCGTGACTGTAAAATCGGGATGGCCCTACGATCACTCTGGATCTGGCCCACAGCAGCAGGCAGCAGCCAGCAGCTACGGATACTCTATGGGGGTGATTGGTCGCTCAAGGGCCAGTTTAGATGCGAAATTTTTTTTTTTTTTTTGCAAAATGACACTGTAGCAGTTTTCGTTGTTATTTAGTAATTAGTGTCCAATCATAGTCTAATTAGGCTTAAAAGATTCGTCTCGTGGATTTCGTCTAAACTGTGTAATTAGTTTTATTTTTTATTTATATTTAATGTTTCATGCATGCGTCCAAAGATTCGATGTGACGGGGAATCTTAAAAAATTTGGCAAAACGAAGTGAAACTAAACAGGGCCTAAGTGACCGAGAGTCAGGATAGAGAACCGGACCGTGAGATGCATGCTTAAACTATGCATTTAGTCGTGTTTGGTTGTTTTTATTGGTTTAATATGAGATGAGATCTTATTTGGTTGCATATATGGATGAGAGTTTTGAGTGTAAGACCCATGGACCTTTTTACTTTAGGTGCATCACACCGTTCTACATCGCAAGGGAAGTGTGAATCGAGAAAATAGAGGCATACGGGATGAAGGGATAGAGATTAATGAGACAGAGCAGGGAAGGATACAAGGCAAGCATCAAACACGGCCAAGTGCACCGAGTGATGCTAGGATAGCCTCCAACTTACAGCCAATCACCTCCTACATGTTTCACCATGGTTACACACTTGCAAATGTATCCTGATGCATCTCAGAACCCGGCCATTTCTATGTTGCCGACTTGCAGCCATGCCCATGCATGTAGCTACATGGATGCGATTGTTTATTAATTATTTGTACTCATGGCGTCGTCCTCCTGATGTGTACTCTCTCTATACATGCATCGACATACAGTACAGGCAGCCATGAATGTCCTAAACGTGGCCGTTACTGCATCGTGCATGCATCAGGCCAACAGCTGGAGACCTCCCCGCTCTCGGCTCACGCTGCCTTCACGGGCTTTTGGTTTTCCGGCCGCCGTGCAGACATGTGTACAGTGTACGTACCGGTTTTCGAAACACTGACAACTAAATTTCTAATATTGTGTCTTGCTCGAATGATGTGCTAAGAGGACATGTGGTTTATACTGATTTAGAGCGAAATGTCCCTACGTCCAGTTCGTTGCTGCTGCTCGTGTTATTAGCACTGAAAGTTCGTAGTATGGGTTACAAACGGTCGAGAAAGGGACATGTCCCAAGTCTCTAGTAGAAAGAACGAAATGGGTACCGAGAGCTTGGTCGCTGCTCAACTATGTGCTTGAAGTTTGACGCTCGTGCTCTTGGTCTGATGTGGTGCGGTGAACCGATGTGAGTTCGATGCCCCTTAGTAGGATACCCTGCTTTTCCTTTTATAGGCCAAGTAAAAGCAGGGGTTACAGCCGAAGGAAAGAGAAACAAGAAAAAGAAATAAGGCTCCCGGGGTGTGCCGTCCTCCTCTTCGCATGGGTCCCGCTGACCCTGTAGATCGTGGTGGCAGCAGCGTCGCACCGGGGTCCTGTTGGCCGCTGTAGCATACGTGCGGGCGTCGTGCGCTGTTCTTGTCTTTCATCCCATCCGAGCGGACGGAATGGTCAAAGGGTCCCCTGACATAGGCCATACGGGGGGCTGGCGGTACAGTGCTAGTCAACTGACGCCGGTTGACTGACGTTGGACGGTGGTCAGGCGGGAAGTGGCCAGCACAGTGCTGGCCTGTTGACGCGATGGGCGACGTGAGTCTCCTAGCGTGGTCTCATGCGACCGCCAGTCGCATCAGGACGCGCCCGAGACGTACTCCCGGGCGTGTGCCTCCACGCCATAGTGGTTGAAACGGTTCGGGTCCCACCCTGGGGCCACTACTTTTGTCCGGTAGCAAATCCAACCACCAGGGAACGGGTGAGGCGGAAATCTTGTCTTGGGGCCGGGCGAGACGGAATCCAACCCTCGGGGGTGGGATGAGTCGGAGCCCTCCTCGTGGGACCAGACGAGTCGGAGCCCATGCCTTGGGGTCGGACGAGGCGGGACCCGGCCTCTGGGGGTCGGACAAGGCGTTGCCCGGCCCCTGGAGGTCAGATGAGGTCGTAGTTGCGCCTTTAATCATCGGATGAGCCGACGTGACTCTCTTTAATCCTTTGGCTTGGATACCTAGATATAGATATCCGATAGTAGCCCCCGAGCCTTTGGAGGAGTGAAACACTCCTACAAAGGCTTTTCGTGATCTGTCATTTGAGGGCGCACGGGAGTACTGTTCGTTACTGTCGCTTTGCCATACCTCCGCGGTTTCTGTAATCGGAGGTGACTCGTCGTTTGCCTACGGCCGCGTGTTTGATCTCTTTGCAATGCCGAGCCCCCACGCGTAGCAGGGGTCTGGTCAGGGGGTCAGTTCATCTTGTGATCGTTATCCCTCACGCGTCCATTCGCTAGATCGGAGGAGCTGAGTCATGTCATGCTTTCCTCGCTAGATGAAGCACGGTGCACGGTGAGTTGTTAACGGGCTCGTTCGAGTGGAGCCCCGGCATACCCTTTGCGGGGACCCGGTTCCAGGTCAGCTGGTGACTGACTCTAGATTCTTGGTGGCTAGTCTATATAGTTCTCGGATCCGTTCGGCCAGTCCGAGGGCTCGATGCTTTTCTTTGGGGAAAACCATGGACCTTGCATCATCCAAGACTCAAAACGAGGGTCGGGACGCCCGTGGCGCTTAGCGCCCCTAGGGTATTGGCTGCTAGCGGGCCTATCCTTAACCTCCCCTCACTCTAGGGTGCCCTAGAGCAGCCATGAACCCACTGGTGGGCCAGCCTTCAAACTCCTAGGCGTTAATGGGTCATGGGAGCGTTTTTAGCTCCGTATCCCACTTACCTACGGTGGCCCGTAGCCTTTGAAGGCGAACCATCGCCCTGCAGATCCTTCACGGGGAAGATTTGGATAGGCATGCGCTCATCTCTCAAGGCAGCGATGCGACTGATGCAGCATAGAGTAATGAGGGCATGACTCCTGAAGAAAACAGATATGGCGAGGCATGGGGCACGTTAATTTAGGCGGACGGTTCGTCCCTCACCCATTCCGCCCTTACCTTATAAACGGAACCGTTTCTCCCTAGCCTACGTACGCGTAGCTGCATCCTTACCCCTCAGTCTTTTTGCCTTTCACTCTTGAGTTTCAGCCTTCATTCCCATGTTTCCTCTTTGTTGCTGGCGAAGTTCTCGCTCTCCAGCCCTACGCCACCGCCGAATCTTCTGCATCGCCATCCCCATTTCTCGATGGAACCATGGCCTCGCTCCAACGTTCTCCACGCATGCATGGAGGGTCTAATTAAGAAGGGCCTTCTCCTTGCAAGGATCATGGTGATGGAGTGGATCGTACCTGGTGGTGAGGATGAGCCATCACCGCCCGACGACTACGTCGTCTCCTTCGTCCCCTTCCATGAGCGTGGGCTCATGACTCCGCCCCACCGATTCCTCCGAGGGCTGCTGCACTGCTATAGGATTGAGTTGCAGCATCTGGATTCGACACATCTCGGCCTTCGTTGCACTGTGCGAGGGGTATCTAGGGATCGAGCCCCACTTCGAGCTTTGGAAGTATTTCTTCGCCGTCGAGCTATAGAAGAAGGAGAGGAAGAAGCCAGACCTGGTGGTGCCGATGGGATGTGCGAACATCCATCTTCAAGGCAGTCGGTTGTCAGAGTACATGTCCATCCCATTGTCAAAGTCCAACAAGGGGTGGCATAAGCTCTGGTTCTACCTAAGAAACAATGATGCCACCCCTCTGTCGACCTTCACTGGCCACCTGATTGAGGAGGCACCAGACACATGGAGGTATGGGCCCATTGAGAGGGAGCAGAAGAGGCTCGGCGACCTTCTCAAAGCCATCATGATCCTGAAGGGCCGTAGTCTTCATGGGATCGGTGTCGTCAGAGCATACCACGTCAGGAGGTTGGCGTCGCTGATGGCGCGCACTCTTTCGATGTGGAAGATGATGCTGGATTATGTGCCTGAAGGGACGGTGATGGTCGCCGGTGAGGCCCTCAGCATCGGTGAAATGACACAACGCATCAAGGAGGCGATGGAGTGCCGGGCGGATCCATCAGAGGATCTCGCTAGGGTGTACCCGGTCCTAGGGCATCCTGTGATGCGGCCAGACGCGGGTTTTGTTGAACTAGTAAGTCTTCTTCGAGTTTCTTTTCTAGACTGACCCTCCTCTGTTCTCATATTCTAAGCGTCGAGGTTTGTAGCCCGACCTCTTCGCCCATGAGTCCGACCCGCCATTACCAGAGGACGTGGCTAGGAGGGCAGCGAACCATACCATGGCTGAGACAATGAAGGTGAAGAAGGAGCAGAGGAAGGCGAAGAAGGAGCGAGTGAGGCTACAGCGTGGAAAGCATCGACAAGACTCGGAGGAGAGCGACGAGGATGAGGAGGAGGACGAGTCCGACCCCAACATCCCATGGGGCGTGCTTGAGCATGAGGATGAGAAGGCCGATGTGGTGCTGGCCAACCTGACCCCAATTCCATAGCACGGCCTGGCGCAACCCGAAGAGGATGCCCCTCTGAGATCGATGGGGGAGGTCGTGCCCCTAAGGTCGTAGGAGCAAGTCTGCCCCGCTCTGACCGACCCCACTAGGGGATCAAAGTGACCAATTGCCGACGTGGTGGAGTTGGAGTCGAGCGTCCACCCCCCGAAACGTTCTCGAATAATGGCATTGAGGTGAGTTAATGACTTCTTCGCACTTTCGTTGCGTTCTCGGATTTCGTCGTGTGACGTTGGTGCTTTCTGTAGGACCATCCCTGACAACCGCCTAGCGCTGGCACTGCAGAAGATCGTGGTGCGTCGGCCAACCCCCCAGGAGCCGACTAGCATGGTGCCTTGGGCATGCCGTGGATGGCGCCGAGGTGGACATGGCACTGCCTAAGAAAGCAGGGGAGGCGAAGGCGTTGATTGTGCAAGAGGTGGCGCTCGTGCAATCGGCGCCCACGTTGGTCCACTCGCCCGAGGTGGGGCAAACAAGAGAAGGCACGACTAGGCATCCCCTGCGAACGCGATGACAGCTCAGACTTTGGAGCCCAAGCTGCTAGCCTTCTCTACCATTGGAGGTTTCGCTCCTAAGGGAGTGCCGATGATAGAGGAGGTATCGTCGGCTTCTGTCGGGCCAACACCAACGGTTGTGACAGGTGACCCCTTGGTTGGGGCTAGGCCCTCCTGGTCCCTTTTCTAGCCAGGCGACGATCCACCTACATGGGGAAGAAACCAGCTCCATTGGGCCAGGCGGCTGGACCCGAGCCACTCGGTGTTCACCCACGACGACCTAGTGGAGGTGAAGGACTAGACGAGCGTGCGCTCAGGACTTGAGTCCATAGTCCGCTCTCTGACTGACGCGTTGAGGGTGTTGAAGGATGACGTCGCCCTGGCCGGCTAGGTTTGTCATGTCTTTGTGTCTTCTACTTTTGAGCCCTATTTATATAATTCTAACCTAATTTTTCTACAGTCCCTTGAGATGGGCAGCTGGGAGAAGTCCCTATTCCTCCATCGTGAGAGGGAGGTCTAGGGACTTGCCACCGAAGTGCCATGGCTGCGGGAGGAGGTGGTGAGCCTCTAGGCCAAGGAACGGGAAGCCCATCAACATGCCAACAAGGCCGAGGACAAGCTCAAGGTTGTGGTTACCAAGGCCAGGGAAGATGCCGTGGAGCTTGGATGACTCTGCCCAGAGCTCGACCTTGCCCGTCAAGAGAGCGCTGATGCTCGACGTGCGCTCGAAAACGAGCAAAGGTTGAAGGTAGAAGCCGAGGGCCTAGCCACCGCCTTGGCGGGGGATGCTGGCGTGCTCCAGAGGGAGAAGACAGCCCTCGAGGAGCAAGTGAAAGGCGAGGGAGGCTCTGGTTACCTTTTTGCTTGACGTTTGCAGTCGGCTTTCTGACGCTCTTTGATGTTCGGCATGGGTAGTCCTACAGGGGCAACTCTCTGAGGTGCGAGGTCAACTCTAGTTAGAGAGTGATGACCACGACGCCTTGCGCGCTGCCATCGGGTTGGTCTTCGATGACCTCGGGGTCGCCCCGGCCGTGGAGACAAGCTCGCTCGTAGTCTGGGTTACCCAGATCTCGGATCGGGTGCGTGCACTCGCAAGGGAGGCCCTATACACCAGCGTCCATCGTGCGTTTGCCATCGCTCGCTCCCACTACATCAACATCAACCTACCGGTGATCAGCGAGGGCTTCACTCCTAGCTACACTGACACCGAGCTAGACAAAATTGAGAAGGAAGTAGCTCTCCTAGCGTAGGACCTAGCGGAGAAGGTCGGAAAAGAAATCCTGCCCAAAGATGTTTAGTTAGATAGCTGAGTCCGACGTCGATCTTTTTGTAAAGACTTTTATTATGGCCGAAAATGTTGTTTGGCCCTTCTTTATATATATATAAAGTTCATTGCGATCCAATCCTTGTTTTATGTTAAGGCACTAGAAACTTAAGTTGTGAGCGACTAAGTAATGATCACGCTGGTGAGCAAGCGATGCCGTAGCCGTCGGGGCATAAGCTTTTTGCATTCTGACCAGTTTTACTCATCGTTAGTTTTCAGCAACTCTTATTTCTAGGTCTTGTCATAAAAAGGAAGGGTCGGATGGGAAAATGTTCCTGAGTATATGTACTCTATAAAGTTTCATTACAATCAGATCCTTATTTTATGTTAAGGAAGTAGAAACTTAAGTTGCGAGCGACTAAGTAATGATCACACTAGTGAGCAAGCAATGTCGTAGCCGTCGGGGCATAGGCTTTTTGCATTCCTACCAATTTTTCTCATCGTTAGTTTTCGGCAACTCTTATTTCTAGGCCTTGTCATAAAAGAGAAGGGTCGAATGGGAGAATGTTCCTGAGCATATATACTCCTATCAGCCCCTGAGTAAAACCCAACCCCAGGTAGTTGCTGAGGTCAGGTGTTACTGAAGACCGATCAGATCAGAAGCGAATCCAATAGGAGGTAAAAATTTTCGGTTTTTGCAGAAACATTACTTAGTTTGACAAGCATATTAGAAGCTTTAGAACGGAAAAACTAAGGGTAAAAGCGAAGTAGCTGCTCGATGTTCCAGGCATTGGTGAGGGCTTTGCCATCATCAATCTTGAGCTTGTAGGTGTCGGGTCAGAGTACTTCTACGATGATGTACGGTCCTTCCCACGGCGCCGAAAACTTGTGGCGATTTTTGTTTCTCTAGACGCGGCAAAGAACTAAATTGCCTACGCCAAAGGCGCGACCCTACACGTGTTGGCTATGGTACTATCGTAGCGCCTGCTGGTATTTGGCCAAACAGAACAGGGCAATGTCACGTGCTTTGTCAAGTAGGTCCATGGCATCTTCCAAAGAGGCTTTGTTTCCCTGCTCGTTGTAGGCCTTGACCCTTGGCGCTCCGTAGTCGAGGTTGGTGGGAGGATGGCTTCAGAGTCATAGACCATGAAAAATGGTGTGTAACTGGTTGCCCGGCTGTTGGATGTCCTTAGGCTCCAGAGTACCGAGGGGAGCTCCACGACCCACCGTCCGCCAGCTTTGTTGAGCCGGTTGAAGATCCTAAACTTGAGGCCTTGGAGGACCATACCGTTCGCGTGCTCGACCTGCCCGTTCATGCGGGGGTGCGCCACGGCAGCCCAATCAACATGGATGTGGTGGTCATCGCAGAACTAGAGGAATTTCTTCCCCGTGAACTATGTGTCGTTGTCGGTTATGATGGAGTTTAGGACCCCGAATCGGTGGATAATGTCCATGAAGAACGACACGGCCTGCTCAGATTTGATCACGGTGATCGGCCGAGCCTCTATCCACTTCATGAATTTGTCCAGGCGACAAGTAAGTGCGTAAGGCCCCCGTGCACCCTCTTGAGGGCCCTACCAGGTTGAGCCCCTAGACCACGAATGACCACGTGATGGGGATCATCTGGAGCGCTTGGGACGATAGGTGAGTTTGCCGAGCATAGTACTGGCATCCTTTGTAGGTGCAGGTGCATACGACCTGCTCGACATCGGCCACCGCGGTTGGCCAGTAGAAACCTTGCTGGAATGTGTTTTCGACCAAGATTCTAGGTGCAGCGTGATGTCCATAGACCCCTCCATGGATGTCTTCCAGCAAGTCCTTCCCCTGCTCGGTGGGGATGCAACGCTGTAGGATTCCGGTGTGGCTGCGCTTGTATAGCTCCCCTTTGATGAGGATGAAGGACTTGGCGCGATGTGCGAGCCATCGGGGCTCCGTCTTGTCGACAGGGAGCATCTTGTGGAGGAGGAAATCAAGATAAGGTGTTCTCTAGTCGGTTGGAGGGTCGAAGTATCGGGCTCCGCCACCTCAGGGTTGGATGGAACTAAGGGTCGGTCAGCCCTCAAGCCTAGAATTGGCGGCTCATTGCTGGCCTGTTCTGGTTCCTTGTATCAGACTAAGGGCTTATGTAGGTCACTAGTGAAGATGCCAGTGGGGACCAGCTCTCGGCTCAATGCCATCTTTGCTAGCATGTCGACTGCTTCATTGAGCCACCACGGGATATGGTTGAGCTCGAGGCCATTGAACTTATCATCTAATTGTCGGACCTCATGACAATACGCAGCCATCTTGGCGTTATGGTAGCTTGACTCCTTCATGACCTAGTCGATGACCAGTTGTGTGTCGCCATGGACATCAAGCCATCAGATGCCCAACTCAATGGCGATGCACAAGCCATTGATGAGTGCCTCGTACTTAGCCACATTATTTAAAACCGGGAAGTGGATGCGAATTGTGTACCTCATGCGTACCCCAAGGGGGAAAACAAAAACAAACCCGACCCTGACACCCTTCTTCATCAGTGATCCATCGAAGTACATCATCCATTACTCCTGATCGACTATCGTCGGTGGCATCTGGATCTCAGTCCATTCGGCCACAAAGTCAGCCAGTACCTGAGACTTGATGGCCATTCATGGGGCATACATGATGCCCTAATCCATCATCTCGAGCACCCATTTTGTGTTTCTCCCTGTGGCCTCTCGGTTCTAGATAACCTCACCGAGGGGGAAAGATGACACGACGGTCACTTGCCGTGAGTTGAAGTAGTGGCACAACTTCCTCTTGGTGATCAGGATGGCATATAGGAGCTTCTAGATCTAGGGGTAGCGTGCCTTAGAGTTAGACAAGACTTCACTAATGAAGTACATGGGGCGTTGTACCTTGAGGGCGTGTCCCTCTTCTCCCCGTTCTACAACAAAGGCGACGCTGACCACCTGAGTCATAGCTGCAACATAGAGTAGGAGCGGCTCTCTCTCAGTCGATGGGACCAGAATTGGAGCCTTCGTTAGGAGCACTTTGAGCTTGTCCAGTGCCTCTTGAGCCTCAAGCGTCCATGTGAATCGGTCATTTTTCTTCAGGAGCCGATAAAGGGGGAGCCTCCGTTCGCTGAGGTGCGAAATGAAGAGACTAAGCGCTATGAGGCACTCAATAACCTTCTGAACTCCTTTTTGGTTCAGAATCAGGCCCATCTTTGTGATGGCTAAGATTTTTACCGGGTTGGCTTCAATGCCATGCTCGGAGATGATAAATCTGAGTAGCATGCCCCTTGGGACCCAAAGATGCATTTCTCAGGGTTGAGCTTGATGCCGTTCTCCTAGAGCTTCTTGAAGGTCAACTCTAGGTCGGCCATGAGTTGGTCGATCTGCTTGGACTTGACTATGATGTCGTCCACGTAAGCCTCAATGGTTCACCCGATGAGGTCTCCAAAGCATTTGGTTATGCAATGCTGGTACGTAGCCCCGACGTTCTTGAGTTTGAACGGCATCATAACGTAGCAGGACGATCTAAATAGGGTGATGAAAGAGGTCACGAGCTGGTCGAACTCTATCATCGTGATCTGATGGTACCCGGAGTACGCATCAAGGATGCATAGGATTTCACACCTTGAGGTTGAGTCAACTACTCGATCTATGCGTGGCAAAGGAAATGAATCCTTCGGACACGCCTTATTGAGGCTTGTGTAGTCAACACACATTCTCCATTTCTCACTTTTCTTTTTTACTAGAACAGGATTGGACAACCACTCTGGGTGGTATACTTCCTTGATGAAACCGGCGGCCAAGAGCTTAGCGATTTCCTCGCCGATGAGCCTTCGCTTCTCCTTGTTGAAGCGGTGCAGGCGTTGTTTGACCGGCCTAGAACCTGACTTGATCTTTAAGGCATGCTTGGCGACCTCCCTAGGAATTCCTGGCATATCCAAGGGGTTCTACGCAAAGATGTCTCGATTGGCACAGAGGAAGTCGATGAGCGCTCCTTCCTACTTGGGGGAGAGGGTGGTGCCGATGCGCACCGTCTTATCGATGGAGTTGTTGGGGTCAATGAGGACCTCCTTGACATTCTCCATAGGCTCAATGGATCTGGCCACCCGCTTTGTGTTGGGCGCTCCTTCAGCGATGTCCTTCTCGATGGCTACGAGCTCCTCAGAAGCGAGGGTTGCCAAAGCCAGCTCGTAGCTCTCGACCTCACACTCGTAGGCCCTGTAGAAGGAAGTGCCAACGGTGATGACCCCGCGTGGGCCTGGCATCTTGAGCTTGAGGTAGGTGTAGTTGGGGACGGCCATGAACTTCGCGTAACATAGTCGCCCCAAAATGGTGTGGTAGACCGGGGGAACCCGACTCCCTCGAAGGTGAGGGTCTCTGTCCTATAGTTGGACGGATTCCCCAAGGTGACGGGCAGGTCAATCTGCTCGATTGATATGGCCTGCTTTCCTTTCACTTGAAGGACATTGTTGACCTCATCCTCATCGTCGAGGTCGTTCATCGGGGTTGGGCTCCTATATCTCCCTCGACCTCGTCGTCGAGGTCATTCATCGGGGTAGCCTCCTCCTTGTGGATGCTTTCGACATGTCCCTCAAGGGTACCTGTCATGAAGCATTCACGAGATGGGTGATCGCTCCACCTGCTTGAGTCAAAGCCAGAGGGCGACTCAGGCTCCTCTGTGAGGAGGTTATGGAAAGACTCCACGATGTGTTCAATAACCCCTATGAACACTACTATAAAAACGATTTTGCGCAGCGTTCCACTTTTACACTCCGTGGCGGGCTCCTATTTTTGCCCGCTGCGGTAAATCCCACGATTTACCGCGGCGGGCATTTTTTATTTACCGTGGCGAGCATTTTTGCCCGCCGCGGTAAATCGATTTACCGTGGCGGACGTCCTAAGACGTCCGCCTTGAAAAATACCCTATTTTCCGAGGCGGACGTCTTAGGACGTCCGCCACGGTAAATGGATTTACCATGGCGGGCGTCCTATGAGACCCGCCTCGGTTAAGGCCGTGGCCCAAAAGGCCCAACGAAGCCCGATAGCCGTCTTCACATATAAATACGTAGTCTTTAGGTTTCTGCCTCAGACCGAACAAGTCCGAACAAGTCCACACCTCTGTCCCTCTCCTTCGGTCGCACCCTCTCTGTCGTCCTCGCGTGCACCTCCCTCCCTCTCCTTCCATCGCACCCCCTCCCTCCCTGTCGTCCTTCCTCTCCTTCCGTCGGCAGGGCGCGGTGGCCACGGCGGGTCGCGCGGGGCCACAATGGGTCGAGCAGGGCCATGGCGTCGTGCGGGGCCACAGCGGCGCGCGGGACGGCGACGCGGGTGGCATGGGCGACGTTGGCGCCCGGGGCGGCGGCGCAGGTCGCGTGGAGCCACGGCGGCGAGCGGGCGGAGGTGGCGCGGTGCGCGCGGGCTGGCTGCCTCCTTCCCCTTCTTCTCCGGTGTCGAAGTGGATCCACGGCCCAGATCCGACGACAGCGGGCCGCCTCCACCTCCGGCGACGGCGGATCTGGAGGCGCGGGCAAGATCGAGGTAATGGCACCACCGTATCCTCTACCTCACTCTCTTTCTCCATCTCTCCTAGCTCCTCTCCCTCACTCCCTCTTTCCTTCCTCTCTCTTTCCATACAGGGAGGTGGATCTGGGAGGTAGAGGCCGGTCTTGCCCATCTCCGGCGGCAGCGGGGCCGTGGCTCTCCGATGCGGGGCCGACTGGATCCGGCGTGAAGAGGTGGAGGCAATCGGATCCAGGGACAACGACGGCGACGATGCGAAGATCCCGGCGGCACTAGGGTTGCGGGCTGGGATTGGACTCGCTAGCGGGCTCGGGATCTAGGCTCGCCGATGGGCTTTGGGTTTTTTTGTTTTTTTCCTCAGCTTTACCGTGGCAGACGTTCTAAAGTGCCCGCCGTTGCTAATAGGTTTACTGCAGCGGGCACTGGCGCCCGCCGTGGTGGATTCACGATTTACCGTGACCTTCTCACCCCGGCGGACGCGTTTGCCCGCCGCGGGAAACCAAAATTGCCCGCTGCAGTTAAGCATTCTGTAGTAGTGGAACTCGTCATTCACGGGGGATGGAATCATTCATTGCGCCACAAGGTGGCAACGGTCTCTGCGGCGTTGCGGAGACCGAACGAGAGCACTATCAGGGCGCTCTGGATGAGGTATTCCAGGGAGAGCGGCTCTCCACCGGTAAGCTGCGTCATGACATTGGCGAACGAGAAGGTGAGGTGGCGTAGGTCCTCCTAGGACAGTTGGGGTTCCAGGAAGACACCGAGCAAATGCTCCAACCTCCCATAGTCAAAGTCGAGGAGCTGGCCGCTCCTGGGGGCATGGGCCTCCGGTGCGTGCAGCCATAGCTCCTCAAGCGCCTCGGCGATCGCATCGAGGCTGATGGAGTGGACAGGTTGAATGACGATGCGTGCCCGCGCCAGCTCTCCCTCTGTCGTGATGATGAAGTCCAGGTCCTCAAAGCCCACGTGCGCGCTCGGGACCCAGGTGATGTCGTGACTAGCTATCCGAGGCCTGGTGTTGATGTCGAAACACGCAAAAGGCCGCTACCTGGCACGTCAACTGTCGGTGTTTCGAGGAAACACCAACGAGGAAATTTTTAATATTACGCGTCTGGCTCGGATGGTGTGCTAAGAGGACATGAGATTTATACTGGTTCAGGAGGAATGTCTCTACGTCCAGTTCATTGCTGCTGCTCGTGTTACTAGCACTGAAAGTTCGTAGTAGGGGTTACAAACGGTCGAGAGAGGAATATGTCCCAGGTGTCTGGTGGGAAGAACGAAATGGGTACCGAGAGCTTGGTCGCTGCTCAGCTATATGCTTGAGGTTTGATGCTCGTGCTCTTGGTCTGATGCGGTGCGATGAACCGATGTGAGTTCTATGTCCCTTAGTGGGACGCCCTGCTTTCCCTTTTATAAGTCAAGAAAAAGCATGGGTTATAGCCGAAGAGAGAAAAAGAAAGAGAAATAAGGCCCCCGGGGGGTGTCGTCCTCCTCTTCGCGTGGGTCCCGCTAACCCTGTAGATCGTGGTGGCAGCGGCGTCGCACTGGGGTCCTGTTGGCCGCTGCAGCATACGTGCGAGCGTCGTGCGCCGTTCTTGTCTTCCATCCCATCCGAGCGGATGGAATGGTCAAAGGGTCCCCTAACAGAGGCCATACGGGGAGCTAGTGGTATAGTGCCAGTCAACTGACGCCGGTTGACTGACATTGGACGGTGATCAGACAGGGAGTGGCCAGCACAGTGCTGGCATGTTGATGCGATGGCGATGTGAGTCTCCCAGCGTGGTCTGATGCGACCGTCAGTCGCATCAGGACACGCCCAAGACGTACGCGGTTCGGGTCCCACCCTGGGGCCACTACTTTTGTCCGGTAGCAAATCCGACCCCCAGGGAACGAGCGAGGTGGAAATCTTGCCCTGAGGGCCAAGCGAGACGGAATCCGACCCTCGAGGGTCGGACGAGGCGGAGCCCTTCTCGTGGGACCAGACGAGTCGGAGCCCACGTCTTGGGGTCGGACGAGGCGAAAACCTTGTCATCGGAGTCGGACGAGGCGGGACCCGGCCCCTGAGGGTCGGACGAGGCGGAAACCTCGTCCTCGGAGTCGGACGAGGCATTGCCCGGCCTCTGAGGGTCGGACGAGATCGTAGTTGCGCCTTTAATCATCGGATGAGCCGACGTGACGCTCTTTAATGCTTTGACTCGATATCGGACCGTACGTGATGGCCCTGTTGCCAGCCCGCAGGCCGCAGGACGCTGCAGGAGGCGGGGGCGTCAGCCGCGCGCGCGGCCGAGCCGAGCGGGGTCACCGCCGGCCGGCCGGACTGCGGTGCGCGAGCGCAACGGGGCGCGCGCGGAATCAATGCGCTTTGGTGCGACGCGGATGGCCGCTTGCGCGCGCGTGGGGAGGCCGACCGGCTGAGGCTGGTAAGCGCGCGAGACGCCGGCCGCGGCCATGACGGCCTGCGGCGGCGGTTAATGCCGTCTGGTGCCATGCGCGCGCCTGCATGGCTCAGGTTCGCATGCGCTGCGCTGCCCTCCATGCAGATGCAGCCCGCGCTTTGACCGGAACGTGCCAACCGTTATCAGTGGGAATGCATGGAAATGGATGGGCGCGTGCGCCTCCTTCCCTTTTTTGGCCGTTTTCCCCTGCTGCCACGACGTGAGTCGTGACGTGCCGTTTCCGGCGATGTTGAAAGGGAAGCCGTTCCGAACGAAGACAAGGATGCTGTGCTATGTGTCACGTCTCGTTTAATTCCATGTCGGAAACTGCGCCTTCAGTTCCTGCTGCCGTCCATGTTCCATCACATGGTGGTCCAGTATGTAGGATGACGGCAACGACCTTTATAGTACGTAGAAGACGTTTTGTACGTACACCATATTCAACTTGTTCGGCTTCTTTTTTCAGCTAAAACAGTATTTTTTTCCCACAACAATTCAGCCGGAGTAGTATTTTTTAGATAAATTTCAAACCAGCGAACGGGGCCACGGAGTCGGTGTATGAGTGAGTGACCGTAGTGGTATAGGTATGGCCGTACCGTGTGGATCAGTGGCGGCAAAAGTTAGGAGGTGATTCACCATATGGCACTGAAAGATGATAATGCTGTAGAATCCTTTTTTTTAACGAAGGCAGTACAATCCTTGATGGTGCACCTATCGCGTCAAAGTTAATAATGGTGAGTTAAGTTTACCCTCCAACGTGATCTCAGACGAGGGATCCCCTTTCTGAACCTTTCCCTGTAGTGTGTTGAGGCTTTCTCGTGCAGTCATGCCTGCCTCATGAAGCTAAAGATAGAGAGGGATTAAGGTGTACACATCATCTGATGAATAATAGAGTACACATCATCTGCAAAATATTCTTTCATCGTATCAATATTGCTCTTTGGGAAAACAATAAACAAGCTACGGAGAAATCTTCAGTTATGTTTAGTATGAATAAAAGCACATAGCATAATTACTTGATGATAGTCTTGGGACAATTAATAGAAGCATGAAATGAGAAGTATTTGGGACTGTTGGTATATATTGTACAAGCCATCCTAGGTATGTAATATCATGTTTTGGTTTGACAAAACCACTTTGCGATGAGATTAGTAACACAATAATAAGTAGATTCTGATACCAGGACAAGGAAATAAAATGCATTGGTTATTGTGATGTAGAGAGGATAAGGGTGGTTTGGGATTTAGAGACCTGCATTTTTTCAATCTAGCTATATATGCTCGCACGATAAGGGTGGCATCTTTTCGAGGCTCCTGACGACGATCTCTTGTCAGTAGTGAAGCTTGGTATACGTAATCTTATTTATGCTTATTCATGGGGAAGTATTGTTGGGGGCACTAAAAGATGGCCTAATGTGAAGTTCAAAATGGCGCTCAAATTAACATATCGATGGACCCCTGACTCCACTGGGTGTTACTAGGAGACCCATTACTAGCTCCTATGGGCAAACAATCTTGAATAACCATATGGATGGATTCCATAGATGTTTTTTTGGCGGTTCCAGCCTCGAGACCTGGTAGACAGTGATCATGTATCATAGCTAATCATTCGTGGGAGACAAATGGGCTCATCTCTCACATCTCCAAAATGTGGTGGATTCCTAAATAATCATGCAAAGTTTCATTAGCCCACAACGGCTAGAAACTAGAAGGAATAAAACTCACCATTGCCTTAAGAAATAAATTAAAACTTACTGCTATCAACAATGAAGTTGGGTGGGATATGATAACAAAGGTTCTTGCGACAGACACGCTTCACCATAAGAGTGAAAAATGTGTGACTTGTGACTCACAACAACATGGGTAGCTCAATGCCAAAGGGATGGCCTCTAGGTCTGGAATTTTCCAGAGAATCGTTCCGAAATGTTTCTCATTTTTTTTGCACTGCTCGGTCGAATCAGCAAAAGGATGGTTTCGCATGTGAATCACTCCCGTTTCTTTTCCTCCTGTTCTAGCAATTATATCTTTTTTCAATTATAATTCTTTTTAGTGCAGTAAGTTAAAATGAGTTGTACTTGAGTTGTTCTTTGCCCACAAAAAGTCCAAAATTTTTTGGAAGCATATTTTTATTTGTATAAATTTTGAAGAAAATATATGTTTTCTTGTGGGTTGGAATCTGGTCTACCAACCAAACGGTCCCATAAAGTGATTCTGATTCATCACCTGAAATGTTTCTTGCAAGAATCTAGATCCGAAACAATTCTACGAGAATCTTGATACCTACCAAATGGATCCTTAATTAGTTTTGCTATTCAATATCCGCATATTGATTTTTCGATAATTATGGGTATGGCCTTTTGGGTCTAGGATATTTTTTCTTTTATTTATTTCAGTCGTTTGCAATCGTTTGGCAGAAAGGGACAAGCAGGTGAAAGGCTGGGTTTCTCTTGAAAGTAAACCAAGTGACTATTGCACAGGGCCGGGAGGGGTACTAGCAAGAACTATTCATGCAGTCATACTAGCAAACAGAGGTGGTCACAGGTCGACGTCGTATAGCTTCCATCAATAACGTATGAGCCACAGCAGCAACGACAGTATTATTAAGGTCATGTCTAAATTCAAGGGGTAAAGTTTTAGGGTGTTACATCAAATGTCACATGGAGGTGTCGTATGTGGTGTTCGGATATTAATAAAAAACAAATTATAGAATACGTTAGTAATCAGCGAGATGAATTTATTAAGCATAATTAATCCACCATTAGCACATGTATTACTGTAGCGCCGCGTTGTCAAATCATGGTCTACCTAGGCTTAAAAGATTCATCTCATAAATTGTGCAATTAATTAGTTATTTTTTTAGTCTATATTTAATACTCCATGTATGTATTCAAACATTTGATAAGACAGAAAATAAACTTTAGGAGAGAAACTAAACAAGGCCTAAGTCATTATTATTACAGTATCTGTATGCATCCACTGTGATGGAACAAAGAGCTTTAAATTGTCAATAGTGTGCATCTGAAACGATAACCAGACAATCAAGATGATGTCGCTACCCACTTGCGCAACGTCCAACGTGCGCACAGAATTAACCACAAAATGCATATGGTCTGCCGGCACTGGCTCATGCATTTTTCGTACGTTGGAAGGACACACACACGCAGGTGTGGTGTGGCGCCCCGGCGCGCACTGGTCGACACGCTCTATGACTCTATGCTGCCCTCGCGCGGGCGCCATCATATCCCCGGTTGAAACCGTACGTGTACTCGTACTCGCCGCCGTCTACTCGTCGTGTATTTGCCAGTCCAGCCATACCCATACTGTATAGTGTATATACCCCTAGTACTACTTACCGTTCCTAAAAAAAAATACAACTATGGGTTATGTGCCACTTTAAGGACGCGTTTGGCGCTGCTCCTGGCGGCTCCGGCTCCTCACCTCGTGGTACTGTAGCGTCACTGTAGCAGGAGCCGTTTCGGAAATCGAGGCGCAAAATGAACTGAAAAGAAGCCGGAAAGAGGAGGAGCCGGCGAAGCCACGATTTCGAGCTTCGCCAGCTCCGTGCTACAGTGCATAAACAGTACCGGAGCCGGAGCCTCCCGGAGCTCCTCCAAACAGGACCTAAGTACCTTATGTTTAACCAAGTTTCTATTAAATAAAATTCATGTTTATGGCTTTAAATTAATTTATTATAAAAACACGTTTCATAATTAATCTAATAATATTTATTTTATATTATAAATATTTATATTTTTTATCTATAATTGATCGAAGATAATATATAAAAAATGATACTATTTCAGAATTATATTCTTTTGTACGGAGGCAGTAATAACTATCCAAGCGAGCGATGGACATGCAACCCGGCCGGGTGCCAGGACGTACGCGCACGGATTGCATGATGCATTGTCCCTCGGCCGGCAACGGATCGCCGCCGTACGGTGACGCCACTGCACATTGCCCGTGGCTCGAGGGCGCCGTACCCCTACATGCATGTACATGCTGCGGGGCATGCATGCATATGTATTGCATGCGTGCGCCACGACTACTCTACACTGCTCTAGCCAGATCCCGCACGGCATCGTTGGCCAACTCAACTTCATGGTCGCCCATGGCTAGCTGCCAGCAAAAGCTGGCGCCGTGTCTTGCTCGCTGCACGCAAGACTTGCAGTAGTCTCTGAGTCGGCGTCGGGCAAAATGAGCTGGCGACTGAGCGTCATGTGTACCGCACGACCATCATATCATTTAGATTTAGGTGTGCATTCATCTACGTACCGCGCGGCACCAGTGAAGAAAATGCTCGGTGAAAAAAAAACGGTTGAGGAAGACGTCGGGAAAGAATTGCATATATATCATATATGGAAGGAATGCGTTGTAATTTGGGATGGAGGGAGTAGTTCACAGGTAACGTGCATCTCTTATTAGGGAACAAACTGTCGATCGTTGGGACTTGGGAGAGCACGTCGTCCAGTTGATGCAAAGAAACAAAGGCGTGACAGGTCACGGAATGCATGCCGGCAGGACCAGCACAGAATGGACCAGCTGATGCATGCGGTCCGTCCGATACAGACACACATGCATCATGGGCTGTTGCGCGCGCGCGGCCGAGCTGGGGGACCGGCATGCCGGTACGGTGACGGCGATCGAGAGGTGAGCTAGCTAGCTAGTCCAATGATCGGGTTGTGTCCATCAGTTATGCATTGCGCGCTCGCACTGTGCGTGTTACGCACGAATGTTATGCTATCTCCAACAACGACACTTAAAATACAAGACATATTTGTCCTTTAGGTAACGCTACACACAAAAGGTTCAATACATATTCGATATCTTCTTCAACAACAAGATCCAAAAGAGAATTCTTTCTGTAAATAGATTTTCAGAAGAAAGGATGTTCATATCTAGGTTGTGCCTCTTAGACAACTTAAAAATAGATCTTATATATAGATAGAGGTTAATTTTATGTCTTTTGCTATTTTAGGTTTAGACGCTAAACACTCTCAGGATGCAGCTCGGCGCGCGCCTGCTCTTGTCTCGATCTACTGCGTGCAGGCCAGGCGGCGCTAGTACGGATACTACTGATGCAGGGCCCTTTACTGCTACAAAATCTGTAGCGTCCCTGTACTTTTAGGACAACGTGTCGATGTTGATGCGTGCCTGCCTTCGCACGCAGCAGACCCATCGATCCTGCGCTCGATCGGCTGGCCAGCCCCCTCATGGATACTATTTACATAAACTAGTTAGTAGTATTTTTTTCTCACATAAACGAATCAATAACGATACGAACTAGCCAACCAATCAGACTGCATGACTCCTGACTGCATTGAAAGGAAGGAAACGGCACGGAACGTCGTACGGGTGCAGCGTTCGCAGTTGCTACCTCTGTCAAAAAAATATGGGAGAATGGTGTTTTTACCCCTGTCTAATAAGTTAATTGTGATTTTACCCTTTCTTTTTTAACCTTGTGTTTTTACCCTTGTTATTTTGAACTGAATGATCCGTTTGCCCTTGCTTTTAACGCCCGTCAGATGAACATGGATTAAATGAATTAAAAAAATTATAAATCAGAAAAACAAAGGCCAAATGACCATAGTGCCCCTATCCTTATCTCATCGTCCCAAACGCATAGGGCGTCGTCGCTCACGTCGGCTTGGGCGCGGCTTTTCCAGCGGCGGCGGCTGCAGAAGCACCAGGGGAGGGGAGGCCACGACTCTAGGTTCGGGCGTAGGGAGGGGATGCTTCCAAGGTCCCCGCCACGTCGCCGCGCGCCACCGTGGCGCCCGTGCCGCCGGTCATGCCAAGGGAGCTCGCGCGGACCAGGTTCGCCGACGCCGCGGCCGCGGCCGCGCCGGAGAGCCCCAAGCACGAGGCGGCCGCCGTGACGGTGCAGAAGGTGTACAAGAGCTTCCGCACGCGCCGCCGCCTCGCCGACTGCGCCGTCGTCGTCGAGCAGATCTGGTGCGTGCGCCGCCCTTCCTACACATAATACTTCTTCTGCCTCTTCTTCCAGAATCCGCGTCCGCATTGCGCCGCGTTCGTGTGCTTGCTAGACGCTGACCCGTGCGTCTCGATCGATGCGATTCCTGCAGGTGGGAGCTGCTGGACTTCGCGCTGCTCAGGAGGAGCTCCGTCTCCTTCTTTGACATCGAGAGGCAGGAATCGGCGGTGTCCAAGTGGGCGAGGGCAAGAACCAGAGCTGCCAAGGTTCGGTTCGCATCATCTCTAGCCTGTCCAAAAGCTGTCTTCTCTCAGCATTCCCAGTTCTTCCGATATGAGATTATTACTAACGGCATTCGCAAATCACACCAAATTCAGGTTGGCAAAGGGTTGTCCAAGGATGAGAAGGCCCAGAAACTTGCTCTGCAGCACTGGCTCGAAGCTGTGAGTATTTAGATATATTGCTGTCAGTTAGGCGCCATGTGAAGCACTGAAACTCTGAAATTTGACGAACAGATTGACCCGCGCCACCGGTACGGTCATAACCTTCACTATTACTACGACTGCTGGCTGAGGTGCGAGAGCAAGGAGCCATTCTTCTACTGGTTAGTGTCCTTATCTGAACTGAACATGACATTTTTATCTTCTTCTAGATATTTCATCAGCTATTGAAAATCTGACTTTCTTGTGCTTGCCTTGTTCAGGCTGGACGTTGGAGAAGGCAAGGAAATCAATCTCGAGCGGTGTCCTCGGTTGAAGCTTCTGAGCCAGTGCATCAAGTACCTTGGTCCGGTAAGCCTACATAAATTATTTGGAGATGGTATCTCGAGAGACTGCCTGCTGAAAAAAAATCAGAAAATAATGATCCAAGCTGTATTTGTGCAGAAAGAAAGACGAGAGTATGAGGTTGTGATTGAGGATGGCAAGTTTATGTTCAAGAAGAGCAGGCAAATCCTCGACACATCCGGTGGACCAAGAGATGCCAAGTGGATCTTTGTTCTAAGCACATCCAAGAATCTGTATGTTGGACAGGTAATTTTCAGCCGCCTTGGTGCTGCCAATAACACAAAGTAGCTTCTTGGATCACCATCTCATCATGTAACTAAGACTGTCCATGAATCCCAATTGCAGAAGAAAAAGGGCACTCTTCAGAGATGTGCCATGCTTCAAAATTTTTGCCTGTTGTATTCAGCATTCTAAACTGTTCCGACGTCAATGCCGCAGATGAGCCCAGATGAAGACGACGAGGAGTTCTGGAGCAGGCTCAGAAGCATCCCCTCCGACTGCTGCGCCGCTGCTGACAAACCTGAACAAGATCAACAGGCCGTAGCTCAAGAAACCAACCCTTGCCAGGCACCTCAAGAAGCCACTGAATCGACCACACCTGACGAAGTCTCCCAGCAGGAAGAAACAAGCAAGAGTCTCAGTCCCACTGCAAGTGTCACGAGGCAAGATTCAACCGAGGACGCCGTGACCTCAACGTCCGGCCACTGTGCCCTGTCCGAAGATAGTCAAGAGGAGAACAACGCCGCCGCCGCCGCCGCCAACAATACGGCCGTGCCGAGGGAGAAGATCCTGCAGAGGATCAGCTCGAAGAAGGAGACCAAGTCGTACCAGCTGGGGAAGCAGGTGTCCTTCAAGTGGACCACGGGCGCGGGGCCCCGGATAGTGTGCGTCCGGGACTACCCGTCGGAGCTCCAGCTCCGGGCGCTGGAGCAGGTGCACCTGTCAGGTGGGAGAGAATTTGTTGAAGTGAAGGAATTTGGAGTGCCAAATATTTTGAAATCAATGGCCTGGTGTGGTGATAACATATGTCTTGGAATCAGGCGGGAATATATGATAATAAATAGCATGACCGGGGCACTAACAGAAGTGTTTTCTTCTGGGAGGATCGCTCCTCCTTTAGTTGTGCCTCTTCCTACTGGGGAACTGATCCTTGGCAAGGTATAATACTTCAATTTTCGTGATGCTGTGTCCAATTCCTGTCCCATTTCATAAATCTGTTAGATGGCAGATCTTTTTTTTGGTTCCAAAGTGACATTATTCTATGCTTTACGAGAAGAGTGGCAGATGTTCTAACAATGTACTTATTTCCATTTTCTAATTTTAGTTGAGCGAATTCTGAGGGTTAAGTTTATTTCTGGAGTGTTTGAGCATCCATTTTCAGACCAATCTCTACTGGACATAGTTGGCTGTAAGGTAACATGCTTCTGGTTTCTTTCAAACTTCTATTGTTCATTTGTCCTTATAAAAAATAGAGTGACTGGGTACTTCAATTGTTCATTTGAACTAGCATGGATATAATTGTTCTGAAAGAAGTGATGATTATTTTGAGTGAAGTAACCTTCTTGGTTCTGAAGAAACTGTTTATTGTTTAGGAACTACAGCTGTAAACTGTCTCTTGGCCGTGGACGTCGGCGCCGACTTCAGGAGGTTTCACCGGGAGAAGGCGGCAGCGTCCAGGGCTATGCCGACGCTGGACACACGGAAACACGGCGGAGTCGAGTCCACTGTCTACATATGAATCGATCTCTGTAGCATCTTATGTAATCTCCCATCCCAGCATTATGAACCTTTTGGTTTCAAAATTTTGAATATTTATCAATATTAAATCTGAGTTCAAATAATTGCAAGTTGAGCCAAATATGTTTGACCAAATTTAATCAATTGTCAGCATACAATAAAAAGTCTAATTCCAAATCAGGGTAAAATCACAATTAGGCATAACAAACAGGGGCAAAATCGCATGGGCATTCATGTCCTTTTGTACAAAGTTTAACACCGTTAGGGGTGGATGACGGAGCAGGGGCAAACTGGTGCTTCGTGAATGGCACAGTAGGGGTAAATTCACAAAGTCAAAAAAATAGGGGCAAAATCACAATTTCGATACAAAACAAGGGTACAAACGCAAGAGCCCCAAAAAATATATATAATTATAGATTATGTGTCAGTTAAAGTGTTTAATGTTTGATCAAATTTATAAAGTTTGTACTTTAAACTTTATTTAAGTATCATACACATGTTCTATAGTGTTTTTACTCAATAATTTTTTCCCACCCTACTTGACATAACATGAGTTATTGAATAAATTTTCATTTAACATTTTTATTGGTCATTTTAGGCTACAAGAAATTTTTCAACACTTTCTATCACATGCATTATTACATAAACATGATGCACATGGCATGATTTAGTAAAAATATGCTCCTAAGGTTACGGTTTGGGACCTGGGAAGGCGGTGGCAAGGTTTTGCCATGCGCAGGGCGGTGCGGCGCCCAGAGCACGACGACGACGCTTGTTGTTCCGACAAAGGCGAGGCCCACATCGACCAACGGTTTCCAGTGCAAGCTATTACGACCTAAGGCAAAGCTAAAACAAAAAGGAAGACAGAAGAGGGAGAGGGGAGAGCGCTGGCCATGTCGAGCGTGAGTTCGGCGGCCATGGCACCCATAGCGGCGGCTTGACCCAAGGGCCCTCACCTAGAGACGAAGCACTGTGTAGCTAGGTGGGGGTGGAAGAGCAGTTCATGGCGGAGCTATGGGCGCAAGGAATCGAATGGAGAGTGAGCGGTGGCTGCGAAAATGGCCGGCGGACAGAGAAGACCGATGGCAAACAAATGGGTGAAGAAAAGGGAGAGTTGGCCGGCGTCGGGCATTAAATGGGCGCAGCGATGCTTCTCCCAGTTTGCTAGCGCGGCTCAGCCTCTATTCACGGTGGCTGCGTGGCTCAAACGGTGAAACGCCGAGAAGATCGACGTTGGCGGCGAGGCAGCCAAGCAAGCTGCTGCTGGTGTATACTGTAGCAGTCTGACGGGGCTTCTTCTTCCCTCTATTTTTCTCGATCTGTTCATCCTCAGCTGAAACTTCATTACTAAAAGTTGTAGAGCTAAAAGAGATCTCCAACAAAGGTTTAAGGGTTAAAGGCTAAAACTAAATGATTAGTGAGATTAAGAATTTTGAAAACCTATACTTGAAAACTGAAAAACTGAATCTATTATGAGTGTTACGAACAGAGTTAGTTTGATACTTTGAGCAATTAATTAGGGATCAATTAATATTCCAATAGCATACTCAAAGGCACATTTTCAAAGTTCAAACTTTATTATACTATAAACTGGTACTATTGTTGTACATGTTTTATTTATGAAAATTGATTAGATAAATTCCCAAACATTGAACTTGCTAACTGCTAATCTCAGACTAAGAATTTTTTTTAAGAGATTCAAAACAGCACTAGATTGAAAATTGTGGTTACTGTTTGGACAAGTTAGAAGTTGATTTAACTCTTGATCCTTAAACAAAGTTTGTAGTACACAACCAGTACTTCAACTTTTATTTAGGGTCAAACCTCAGAAAGGGTACAGAAATTATAATTACATTTTGGTCAAAACAGCATCATGAAAAGGGCTTAAGACATAATTTAAACACTTAGAAGCATATTTTGACTAAATTATAAACATAAACCCTAACTCATTTGTTCTCCTATGTTAATCAAGTTACTTAGGTGATCAAACAGCAAACACTTGAGCTATCACATAAACATATGAAGTCACATATATATATAAAAGCAAAACATCACATAGAGCAAATTTTAAACTCAATCAAAGACATTATCATATGCTTATGATCATGAATGCATGAATGATGCTTATGCTTGTGAAATGCAAGTGCTAAATGCAAGCTTAACACTTAGGGTGTTACAAGAATTATATTCTTTCAGGATGGAGGGAGTACTTACATACGGTTACGCCCAGGTGATGGTGCGGCCGTGGTGGCGTGGTCGACTGGCACCAGCCGAGCGGAGGCAACCAAAGCAGGAAGGGGTGCAACCTATATCTATATATGTCTAATTTTCAAATCGATCCTATGCAAACTAGTTGTTGCTTTTCATTACACATGATCTGGAAATAAGCCAATTTCTATTCCGAAGAGGAAGTCCACTAATTTTTAGGATTTTTAATTAGTTAAAGTGATTCACCTACTATGGAACATTTCAGAATGGAAAATGTGCAAGTTTTAAATAACAATATGTTTATGATTTCTACCATGTCATTGTTACCATCAGAATAGAGCCTTTTATTGACAGATTGATTAATAAAGCTCAAACTGCCTTTCTCAAGGGCAGAAACATTCTAACTGGTATTATGTGTTTACATGAGATCATTCATGAAACCAAGAAAAGAAAAGAGGTCGGAATCATTTTAAAACTTGACTTTGAAAAAGCTTATGACAAGGTAAATTGGAATTTTTTGTTTGAATACATGCAAATGAGGGGCTTTAATGAGAAATGGAGGAATTGGATTGCCCAAGTAGTCACTTGGGGGACTGTTATCATCAAAATGAATGATAAAGTGGGATCTTATATTAAGAGCTACAAGGAGGTCAGGCAGGGAGACCCTCTGTCCCCCATTTTATTCAATTTTGTTGCTGACAGCTTAATTAAGATGGTAGAAAATGCTCAGGAAAGGAAATTATTCACTGGATTAATTGATCATATCATCCCCAACGGGGTAGCTATTCTACAATACGCTGATGATACTATAGTCTTTCTCAAACATGATCTTGAGGGAGCCAGAAACTTGAAATTGCTTCTCTACATGTATGAGATGATGGCAGGATTGAAAATAAATTTTAACAAAAGTGAGGTAATTGTGATTAATGATGCTAATAATTGGGGACAAGTTTATGCAGATATCTTTAATTGCCAAGTTGGCTTTTTCCCTATCAAATACTTGGGGGTTCCAGTTAGCCCTAGCAGACTTCACTTAAGTGACTGGGCACCTTTGTAGACAAAAGCAACAAAAGGTTAGATGTATGGAAAGGAGGCACAATGTCAATAGTTGGAAGGTCCACATTGATATGTTCTTGCCTTAACAATTCTCCTATCTACCAAATGTCTGTCTACATGTGCCCCAAAACAATTTCTGATAAAATTGATAAGATTAGAAGAACCTTTTTCTGGCAAGGTGGTGGGACCAAGAAAAATACCACTTAGTGAAATGGGCTAAAATTTACAGAAGTAAGAAAAAAGGTGGTCTTGGAATTAAGGACCTGAGGAAGATGAATGTAAGCCTGTTAGCTAAGTGGTGGTGGAAATTATACCAAGAGGAAGGGTCGTGGCAGGAAATTATTAAGGCAAAATACCTGCATAACAAATCAATCCATTCTGTAACCCACAAAGCAACTGACTCCCCTATTTGGTATGATCTTCTCAAAGTTAAGGATGTGTACCTACAGGGTAGGGGAATTAGTATCAGGAATGGGGAAAGGACTGGGTTCTGGTGTGATCCTCGGCTATATGACAAACCCATATTATATATTGCTCCTATCCTGTATATTATGTGTGATCAAAAGGATGCAAATGTTGCTGATATAAAAAATGGTAGAATTCAAATCTCATTTAGAATAAGGTTGACAAATGACTTGCAACTGTGCTGGGATAAGATCATGACTGATGTTGAGGATTTTCAACTTCAGGAATCAGAAGACCAAGTCATTTGGCAACTTGGCAAAAACAATTTGTTCTCTGTGAAGTCTCTGTATAATGCCTTGACTCAGTCTGATACTGGCCCTGCTCATAGAATGATTTGGAAAGGCAAAGCCCCACCAAAAATAAAAATCTTTATCTGGTTAATGACCAATTATACTTTATTAACTAAAGACAATCTTATTAGAAGAAAATGGTCTGGGAACCCCAAATGCCATTTCTGTGATCAGGAAGAAACAATTGATCATTTGTTTTTCACATGTTCTGTTGCCAAAGTGGTTTGGGAGTTATTGCAACTGTGATTGGTGCCACTAATATTCCTACTTCTATTTCCCAATGTTGGGAGCGGTGTGAGTCATGGCTCCCAATGGGCAAGAAGTTCCATTTGTGGGGTATCTCGGCCATTTGCTGGGCGATCTGGAAGGCCCGAAACAGGGCATGTTTCGATGGAAGGATTATAAGAAATCCAATTGAAATTATGTGTCATGCTGCAGCTTTAATGTGTTTTTGGACAGGTCTCTATGCTGAAATCGATAGCATGATGCTCATTAATGGAGTAAACACCATGCTCAAGGTGGCGTCAGATCTTCTTCTCCCCCATAATCCAGCTAAAGACCAGTGCAAGCGTCTGAAGCAAGATGATCGTCCGGACGGTGGAAATCAGAATCAGTGAAGAAGTTGTAGAATTATGGCGTGGAAGTATGGGAGCAATGCTTCGATCTCTAGCTGATGTCTTTTGTGACCTTTTGTTTGGCCAAATGTAGTCATGTGTCTATCTGGACTGTAATAACTGGTTAATTCCCCCTCTGTCTGGTAGCTTAGACGTTGGGCTTATCTTTGAGGTAGTAATAATATTCTGACTCTGAGACAGAGCTCAGATCTACTAGGAATTGTCCCCTCTCTACTATCCTATCTTAACAGACTCATGTATTTCCGTTTAGCTGAAAATGGAAATGGGGCTCGACCTCTTTTGGGGGAAAAATGTTACTAGATATCATTTCTGCTGAATGTATATGCAAATTGGGTAAAAAAAACGTCAACATTCTATCAGGTTTGAAATATATGTGAAAATTCTTTCATGTTTTGCTAATAAAATGCTTGATGGCATCTCAAATTAAAAAGTTGCAAACTCAAAGCTTTAAATCTCTTTAAACTCTACAATTGTTGTATAAAGTTTATCTTGATCTGGCCTCATACGAAAATTTTATAATTTTTTTTTGCAAAACAATAATAGGCTATTACTGGTGACTTAAGGCACGAACTGGCTTATCACTGTCGATTCGTGGCTGCAATTGACAATAATACACTATAACTATCAGTTGCAAAATAATCAATAGTGATAGTATGGCAATGATAGCGTTTTCTGTCGCCCTCTAAAATCCCATTTCTCTTCCCACCATATATAACTCTCACTCCTACAAAACAAATAAGAGATTTCTAAGGGTGTGATTGGTTGACTGTACATACCCCAGCTAGACTGGTAGGATGCAAGTTTATGTTGTTTGTTTGTATGTATTGCCTTCTTGGCCCATCTCGTGGGATGCAAAAGATGCCTCTCAGCCTGGCTCTGCAGATACGCAGATTTTGGGCATTTTCTGGCAGGTGCTTACTCAACTAATGATGTTATTCGGTATGACTAGTAAATATTCAATGGTAATAATACGTTTTAAAGAAGTTTAAGATATATATAATAAGATAAAATAAGAACTTTAAGAGCATACTTGTATAAAATAAAAATCATAGTCATAACATTTATATTATTTTTATCTAATGCAATATATCTTCATACAGACAACTAAACATCTCTTCTCTGTCAGACTAAATAACTACAGTCAACCAAACACGATAGTATTGTATGCGCTAAGCCCCCATGGGGGCCTGGCTCTCCGATATGAGTCAGGCTTACTCATACGTGAACCAATTACTCTCTAAACTCGTATCTCCAAACTCCTATTCTCATTTCAATCACCCCAACCAAACGTGCTTTAGATACTAGTACTAGGAACAAAAAAAAATCATGAGAATCAGATTCACTCTCTCTAGATATGTTTCTTCAAGAAACCAAATCCATGACAATCAGGGTTGAAATGACAAGTTTGCTACTGCTTTCACCTTCGCGGGCATCTGTGAAGCCCAATGCCTAACTACAAACATTTTAGCGAGGTCCAAGCACACATAATCTCAAGCCCAACTACATTTTAGCGAGGTCCAAGCATACATCACCTCGCATTCACAAAAAGGCAACAGTTTTTTTTTCACACAATCCATCTGTCTCTAAAAAAAGTCACTTTTAGTTTGTTGCAAGTCAAATCATCCTAAGTTTGATCAAATTTATTTAAAGAAGATGACTACTATGACACCAAATAGAAATACTACAAAAGTATATTTCATGATGATGAACCTATTCCAATTTATAGGTTGTTTTGGCTTTCGTAGATACACAACTTTTATTATGTATCTACACACCATATATCTAGGTGCATAGCAAAAACTAGATATCTAGAAAAGCCAAAACGACCTATAATTTAGGACAGAGGGTGGTAGTACTTATTTGATATAAGACATTGATATTTTTTTTATAAAATCACTAAAACTTATCATGATTTGACTAGGGAAAAATAGAATTGACTTTCTTTAGGAACATAGGGACTACTATAGACATTAAGTCCAAACGCCAATTGACTTTCTTTAGGAACATAGGGACTACTATAGACATTAAGTCCAAACGTCAACTGAGCCTTAGCCCACCTTTTTTTCAGCTGCCGTAGAGTTGCAGCACAAAGGTGAAATGGCTCCAGTCTCAACGTGAAACAGACTAGCTCGAGGGCCAACTAATCTTATTGTTAGTTGTCCGTGTCACGGCCCTCTTGAAAAGAGTTATAAACAGATCACTGAGCAACGTGTAATTTAAATTGGAGGTATTGGTCTATCCCAGCAAGAAGGCTCAGGCCTCTTCTTCCAGCTGTGAAATGATGCTCAGAAACACCTGAAAGCCCTGGGCCATGTCTGAAAACAGGCAGTACTCATTCTTCGCGTGGTACGTCTTCAGTAAGCCTGCGTGAAAGCAGTAGCAACATTAGATAGGACATGTACAGTTACCTTTGATGCAGGTGAAACTAGGAAAATAAATACTAGTAATCATTAAAAAAGAATTTGTTTTCTTGCTTATATAAGCACTCACCATATCCAGCTGTTTGAACATCAAATCCTTCGTCCTGTAAAAGTTCGATAACGAATTTGCCTTAGTTAATGGAGATAGGGCTCAGAAAGTAAGTCTGCGCATCAATTCTCAGACCTGTAATTCCCGAATCAGAGGTAGACTCCCGGTGATGGAATATGGCTCCACCGTGGCCAACTATTTCCTTGGTTGCTTTGCATAATGCATGATAGCCTCGAGACTCCAGATTGCAAGCCACCCCATTCATCACATCTCCATCAAAAGTGATTTCAAGACTATAAAAACAACTCACCGGTAGCATTAATTGCCCTTCCACCATGATGGTTACAGGCTCAAGGATAACAGAGTAATAAAAACATTAAATGCTTCACCTTCCTCGTAGATTTTCATCAGGAAGAATATATTTGGAGACAGGACCACAAGTATCAAGTATTGTCTCCAATCTCTCATTGATGTCCTCTACATATTCCTTCAACTTCTCCATGACATGAGAAGTGCTGTACGATAATGGCAACTATCAATTCAACAGATCATTTCCAGCGTAGAAGAACAAGCAGAGCAGAACAATAGAAATGGGCTTACCTATAGAAAGGAGTCAACCTGTACTACACAAAAAACAAACATATGGTCAGGAATAACTCCATGTTAGATGCTTCAAGAAACAAAAATAGAGTGGTGCCATTCTTTTTCCATCAGATCAGGACTTTTCACTAATAAGCACACCCTTAAGTAATTAAATGAGTTCTCTAAAGTATTTCCTTAGGGCTCTGTAAGGGATCATGCCCGTAACATGTCCCATGACAGCATAAACAGCCTACATCAAGCACAAGCTCAATTTGTCCATTTGATTTTGACTGCCACTAAAGGATTGTCAAACTAAAACAGAGCAATGATTTTACCTTACATCCCCTGAAATTGTGCATTCCCCAGGAATTTGATTAAGCCCCCCACCTGGATCTGCAAAGCACCATTTGTTAGGAGTGTGAGTAGCACTACATGACTGTTTACTTAAACATGAACAAAGTACCAAAAAGGTTCAAGTTGGCCTTACAGCTCCATTTAGTTGGCTTCATTGTAGATGGAGTAGCAAACTTATAGACCTTCTCTTTCTCGTGCGGAGGGAAGTCAGTGTAAAACCGTTTTTGGATTACCTTCAGTGCTTCCATGTTCATCTCCATTGCATTTATGGCCTAGAGGGAAAGATACATAAAAATAAGGTACACACTTCAAAAGCAATGATGGGGTTGTCTCCAAAAAAATTATGATTAAATAATAAAGCTGATGATAGATATTTTGCAACTGCCTAGAGAAAACGAAAATGTGCTGGGAATCCTTCCAAAGAAAGTTCTTAGGTAAGGATGAAAAGGGTGCAGCCTAATTTTTATTCAAACAATAAATATAAATAATGGGTGACATAAAAGCACCTCTATTTCAAGGCCAAGATTTAAAATCTTCATCTCGGTTAGATTAGAATGGTGCAGATTAATAATCAGATATAGATATGTGTAACAGATAGAATTGTACAACTGCTACAAGTGTATTTTCAAATGTAGCTGAGCAACTCCTGGGAGACGACCAATTCAGCAAAGGCCACAAAAGTATAGAACACATAACAGAACTGAAGCAGCCTGACAAGTTTGAGTCAAATACCTTATGCGCAAGGCCACTGTGGAACAGCTTCCCTGTTGCCTTGAGATGCCATGGAATCATTCCACCAGTGCCAATGCACGGCTGCTTATCAGCTGTATCTATCCAAAACCTTCACAGCACCAACAATGGCCAATTAAAAGCAACACATAATCCCCACAAACAACACATTAGGTTTTTAAGGCGCAATGCTTACAGGGGTCCTGTCTTGAGCTTGTCAAGCAATCCATCCTTCACCAGGCCATCAACACCAATGCCAGTGACAGATGAGTTCTCCTCATTGGCAATAAACACAGCGATGACAGAATACTTCAAGGGTGGCTTGACCTCACCAAGCCGCCGCATTAGCTGAGCCACCAGTGCAACATGTCCAAGACAGTCCGTTGTCCCACGTCCGCGAAGCTTGTCCTTATCCTCGCTATCAAAGGTTAGCTGAGAAAGGATCAAAGTCCTGCAGAAACACGGATAAGCAAAGATCACTGATTAGAATCAACAATGGACTATGAAGGGGCTTGAGTGGTTACAAAATCAAGTAGGAAGTACTCCCTCCGTTCCAAATTATAAGTCGCTTTGACTTTTTTGGTTCATCCATTTTGCTATGTATCTAAATTATAAGTCGCTTTAACCTTTTTGGTTCATCCCTTTTGCTACTGTATCTAGATATCTAGATACAGATGAACCAAAAAAGTCAAAGCGACTTATAATTTGGAACGGAGGGAGTACTTCATTGGTGAAAAAAGATGACTACGAAAATAACAAAGACTAAAACGATGAAGATTTTTACAGGCAGGACATATGAATGAATCAGAAAACAAAGCAAATCTAACACTGTACAAAAAGTTACAACCAAAAAATTCACGCCGTTGAAAAACTGAAAAAATAAAGATTTTTTACACCAACAGAGCCAATCATATCTACCAATATATGCAAAATTCAGTACCGGCCATGGTGCCACTGATTAGTTACAACCTACCACTGTACACAAACACTTCGACTCATTCTACACAAACAAATCTATGAAGCAAAGCATGCCAGTGTGAAGAAACTCCATAAATAAAAACTTTTACAATAACTCCCATTACTACCAAAACCCTCCACTAATGATATCAACGCTGGAAAATTGTGCAAATTTTACATCAGTAGATCCAATCACATTCAACAATATGCTGAAATTTAGCACCCGGCCGCGTTGCCAGTTATGAACTGCCTGATAAACAAAATCCCCAAAGATCACAAAATCGATAAAAGGTAGATATGGAACGACGATAGCCAAACAAAATATAGCCGCGATTAGCAGAGAATTCACGCGGACCTACCCACTCGCTGGCGTTGGCAGGGACGACGTCCATGTGCATGCCGACGAAGGAGACAACGCGGGCTGGGACGGTGCCAGGGTATTCGACGATGACGTTGCTCCTGCCCTCGGCGTAGCTGATCTTCCGCACGAGGAGCGGGCCGCCCCCGGTGTCCACGGACATCGGGCGGAGCACGTCGACGACGTGCTGCGCCACGCGCTCCTCCTGAGGACTGTAGGTCGGCGGGTCGTTCTGCAGGTGCGCGGTCTCGCCGATGAGGTTGGAGAGGAGGCCGACGAAGCCGTCGCGGTCGAGGCTGCCCACGGCGTCCTTAAGCGACGCCGGTGCCGGGGATGCCATCTCAGACGGGGAAAGGATCGGGCGGCGGCGGCGGCGGCGGCGGCGTGGTGAAGTGAATCTGCTCCAGTTGGGACTTAGTTACTTGCAAGCAAGATATTATTATTATATATTCCAGCGAGTATACGTATACTACGAGGAGGGGGCCTTTCAGTTTTGCGGAGTGCGTGCCGTGTGCGTGGCGTGACTGCGTCTCAACGACTGTATGGCAGCCACGGGGATGCGTGGTACTCCCACCGTTTTATTTCCGTCACAAAAATTGCCCTAAGCTAAATATTTCCATCTTTATTAACCGTCAATTTTAAAAAATTTATATAAGTTAATAACATATAAGATTTATATTTTAAATTCATTATAAGAAATATTTTCGTAATACATAATTCACATGTTGTGAAATTACATAGATATTTTGAAATTGATGGTCAAACATAAAAATATTTGACTTGGGACAAACCAAATACGTACTATATAAAAAAGTTGGAGGAAGTATTCCAGTGTGCTTTAGTGTTGATTTTTATGCCAGCGACCAAAATCGAATAATTAAAAACACTTGGAGCAACTCTAACGGAACCCTCAAACAAATCCCTAAGACTGTCTCCAACACCGCGCCCCAAACACATATTTGCGTCCCCGACGGTGTTTTGGGTACCGGAATCGGCCTCCAACCGATGACCGATACGCAAGACGCAATTTGCGTTCGAGGAGAGAGGAGACGCAAAGTTGCGTCGTCCTCCACGCGCGACGCAAACTGCCGGCGCTGCCCCTCTCTCGCTCTCGTCTCTCCCGGAGGCGGAGGCGGAGCTGGGGCCCGAGCCCGCGCCGGAGGCGGAGAAGCTGCGCGACAGGGAGCCGCGGCGGGCCCCCTCCGGCGCGGCGCGGGGAAGAGGAGAGGGTCGCGGGGGAGGGAGGCCGTGCAGAGGAGGGAGCTCGCCGGCGGGGCGGGAGGCGAGCGGAGCTCGGCGGGGAGGGAGGCCACGGCGCTCGACCGGCATGGATTCGGCAGCCTGCTCGTCGATCTGGCTGCCTGCTCGTTGGATCTGCTCGTCGCGCGGAGCTTGAGGTAGAGAGGAGAGAGGGCGCGCTGGATCCGCCGGAGGGAGAGAGGAGGGAGCGCCGGCCGGCCTCCTAGGGTTGCCGCGCCGCCGGATCCAGAGCTCGCGCCTCCCCCTCGAAGCGTCCGCCGTCCCGGTCGGACCCGCCCGCCGCGGCCGCGCCAGCCGCTGCAGACGCCGCGCGCGCGGCGCAAGCGGACGGAGGAGTTGGAGGAAGATGATGCGGAGATGGAGGCAGGTGCCTTCGGGCCGGGGCTCGGGAAGAATGGGGGCGGCGTGGAGGGGGACAGGAGCCGCATCGCCATGGATGCGGGCCGCGCTCGGCCTTCAGATTTTTTGCGTCCGTTGTTGGAAACGTGAAGTTTTGCGTCCCAGAGGTGCGTGACCTATAAGAAGAATGCGTCTCGTATTTGCCTTCGGCCTGTTGGAGACAGTCTAAGCTAAAACTTGAGAGCTCAACAAAAAAAAGGTCTAACAGGGCCTCTATTCAATTCTCAAATTTGGGAGGCCCTTAAATTTACCTTTCGGACCTCGTTCCTGCATGCGTTGACCATGGCTCCCTATAAGTTGGTTCGTTGTTTTTCTTGCTCCTGCACGTGCCTTCTCTTCTTCCCTCTCCGTCACGGTGCCCCTAGCCCTCCCCGCCACGCACTTGAGCTCCGGGCGCTCCTCCGTGCCGTGCCACAAACTTAGCGACAACGCTTGGCGCCCTGCCTCCTCCTGACGCGTGACCCGCTCCAACGTGAACTAGTTTTACTCACATGAAATTTTGATCCTCTCTTCATCGATACTTCCTCTATTCTAAAAACTTTTATTTTGTATTTAGACATAATAATAGATATATAGGTGCATGGCAAAAACTATATATCTAGAAAATCCAAAATAACTTACCATTAGGAAAAAAAAAAGAGAGTATTATACAATGTTAGCATATTTGTCCAGAATAACTTACCATTCGGAACAAAAGGGAGTATTATACAATGTCAGCATACTCCCTCCGTCCCTAAATACTTGTTGTTTTCGCTTTCCGAGAAACAACTTTAACTAAATATATATTAAAAATATTAATATTTATGATACATAATTAGTATTATTAGATAGATATTTGAATCTAGTTTTTTAATAAATTTATTTAGAGATAGAAATGTTGCACGTATTTTCTATAAATCGAGTCAAAGTTATCGGCACGTAAATCATGGCGACTAACATTTTGGGACGAAGAGAGTATTTGTTAAGGTGATAGCTTATTTAATGATTATGAAACTTCGTAACTTATTTGATGCTAATGAAACTATGACACCCCACTGGAACTGACTTAAGGGAACCGACAAAGGCTCTATGGTTACGCCAGTCACCATTTGTAAGGGCGGTTGGTGACTTTTTGTAGGGGCGCCCCTACGAAGGGATGGCTATAAATCACTGATTTGTAGGGGGCGGCTGGCCAACCGTCCCTATAAATCGATTTTTTGGGGGGCGGCTGATAATCAATTTTCAAAAAATCATGAAATCCAGTAAAAAATAGCAAAATAAAAAAATTTAACCCGAGAGGCCCCCATCGGTCAACCACCCCCGGTCGTCGCAATCCCAAGTCACGGCATTTTTATTCAAACCTGCGACCTCTCCCTCGTACGTACCCTCCTCTACTGTTGCACCTCACACTCACTTGTATCCATATTGTATTTTGGTTCCCCATATATTATACTAAACCAAGTATAAATTGATTGTTTGAGGCCGTAAACGAATTTAAATGAAAAAGTTATCAACTACAAAGTTTTATAACTTTTCGAAATCAACAACTTTTATTTTGGTAGTTTCTCCATCCGAGATTGTTTACAAAATTTGAATTTCAAATTTGAGAAATTCAAACGTAGTTTTCCATGACAAGATGAATTTAAATAAAAATGTTGTCAACTACAAAGTTTCATAACTTTTTGAGATCTAAAACTTTTATTTTTGTTGTTTATCCATCCGACGTCGTTTAAAAAATTCAAATTTCAAAATTTTGAAAATTCAAACATAGTTTTCATTGATAAGATGATTTCAAATAAAAAAGTTGTCAACTACAAAGTTTTATAACTTTTCGATATCTATAAGTTTCATTTTGGCTGTTTCTCCATCCGAGGTCGTTTGAAAAATTTAAATTTTAAATTTGAGAAATTCAAACGTAGTTAACATTGACAAATTAATTCAAATCAAAAAGTTATCAACTACAAAGTTCTATAACTTTCCAAGATCTACACCTTTTATTTTGGTCATTTGTTCATCCAACATAGTAATAGTAATATTGTTCATAAATTTTACATATCCCTCTTATAGTTTATGAAACTATGTAAATTTTGTGAACAATGTTAGTATCACTTTGTCATACGAAGAAATGATCAAAATAAAAATTGTAGATCTTGATGAGTTCTACAACTTTTATATTCATGATTTTTTCAGCTGAAATCATTTAATATTTCAAAATAACGTTTGAAGTTGCTAATTTTTTTAAATTCAAAATTCAAACAGATAAAACACAGTCACATAAAAAGATGGATAAAATAATAGATGTAAGAACACAATAATTTGATAGAGCATGATTTTAGAAATTATTAGAAAAAAATCATTAAATTTAAAGTTAGTATGAAGGAGAAAAACTAGTTACAAGTTTTAGCCAGAGATTAAAAGAGAAATCAGAGTTCTTCAATAATTTCAAAATTGAATTTCAAACAACATTTTAAAGCAGTAAATGATTTCAAATGAAAAAGTTATAAACAACAAAGTTTCATAACTTTTTGAGTCTATAACTTTTATTTTAATCATTTCTGTATCCGAGGTCGTTTGAAAAAATTCGAATTTCAGTGCTTAATTTTTAATATTCGACGTCTATTTATAGGGGCAGCTAAATATTGAGCAGCCTCTACAAATCTGATTTGTAGGGACGGCTGGATATAGAGCTGCCCCTACAAATCGGACTATTTATAGGGACGGCTAATAACACCATCATTAGGGACAGATTATTTGGGAGGTATTTGTAGGACCATCCCTAAAAAATGAGGACGTTGCTATAAATCGTTTATGTAGATATCTAAAATCATTACAAAATATACAAATGTGGTTCGATTCCGAGGGAGGGAGTGCGTCGCGCGCCAGTTCTGGGTAGGTCTGTGGAACCGTGGAAGGATAAGGCGAATGGAATACTAAAATCATTACAAAATAGACGAATGTGATTCGATTCTGAGGGAGGGAATGCGTCGCGTGCCAGTCCTGGGTAGGTCTACGGAACCGCGAAAGGACGAGGCAAATGGAATACCATCTGACCCCGCCGGCTGCTTTTCGTTAGGGCACGTACAACGAGTCCTTTCACCCGTGTGTATGTTGATTTTTTTTCCACAGAGCCACCTGCCAAAGCTCAGAGACAGCAGCCTCGTCGCTTCATGAAAGGACGATGCGGGCTCGTGCTCCAACGTTTACAGACGACTTCGGCTCGCATTGTACAAGAGCCATTGATTCGGAGCGCCTTCACCACCGATCTGCTGTGCGCATGCATGGGAGTCCCATGCGCACCAGCGCGGGAAGGTGACGACGGTGTGTTTGTGATATGTTGGCGCACGGGAAGGTGAGGAGCGGCGCTGCGCAGCGGCCCGCCATAGCTAGTGATTTTGTTGGCACACGGGAATGTGATCGGCGCGGCAACGGCGCTGCATCCGGCAGCCTTGTTCGTTCTGATTTATTTTAGCATGGAGCTAATGACAAGAATATGAAGAAGTAAATGGTTCCAGGTGAAACAATGTAATAGTATACAAGAGAGAAATAAACAGAAAAAGTTGATCTTATGATTTTACATAATGTTCAGGGTTCCCAACGTAAAATTGTTTATTTGCTTCTTTTTTTCAAGAAAGAATGCGCAAATCGGCTGGAATTTATAAAGCCCACGTAAAATCGAAATCAAATCAGAAAATTATGATTGAAATTTTGTTAGGTTCCTTTCGACCAGAAATATAGCATAGAGGTGACCAAACACATGTTACACTTTGAATGTTCGATGTGTATTTTATTTTGTGGAACCTCTAGTTCATTTTTTTTTTAGAAAATGGTCGTGCTCAATAAAATCCTACAAAATTTAGTGTAAGTTACGCATATTAGTGTGACACACAATTAAAATTTCACCACCAGAAAAGCTTCCGTAGAGAAACAAAGGAAATTAGACAAAATGTGTTGCAATTATATATAACATAATTATTATATTAATGGTTTCTAAAAAATATTGTAATCATGTTGCTCTTATTTATCCTTAATATAGCTTCTATCAAATAGCCACACAATGATTTAAAAAATATATTAAACAGCTTAGAGACGGACCCTCATCTAAATTGTATGACCTGTCCCTGTATTAGGTTCAAGACACTTAGAGACAGACTCCGTAGGTTGTACATGCTCTTAGACGGCCTGTAGGTTGTACATGCTCTTAGACGGCCATAGTCCTCTGTGGCTCTCTTTCTGCTAAGCCGGGTAAAATATTTGCAGTCCAACTGAAATTCACATTAACATCTGCCCGAGGCAGTGCTCAACTCATAAGCGCCAAAAGCCGGCAATCATCACAATCACATAAACTTTCGATACAGCCATATTTAAGGGCACAATGTACCTTCACATCAAACACTACAATTGTGAAACACTACAATGTACCAGATCTTTGGCAACGAATGTTTGTACACTGTCATGCAAGTGAATCCATTGATCCATTTGAAGGAGAAAACAATACAAACTGAACGGGTGTATTGATCAACAAACAAGGAAAGCTACAGCCAAATATACAGGCAAAAGAATACTTCCTACTACAAACAGGGCATGGAGGGAAGAACAGAGATCCCCCAGACTACAATGGAAATAAGAAACACAAAGAAAATTGTCTGGTCTGCCCTGCCCCACCCTCTGTTGAAGTACAAAGTTTCTGATATTTGTGTCACAATATACGCGCTTTATGGTCATATGCATGATGCCACAAAGAGTGATCTCTGTGGATAGCTGTTCAAAGGAAACCGACGAATATCGGTTGTCACTAATACCTTAATCTTGTATGAATTTGTTGCTAACACCTTATCTCATATGAACCAGCTCTCGTGATGTAGCGAACCCACTCAACAGTGTTGTAACCACTCTTCTCCCAGACCTGGAAAATGTATCACACTATGAGATTTTCCATCTCAGACGCTACGAGGTTTCAAACCAACACTTGGTACACATACCTTAAGGAACCGAACACGTAAACCAGAAGCAGTGAACATTGGAACCTACAGGATCAAGAAACACATCACTACATCAGATAGAGCACGGATGATAATGCTCAGAGAACAGTCAAACAAAGCATAACAGTATGAATTATGATCAACATATTCTATCACAATGACAAAGCATGAGCAGATACTCCCTCCATTCCAAATTATAAGTCGCTTTGACTTTTTTGGTACATCCATTTTGCTATGCATCTAGATAAATAATATGTCTAGATATATAGCAAAATGGATAAACCCAAAAAGTCAAAGCGATTTACAATTTGGAACGGAGGGAGTAGTATACATGACAATAAAAGCCAATGCCTCGAAACAAAATTCTGATGCCAAAAACTACAAAACTCAATTTATTATAGGCCCAAGCACAGTTCATAAACAAAGAATGTATATTTAAGCTCTCTGCTACTATCCATATCCAGTTCCAAATTGCAATAGACAAAATGAAGCACAAAGAATGTGATTAAGTTCAGGTACATGTGTCGTCAATCAAGGGTAGGGGTCCATATAAGAGAACTGGACCCCGGGTCCATGCAATTTAATTCCCCTTCAATTGGGGGTAAGAGTATTACCTGGAATTCCATCTGGATAGGTGGTCTGTTCCATGACTTCTTTTCACCCATGGTAGAGATCAACTCCACCTCTGCGCTCATAGTTGCCTCAGTCTGTCCAGGGAATTTCCTGATCCTGTAGTTTTAAAAGTGTGTATCAGTTAAAGTAGGTTTACTACTTGCAATGTGTGAGTGGAAAAAGTTCTTAAAAGGATAAAAGTAACTCCCAATGGTAACACATACTTCCACACCAGTGAATCAATCGAAGCATTGTATTTTGCTTTGCCTGATGTTGTTTGGAAACTAGTCTTAGCTGTCTGCTTTGGAACCGGGACTTTAACGACGACACCAAGTGCAAACATCTTAGCACCGAAAACACTCTTGACCTATGTCAAAAAAACAAGGTTCATGTTAGCAAATTCAATTATGACCCCATGTACCCACTCATGTATATATGCTTACTTTCACATTGATCTCCATGCGTGTTCGGCCCAATTCCTTGATTGTTGGTAGAACACGGAATGGGAGGTTTACACCCTCTGTGATTCGATACCTGCAACAAATTTATCTATCAAAACTGAAAAGCCAGCCAAAGTGCAATTAATAATGTAAGTCATTAGTGGGGACAAAATTACAAGCATAGAAGAGGAATCAAAAGATTTACTTCATCAATTCAAATTCACCATCTGGTGGCACAAAACTGACTGTCTTTTCTGAGTTAAATCTTGTCAAGTTGACACACTGGTGGAATGTGACATCATCAAGTTCTATGGTCTTCCCACTGTAGAGCAAGAAAAGACACAGAATCAGTAACAAATTTAGCAAAAATGACAAAGACAAAGTGTCAAAATGTATTAATGAGCAAAACAACCATGATGCAGACAGATTTTCTTTTGAGATTTTATATGGCAAATTTTGAGAGCACAAGGAACGGGGTCAGCTCAATGCCATAGGTCAGGAGGTCGAGTGTGCCGAGTGCTGCCACGGGCTGTCAGGACAGTAGGTTGATACCACCTATGTAAATCACAGGGAACAGGATGAACGAGCCAGCAAGTGGCAGTCCACACTCATGACAACCTTGTGGTGCACGATGTTGACTCGCCCAGTGGTGAGATTATTCTAGTGGACGTAGAGGCCGGGCGGGTTGAACACCAGAACTCATCATTTGAGTGCAGGGACACCAAGACTTCCAGGACTACCCGATAGGTCTTTGGCAGAATGCTCGCAAGCTTGGAGCCTTGGACCATGAATCCAACAAATTTCTGGATGCGGAACTAGAAAGCCGCTGCTGTTGCTCATGCCCTCTGAGATTGTACCATGCCGGCAGTTTTGGTGTTGCCTGATCAGGGTCCACGGAGCCGGTAGTGGAAAAGGATCATGCACCGCCAAGGTAAGCAGGGGGGCATGGAACCCGAGGGACATGCTGACGTGGTGCATAGGTCATGGACGAGGTTCTTGAGCATGACAGAAAGCACGGCAGGGACTAAAGCAGCGCGGAATAGCATGTGACCCCCTTGCGGGCGGTCCAGCGGATGCTGTGGGGGATCGGGTCAGCGACGGCGGTGGCGGTGGTGCGGAGGAGCTCAGCACTGTTGAGCTCGAGCCAGACGACCACGATTCAAAAGTACTAATCACGGTGATGGCAGTGAAGGAGAGCACAATGAGGACAAGGGCACAGAGAACCTGGCGAGCGGCGCGTACACAGACTTGGCAGGGGGGTGCCATAGGTGTTGCTGAATGAGTGCGAGAGCAATGGCACGACATAGACAGGGTCTTGCGCTGCTGCAGCAAGGCAAGATGTGTCCGTGCTTCGGATAGACGAGAGGATTGAGAGAGGGATGTGTCCACAACTCCATGTCACCGGGAGGATGAAGATGAAGGCAAGGGCAAAAAAGTCATCACACCCCTTCCCTCTAATAAAATTGCATAAATGAATATTATAATAGTTGCCGTGTGCTGCAGCGAAGGTCCACACTTTCATAATGGTACCTGGCATATTTCAGAGCTTGCGCGTGAAATGGCCAATACCATGTATGTTTGATGTCATATGGAAAAATTTCCTTTTTTATAATAATCAAGAGAGGGTTTACCTCTTTGCTGGTCTGGACTTTAGTTGGGCCTCTTTTTCAAGTCCAATCTTGTCATTTAGTCCCAGCTTCAGATCAGGCATTCCAGAAAGGAAGCATTTCATAAGAATCTTTCCCGTCACATCACATCTTAGAACACTCCCTACAGGAATGACACATTTATGTACACAAGGAACATCAATTAATACAATAGGGAAAGACAACTGTGCGGTCCAAAATTAGGTTCGTCCATAGAGTACCTTTCGAAGACATAAGAAGGTTTACACTCTCAACTATGTCCAAGAAAACCTGAAAAAAGAGAAGATTACTCCACTAGAGAAGCTAGTAGATGAACAAAAGTGCAAAGAATGGGATCAAATAAGAGGAGAAGTTCACATATAAGTTTAAGCACCTCATTCTTCTTGTACACAAGTCCCTCTCTTCTCCAACCAACAGCACCAGTGACTTGAAGAGTCGCATTTGGAACAGGCTTGTCCGAGGGCTGTAAGTGCATAAATGACAGGATATTCAGATGGTTTCACATAAAAACATAGCTATCATCATAAAATTTGATGTAAATTTTTAGCACATTCTATCAAACTTCAGGTTCAATTTTTCTAACCTTTGAGGAAAATGGTGACCGAACACCTTCTTGAGTTATATACAACTTCAAGATTTCAGGTGACAGATTTTGAGGATAACCGAAATCCATGATCTCTGTACAATTATCAAGGTCTGGATGAATGAACAGAAATATCCATGTTGCAGTAGGCAAGTAAAGAATAGGATGCTTAATTACCATCAAGAAGTTCATATATCAAAACAAAGTTATTCCTGATAGCGTCTTCATCAAAAGCTCCACCGAAGTAGGACTTGAAGAGAGCCACCGCCTGATAGTTTCAAATAATATTAAGTACTTAAGTCGAAATGATAAAGAATGAGATCGATCACTGTGAGTGTGAGTTACTTAGAAAACTACAGGACATTTTTCAAGTTCTTTGCACTGAACTAATAGCTAAAATTTTGTTTCTAAACCATGCTAGTTTGTTCATATGAGAAGGGTTGGGGTTTCTTTCAAAGTTCTAAACAAGCCATAGGATTTTTTAGCAGACTACATCGCAGTAGTCCTATTAGAATATGCTTACAATATTAACAACAATGAAGTGTATCAGCACAAGAAACCACAGGATTTTTTGTGTTCCAAGATTACTAACATAGAGTACCTGGAAAGGATGGAATATACCCAAAGACTTAGCCTTAGATAGGAGTGCTTGGAAGACAGCTATTCACGTGCCTGAACCTTGATTGCTTCTGTTGGGTTTCAACTCTAGCCTACCCCAACTAGTTTGGGACTTAAAGGCTTTGTTGTTGTTGTTGTTGTTGCAAGATTACTAACATATCATGAATACCCACCATTAGCAAAAAAGTTCATGGATCCTTTTTTTTAACTCTCTTGAAATATCACAAAACAATTTTAGCAGGCAACTCATAAAATTTGTACAGCGCATTAAGTGACAAATCAGTTCCTCTTCGAGTCTCACAAATTCCAATGTACCCATCTACCCTATATTTTCTCTATTCATATCTGCCACATTCTATGTACGGACTTGGTTATGATTATAAAGATGCAATAGCGAAAAAATTAAGTGGCTCATTCCTCCTTTTCATTATGGAAAATAACATGCAAAACAGGTGGAAGGCTGATCAATTGCCCCACAGAATTCATCAAAACTACCATTTTAAATTTTGTATTTCAAACTCCTAAACCAACAAGACTATATATGATTTCATGGGTTATGCAAATTCCGTTTCAAATGTATGCATAGCACAGAAAGAGTAGCATACCTCGACAACAAATTTGAAAGCACAAGCAACATTAGCATTGCTGCTAACGACAATCACAATGTAAACATTACTGATCCTCATATAAAGGAAGGAGCAGCCTCCTATTTGGCGAACAGGACACGTGCCAAGTTCTTTTGTTTGCATGATATGCATTCTGAATGCATCAACCATATTTCCCCTGCATAAACATACATGAAAACACTAGTCACTAAATTTATGTTGATCAAGTAAGCAAAATATGGGAATAAAGGAACCAAAATGAACCCACAGAGTGATTATTGTTGAATAATTGTAAAAATGGTAGAAACAACAAGGGAATAGATGGGCGTACCCAGTGCAGAGAGCTCCCGCTCTGTGCGGGGTCTGGGGAAGGGTGTTAGTGGCAAGCCTTACCCTCGCCTGTGCAATGCGAGGAGACCGCGACTCGAACCCGGGACCTTCCGGTCACAAGCGGTAAGACTCTACCGCTTGCACCAGGTCCGCCCTTCCTTTTTAAAAATGACTACTTTTTCTTGATGGCACTAATTTACTACCACCATCTATTCTAACAAGGGAATAGATGGTGGTAGTAAATTAGTGCCATCAAGAAAAAGTAGTCATTTTTAAAAAGGAAATAAAATGTCTGTTACTGAAGATATGCCTTGTAATGTAAATGAAACCGTATTGCTTGGTATGAACGGATTCGAGCTGTTTGGTTGTATCTGTGGTAACACAAACGCAAATGAAACAAAGCTACGGACGTTACCGATGGGGAATAGATTTGAACTGATTCCATTTACATTTGTGTTACCATGGAAGGAACCAAACAGCACGTACAAGCATAGACCGTTTCAGATTCATGCTATCAAAATGGGGTCCCGTTCATAAATTTTCTCTGCAAATATACCTAATGTCAAAACCCACTATGAATGATCAAGTCAACTATGCAGCAATCGACTTAGTGAGCACTCGCTAGTTCACTACAACAAAGCTTAGTCCCTAAGCAAATTGGGATAAACAAGTTGTGGATAGTCTGAAATGACAAAAAATAGTAGCCTGGTACACAGCCCTAGGGGAAGCACTCTAGGTAAATCTAACGAATTCTCCGATTAAGTGATTAATAATCTCTTTTCTCCATTCCAGAAAGCAAGTAGCTCCACAATCGCTACCGAGAGCATCCTTTCCAAAATGTAACTCTCAGCGTAACCTTGGCACGACCAGATTTTAGCAGCTGATGAGTCAGATCACCTAGGCCTGCTTCCCAGCTCAGCCCTGCAGAGCGGAATTCTCAAGAAGAAAAATAAAATGGATGAAACTATAATCGCGATCTACGCAGACGCGAGCTAGAAGCCAACTAATCGGTCCCTCCCAGGGCCCCCTAGATCTAACGCTCCAAGCCCACCACAGCACGACGTACCCGACATCGTCACGGTAGAGGCGGTTGATGAGGACGTCCCCGCGGAGGTTGAGGAAGTAGATGGCCGACGCTGCCACCGGCATCGTCGCTCGTCCGGCCGCCGCCCTTATCTCGTGGCCGGTTCCACGGCGCGCCGTCAGGTACCACTCGAGCGCCGGTGGTCTGCTGAGTCCGTAGCTCGCCGGACGGTAGGAGGGCGCGGGGCTTGGTTAGATCTCGCGGCAGCACGAGCACCAAAGCCGTCTTTCCGTCCGGGATGGAGCTTTCGGTGTGTTCTCTTTTGCAGAATAGACCTTTCTGGATGGCGTATTTGCTTGGTCATTTTTGGAACTTTGGTAGGTGACCTGGAATTGGACCCACGAAGCATCAACTTTTCAATTTCAGCTGGTGCTGAGTTCAGCACTGGATTTTTCCCCCCGAAAAGAAAACAGTATAATAACATTCAAAACCCTCAAAATGGTTTTTTTTGGGTCAAAAATCATTTGTATTGCTTAATAAATCAAGAGGTGGAAGAATCAAAATAGGCAACAGGTTTAGGTACTGCTTTGGCCTCGATAAACCTAACTCCTGTGTAAAACATAAATAAATGTTTAACTACGAAGCGAAATGTTGAGTCTCCACCTAAAGTTTGTTCTATCATGCTTATTGTTAGTTTCGACTTTAAAACTAGTAGATTTTTGTTGAATCTAGTTAGGAAATCTAATCAAACTAGTAAGATTGTTTGTGGCACGATTAAACTTGCTTTATTACAAAAAATAGTTATTTTTTATTGAATTGTAGTATAAAAAACTTTGTAAATAGTTGTTATGGTATTGGTACATTTTACTTATATAAAGACCATAAAATTGGAAAAATCATGAGTTATGCTCCAAAAAATAGTAATAGTAGGGCATTATTTTTTTTAATTGTTTTTGTTGAAAGGTAAAAGCATGCATGTTAGAAAGTACATTTAATTCTATTGTGGTCTTCAGTGAATTAATAACAATACATATAAAGAGCTAATGAGATTTATTAGGCGTTTTAGTGTTTGTCTATTATGAATAGTGCAAATGGAGGATGGATACTCTCTAATTCTTAAGTGAGGGCGTTGAGCGATACATTCCGAAAATTGATCTTTGCTTGTTTCATTTTCATTCAATTTGAGTTTAGAAAATGCCATACTCATGTGCTCAAAGTAGACTAACAAAACCTTATACACCTTATGAAAAAATTCTAGGATAAACCTTTTGTGTGCTGACTAGTCATAGGGCCATTTTTCTATGTTGTCAAAAACCTCGAGATCTGTTCAGAAACTTCGATCACGGTTCTTGGGTAGAATTAATCTTCCTAGATCAGAATTTTTTTACTGTGGCCAAATTTTTTAGATTTGTTACTTTTCACATGTTTTATATGCTAGTTTTACACTAACTTTCCCGAGTATACTCACCAGTCCAAATATAGTAATGCCTAGTGGGAGAGTTAGGGGGTATTTATACCTTCCCTTCCTCTCTACTTATTCCTCTTGACCAAACTTGTGCCAGACACGTTCATTGCTTCTTCTTCTCACTCTTTACTTACTTTGGGTTGGATTTGTGACTTCTTGAGCGAGTTTCGAGTTGGGAATTAGAGTTTGAGCTCTTGAGCTAACTTGCAATCTTTTAGCACTTGGGGCATCATCAACGCCTTGATTTCGATTTGTTACTCTTGGATTCTTGGAATCTTAAATGGTTAGGCATCTAGTATTTGTAGCACCCAATTGATTGAAGAAGTGCTTCCAAAAAGTTTGTATTACCCTTTTGTTTACAGTAAAGTTGTTGGACTTGACCTATTTGGTTGCTTGACAAGATGAAGAGGTGAAAGAGACTCTAGACCTCTATGGTCTCCTCAACGACGAGGATGTAAGCACGCCTTTGTGGTGTGGCTGAACTTCAGGTTAAATCTTTGTCTCCTCATGTTGTTGTTCTTGACCTTATTCTTCATTGTTTCAACCTGATCTACTTTATGTGAAGTTTTAGGTTGGGTCCATCTTGTAGAGCTCGCTTAACATACTCCCCTACACGTGTGATAAACATAGATTTAAATTTGCTTGGTGAAATTCGTAGATCGAGTAGGTTCTTTTTCTACAGGGTTGGAATTTCATGTTCTAGCCGGAATTTCTAATTGAGATTAAAAATTTCGAGTACGACCAGAATTTCGATCATTGTCATTTAATCTGCTGTGAATTTTAAAATTCTAGGTTTAGCCTATTCAGACCCTCTAGGCAATGTTGAACCCTTCACCTCAGAGCATAATCCTCGTGATTAGCACTCAATCGTGTGAGAAAAAACAATGTTGGAGCCAAGTGGGTCATCTGGGCTAAGCGATGAGATGATGGACAAGATCAAGGAGATGGTTGAGGACATGGTGGAGCAAGAGATGAAGAAGATGAAGGGAGAACTTAAGAAGCAATTCCAAGACAAGATCAGTGAGGTATTTAGCAATTCCTAAACCTTCCAATGGCCTTTCCTCACTCATAAATTTAAATGCCAAATGTAATTGGCTGGAGTAGAGGAGTCGGAAGAAAATACATCAACATCAACTCTTTTTCTATACTTGGGGGCGAGTCTTTTGTTTACATGAACTTTTGAGATGCCTGTAAAGAAATTCTGTTCTTGGTGAGCACTGAAAAGAGGAACAAAGATCAATAGCTCATACTGTGACACTTGTTTTTGAAGAAACTCTCATATTATGCCACTGTTAATAGAACGGAAGAGGTGGTTCCATGTGTGCATGAAGTAGGAGTATATGGGCGCGTTCGCTGGTCTGGACCATCCAGACCAGCCGGCGGATCCCCCTCAGCAAACACTATTTATTAACCAGCCGCTACAGTATTTCTCTATCACAAAACCAGCCAGTTTCAGCCAAGTTTCAGACCAGCGAACGGGGCCTATGTATATTCCTTTCTCATTTCTCTGTATGTGACCGTAACAAGTCTCCAATACACATTTTTTTGCCTTTTAATTTTTTTCGTATAATTAGTACATACAGTTTGGTTAAGCCAATCAAAGACAAGTCAGTCAAGAAGCCACAGGTAATCCCTGAGATCAGTAGGGAAGCACGGGTACTGCCGCCAGAACACGCCATTGATCCTCACCATCCGCACCGTCTTCTGCTTCGTCGCCGGCGGGCTCTCGACGTGCAGCAAGCCCAGAAGCTTCGCCACTGCGCCGGTCAGCACCATGTCCTCTAGGACCTTCTCCGAGGGCGCCACCACTGAGACGAGCCACAGAACCTTGACGGCCAGCTGGGTGGCCAGCTCCGACACCCGCAGCATCGTCTTCGCCACGGCCGCCACCGACAGGTCGTGTTCCGCGAAGGCCAGGCGGCCCTCGGGACGCTTGCACAGGCGCTTGAGAAGCAGCAGTATCCGCTCTGCGTCGTGGCGGTCGTCGGCATTCGCGAGGAGCTCGACGAGGACGTGCACCGCGCCGACCTCCACGGCCTTGGTGGGCCCGCTCCACGATGTCCAGGAGCACGTCGAGCGCGCGGGAGCTGAGCCTCGTTGAGATCGAGACCTCGTCGGCCAGGAGCTCGAGGAGGGACTTGAGCACGTCGTCAACCTCGACGCAGGCGGTCCAGTCTCCAGCGCCGACATTGGAGATCTTGGTTACGATGTCCATGGCGTGCAGTCTCGCCTCGGCACTGCCGCGCTGGTGCAATGCCAACACCGGCCGCATGCACTCAGGCGCGAGGAGGAGCCCCACCGACGGTGCTCGGCCTCCTCCCGCTCGTGAACGCCTCTTACTCAATCCAAAAAAATTAGCCTTATAAATGGGGTTCTCTCGCCTTATATGTTATACTCTCCCACCATCGCTATACGACGTGGGACTAAACCACAACAATCTTTTCCTTAGTCACACAACGAGGTGTCTCTACCATACTGTGACGCTAGAGATTTTTATCAGGTTTTAGTTTTTTTTTTACCATAGGCTCCGATACCAATTGTTGGAACTGATGGTAACCACCGAATTCCCGCTCTTGGAGCTGGCTTACGGTCAGCGCCCGACTCATTACCACGAGCCTACGCTTTCATAGATCCCAGATCCATCGGAGCTGACAACATATAAGGCCTTACGTCTTACCGACGTACGACTAAACCCCAACAACGCCGTTCTCCGCGAGTGCTTGCGCCATGACCCGGGCGACCACCTGGATCCCGCCCGAGGACACGAACTCGCATTGCATGGCCACGTCCCCGGCCATGCAGGCCCGCATGCTCTTGAGCGCCGTCACCTTGAACGGCGTCTCCTCGAGGCCGGCCAGCGCCGAACGCAGCCGCTCCGCCTCCAGGACCTGCGACAGCGGCGCGGCCAGCTCATGGGCCGGGCTCGACGGTGACGATGTGGACGGCGACAACGTCGACGGTGAGCCGCCGTGGTCGTCGAGCCAGGAGCCGATGACGCGTTTGAGGGTGTGGTTGGGGGTGAGTTCAAGGTTGGCCAGCGGCTGCATGGTGGCGGGGCAGGTGGCCCTGCCGCACCCGAAGATCCACCGCTCGATGCTGCGGCAGTCGTAGGTGACCCCCGTGGAGACCGTGACGGGTTCGTCCATGAGCTCCATGGAGATGGGGCACAGGAACAGGTGAGGAGGCTCCTCCATGGCTGGCGCTGGCGCACTGCCACCACCGCAGATCGTGATGCCGATGCAGAATTGCAGACCACCACGCTGCGCTGGCCAAGCAAAGCTGGTGATGTGATGAGGGCCTTTATACACGGGCGTGATGGTGAAGGTGCAACGTGCAACCGTGCAAGTCAATAGTCAGACTCAGACAGGGCGGAATCGTAAGGTTCGCTAATAAACTAGATTAAATGCATTCTGCGCACAATTAAGTTTTGGTGGTGCGGTGAGGTGGGTTACGAGCCGTGAGAAATTTCAGAAACTGTTAGACCAAGTATAATAAGGGCTACCAGCAGGCTGAATGCTGAGGTGGAGGAGAGATGGAAAGAGAGAGAGAGGAGAAGCGGACTGTAAGCTTACAGCCGGCTTGGACACAAAAACCAAAAAACTCTGTGAGAGAGATAAGTGGGCCATGTATTAATAGTGAAGATGTAACTGCTATATAAGTGGGCTGAGATGTAGGCTGCAAGGATTCATACGGCCAGCTGCCGACTCTTATATACCGATGACCAGGCAAAATTAAAGCAACTTTGAATGATGCTATTAATCTCTCAGAAATTAGGCAAATTGAGACTAGCTGATGTAAGATTTATGGAAATTTTGCAAACTGAGGTCCTACATGATGTGAGCTTTGTGCAACTTTTATTTGACTGTTCTCGAAATGTGAGGTGCATGTCTTCAGAGTTGTTTCTTTTTCCAGGAATGGCAGAGGAGTTGTTTCAGTGGAGATGGTAGAGAGATTTGGCGGAGGACAATGTGAGATGAGATCTTGTGCTCAGTAGTGCTGTGAATGCTGAAGTCATTTCGGCCATATTTGTGCATTGGTTGCGAGCGGTTGGGCCACGATGTTTCGTCCCTGTTTCCTGTCCCCATTCTGAGGTGTAGTTCTCAGAGTAAACAAGTGGCAACTGATCTACCACTCTGCTCCTGGTCAAATGCCAAATGCCAAATGCTGTACTGACCTTCAAACCTAAAGAGTACGGTGTACATTTTTCACTTCGGTGACGTTTGGTTCGTGGGATAAGGAGGGTGGAAAAGGGATATCATAACCCAATGACCCCATAACCCATGTTTGGTTTTATGGATTGGGAAATACAGTGAGTTTGGGTTCGGAAAACTAGAGCCTCATATCCCACCAAAATTATCCCGCTGGGATGGGTGGGTTACGAACGGGATACGGCACCTGGGTCGTCTTCCTTGTCGTTGGGAGTGGTGCGGCACGCGCAGGCTCAAGCTAGGGAGGGAGCTTGAAGGCGAGGTGGAGCCGAGAACCGTCGCTTCGCGTTGCACCGCCTCCATCTGCTCCGCCGAGCATAGCCACCTCGCCAAGGGCGCGAGACACTGGCGTCGTCTCGTGGAGCTGCTAGTACTGTGTGCCTTCATGATTGGATCTGACGAAGCTGGATGCCTGGAACTGAGCGCAGCGATCTCACGAAGAAGAAGAATGCGGAAGCCGCCGTTCGTGGGTCGCCGGAGCCACCGCTCGCGTCGAGTGCGTAGGCCAGCACCGAGCAGAACTGCGCAGGGCGCTTCACTCGCGTGCGTCGGAGCCGTTGGGTGCGTCGGAGCCGCCGCTCGCTCGCCGCTTCACTCGCGTGCGCAGGGCGCAGGAGCCAGGACCCGAGTGCGCTGGACGTCGGAGCCGCTGCTAGATGGGCAGTAGTATCGCTGGACCAGATGCACACGCTCGTGTTTACTGGAGCGGAGACAGTGCTGGTACGGCGAAAGTGCGGGTGGTGAGGATAAGAGCGTCTCCAGTAGTGTCCTGATACAACTCTCTCAATAGGATAGTATTGGGCTAGTCTAATATCACTTTTTAGATTTACTGGAGGTTGTTGTAGCAGTACCCCAATATATCTCCTCCAATATCCATATAAAAGGTGTATCTCATAGGAGTAGGGATGAAAACGGATCGGATACGAACGGATATCACTCATATTATATTTGTTTTCATATTTCTGTTCGGATTCGGATTCGGACACGGATAGCGTTCGGATACATATACGAATACGGATTGACTCGGTTACGGATACGAATAATGAGTATCGAATACGGTATTAATCGGATTCGGAGAAGGTCGGATACAAATATCTATTCGGATATTGAGTAAAAACAGCATATATATATATATATATATATATATATATATATATATATATATATATATATATATATATATATATATATATATATATAACTATTATCCTGTAGCTGGCTACAGAATAACTTATTCTGTAGCCACTTTGAGTTATGATAATTACTATGTTAATTTACGAGATTATAGTAACTCCTTACTAAGTGTTTTAATATAATGTTATGGTAAATATCCTCATGTGTTATAGTAACCCAACTATCGTAAATATGTATTGACATTATGGTAAATTAGTATATAAAATTATAGTAAATGGAGGTGGCTACAGAATAACTTATTTTGTAGCCGGCTACTGAATAGCCTCTCCCTATATATATATCATACGTGCGCAAACCATTACACCACTCTATGAGTCCATAATCCATCTAGATTAAGCCGAAAGACTAAAGAGTAAAGCAACAAATAAGATAAAAATACAGATACATCATACAAGCACCAATCTTCGCGGCATGAGTAGAAATAGCCAAGCTCATGGCTTCATGGGTCTCATAGAGTCATGGTCATGGATTCAAGATCTACAATCCTTATATAGGCCATTTTTTCATTTGAGAAAGTTTGAACAAAATGTAGTTCAAATTTCACAAGTGTGTGACATAGTTTTAGAAAGTCTATATGAGATTCAAGAATTTGTGACTAGTGTTTGATAAAACTTTCTCAAATGGGAAAATGAGTTATGTAACAATTGTAGATCTTGCTGAGATGATCAAACTTGGTATTCAGAGTTTTTTCATCTGAAGTCATTTAGTGTCTCATTTGAGCAAGTTTGACCAAGTCAAATTTGGTCAAATGAAAAAACAACACTTTGACTCTAGTATTATGAACTCTAAATGACTTCAAATTGAAAAGTTTTGAATACCAAGTTTGTTCAACTCATCAAGATCTACAATTGTTGTTTTGGTCAACTTTTCATTTGAGATAGTTTGGACGGTTCAAATTTGTGATTTTTAAATTTCGATGTTTACAAACTAGTTTTCGGAACCCTAGATTGTCTCAAATTGAAAAGTTTTGAATACCTAGTTTGTTCAGCTCATCAAGATCTACAATCCTTATATAGGCTATTTTTTTATTTGAGAAAGTTTGAACAAAATATAGTTTAAATTTCACAAGTGTGTGACATAGTTTCAGAAAGTCTATATGAGATTGAGGAATTTATGACTAGTGTTTGATAAAAATTTCTCAAATGGGAAAATGAGCTATGTAACAATTGTATATCTTGCTGAGACAATCAAACTTGGTATTTAGAGTTTTTTCATCTGAGGTCATTTAGTGTCTCATTTGAGCAAGTTTGACCAAGTCAAATTTGGTCAAATGAAAAAACAACACTTTGACTCTAGTATTATGAACTCTAAATAACTTCAAATTGAAAAGTTTTGAATACCAAGTTTGTTCAACTCATCAATATCTACAATTGTTGTTTTTGTCAACTTTCCATTTGAGATAGTTTGGACGGTTCAAATTTGTGATTTTTAAATTTCAATGTTTACAAACTAGTTTTCGGAACCCTAGATTGTCTCAAATTGAAAAGTTTTGAACACCAAATTTGTTCATATCATCAAGATCTACAATCCTTATATAGGCCATTTTTTCATTTGAGAAAGTTTGAACAAAATATAGTTCAAATTTTACAAGTGTGTGACATAGTTTCAGAAAGTCTATATGAGATTCAAGAATTTGTGACTAGCGTTTGATAAAACTTTCTCAAATGGGAAAATGAGCTATGTAACAATTGTAGATCTTGCTGAGATGATCAAACTTGGTATTCAGAGTTTTTTCATCTGAGGTCGTTTAGTGTCTCATTTGAGCAAGTTTGACCAAGTCAAATTTGGTTAAATGAAAAAACAACACTTTGACTCTAGTATTATGAACTCTAAATGACTTTAAATTGAAAAGTTTTGAATACCAAGTTTGTTCAACTCATCAAGATCTACAATTGTTGTTTTGGTCAACTTTCCATTTGAGATAGTTTGGATGGTTCAAATTTGTGATTTTTAAATTTTGACGCCTATAAACTAGTTTTCCATTTGAGAAAGTTTGGACGGTTTAAATTTTGAAGCACTAAATGATTTCAAACGAAAAAGTTGTTAACAACAAAGTTTCATAACTTTTTGAGATCTACAATTTTTATTTTGATCATTTCTCCATCCAAGGTCGTTTGAATAATATCCGGATAATATCCGTTTTTAAATATCCGGATATATCCGATACTTAACCGGATTATCCGATATCCGCCGGATATCGATGATATTACATCTGTATTTGATATCCGCCTAAGATATCCGTTTTAGTATCCGTATCCGAAAAAAATTACGGATATCCGAGTAACTATCCAGATAAGTGTTCATATTTGTTCGGTCGAACGGACGGTCGAATAAATATCCGTACCGTTTTCATCCATACATAGGAGTATAAGAGAAAATATGGTTGAAAAATGGTAGTTGGGATGGTCCCATGGTATTTAGAGAGTTGTATCTTTCCTTTCTTTGAGGGGAGATGAGAAAAATATTGATGGCCACTAAAAAAAAGAGGTATTGGAGAACTGCTGGAGCAAGAAAAAACATAGCTGTCCCTAAGCCTAGGCAAAATACCCGATACACATTACCCATACCCGAGTTACTCAAACCTGGACCCAAATTACCCGAACTCGAGGTACCCGATCCCAAATTCGGATAGCGATTTTGATTACCCGAAATTAGTTTGGATAATTCGGATAATATCCCTAGATACCCAAAATACCCAAAGTACCCAAACATTTCTCTCTGTCTTTGTATTTATCATGTGCTGTTAGTTGAACACTTGAACTTATCACTTTATTAGAATATAATTCTCTCTGTTTGAGCAAGTGACTGTAATACATTATTCTCTACAAAATATTATTGAAATTCTATATAAATTGCTGCAGAAATTATATATAAATTGTTATTAAATATTTATGGAGTTTGCTATTTTTTTGTAAATTCGGGTATATCGGGAATACCCAAACCCAAACCCGAATTATCAGGTACCCGAAATTATGGGTAGTTTTTTTTCAGGACTAATATCAGTGTCGATGTTTTTGGACCACCGATGAGTAAATTTGTATTTACGCGTCTGGCTCGGATGGTGTGCTCGGAGGACACAAGGGTTTATACTAGTTCGGGCGAAACGTTTCTACGTCCAGTTTGCTGCTGCTCGTGTTACCGGTATTTGGTTTGCAGTAGGAGTTACAAACAGGCGAGGGGGGAAAAGATCCCAAGTCTCTAGTGAAAGAAATGAACGGGTGCTGAGAGCTCGATCGCTGCTCGGACGTGTGCTCGTGTCATGCTCTTGTGTTTTTGTCTCGTGGCTCGGTTTCATGCAGCTCTGGATCGATCGGGTCCCCTTCATGGGGCGTCATGCTTTTTCTTTTATAGGCCAATAAAAAGCGTGGGTTACAGCAGAAGAAAAGGAGAAGAACCAGAGAGAGGAAGGCTTCCAAGATCATCGGGTCCTTCTTTTTCTTCATGCGGATCCCGTCGATCCTGTAGATGTCAACAAAAACGGCTCCACATCGTGGCCCTATTCATCACTAGCGCCATGCGCAGGCGTCATCTGTCGGTCATGGCATCTCATTCCGTCCCAGCGAGCATCGTGGTGAACTGACGCGCCTATCAGCGTTCGTACGAGGGTTAGGCAGAACAACACCGGCACACACGACGCTGTTCTTGATATGAATCCTTAGGTATGGCTCGTCATGGCCACGGGTTATATAGGGGCATGCCGGTCTCTTCTTTGGTGTCAAAGTTTTGACCCAGATCCATACACTTGGATCTAGAGTAGTTGGCAGCAGTATGGGTCCACGTCGGACAAGACGGAGCCCACACCCAAGGGGTCAAGCGACACGAAGCACAAACCCAAGAGTTGGGTGAGACGGAGCCCATGGCCTTGAGGTTGGGCGAGATGGAGCCCCCCGACCCAGAGGTCAGGCAAGGCAGGGCCTACCCCCAGAGGTCGGGCGAGGCGGAGGCCGCACACCTAGGGGTTGGTTAGAGCTGTAGTCACGCTCTTGACTGCTCGGATAAATCAATATTGATGACCATTAGCTCCTCCTCTTCGAGTGCCCTAGTATTGGTTCTCGACAGTAGCCCCTCGAGCCAGCGGAGGAGTAGAATACTCCTTCAGAGGCTTTTTTGAATGGGAAGACTCTAAGGGCCTTGGCCTTCTTTTGTCACCCATGGCGTGTCCTAGGGACGGTGATTCCCTTTCATCGTGATCGGACCCCTTGGGGGTATAGCCGTGAGATTTGGTGGGTCGAAAAAGGTCTTTCCTGATTCTGACCCCTATGGGGGGTCTGTCATTCTACGACCGCACGTTCGGTCTCCTTATGAGTCCAATCTTTCCTCAAGCCCCCACCCATAATAGGGGTTCGATCGAGGGTTGGCTCATCTTTGTGATCGTCTTCCCTCAAGCATTTTTTCTGATAAAAACGAAGGGGCTGAGCGGTGCCATGATTTTCCTCTATGGATGAATCATGGTGCTCGGTGAGCTATTAACAGGCTAGTCCAAGTAGGGCCCCGACATCCCGTTCACGGCAGTCTGGCTCAAGTCAGCTGGTGACCGACTCTAGATTCTTAACAGTCAATCCATATAGTTCTTGGGTCCGTTCGACCGGTCCTAAGGGCTCTCTTTCTTTCTTCGAGGAAAAACAATAGATCATATTCGGCCGAGACTCGAACATGGGCCGAGATGCCTATGGCGCTCGTGCACCCGGGTACTGGCCGCTAGCGGGCCCATCCCTTTGCACCCCCACTCTAAAGGTGCTCGGAGCGGTTGTCGAACCCGTCGGTGGGCCAACCTTCGAACTCCTAGGCCTAGACGGGGCGTAGGAGCATTTTCAGCTCTGTATCCCTCTTACCTATGACGGGTTGTGGCCTGTTCAGGAAGGCAAAATGTCTGGCGTATTTTCTGAGGGGAAGGCCATAGGTTGCGTGCGCATGCCCCACGACGAGACATGGTGACAGGTCGTGGCAGGCACGAAGATCTAGGTGGGCGGTTGGTTTTCTCGCATTCGTTGCCCCTATAAAACTAAAGGGATAGCCCTCCATGTTTGTTACGCACGCCTGCATCCTTACGTCCATAGCCACGCCGCCACTGCCAATGCTTAGGTTTCCTACCTCCGCATCTCCGCCATCATTGAGCTCACATCCATCTGCCCCCACCTCCAATGGATCCATGGTGCTGTTTCAACATTACCTTCCCGCGCATGGAGGGCCTCATCTGTTGCGGTCTTCTCTACGCGTGGACCTCGACCGAGGAGTGGTTGCTGCCCGACAATGAGGATTTGTTGTCATCGTCTGGCGGCTATGTGGTGTCGTTCACCCACTTCCACGAGCGTGGGCTTGCGAACCCCGCCCACAAATTCCTCTAGGGGCTACTGCACTTCTACAAGATTGAGCTACAGCATCTCAATCCTAATGGGATCCAGCACATGGCGGCGTTCGTCATGCTGTGCGAAGGATTCCTGGGGATTAGCCCCCACTTTGACTTGTGGAGGTATTTCTTCACTGTCAACCACCAGAAGAAGAGGGAGAAGGGCGGCATGCAAGAGCTGCACATGCCGATGGGGTGTGTCGGCATCCAACTACGGAACAATTGGGTTGGTGAGTACCCATCCATGCGGCTCTCGATGTCCAACAAGGGGTGGCACTCGTAGTGGTTCTACCTCAAGAATAATGCCACCGCCCCTCTACCGGAGTTCACCGGGAGCCTGATCGAAGAGGCCCTAGAGCAGTGGAGGAAGTGGGGCATCCCAAAGAAGGACAAGAAAAAGATCTAAGACTACATCACTGCCATCCACATCATGAAGGAGAATGGCCTGAAAGGGTCTAGCATCATTAGGGGTTACCACGCGAGGAGCGTGGTGCCGTTGATGACACGCGTGCTCTCGCTATACGCGATGGCACTCGAGGCGTCATTTGACGGAACGATGCTCATCGAGGGAATGCTCCCCAACTCCGAGATCGTGCAACGCATCAAGAAGGTGATAGAGCCTTTGTGGGATGACATGGTTGCTGCCCTCAAATTCATCTACCTAGTGTCGGGGCATCCTCTAGTGCGGCCAGAGATAGGCTACGTTGTCTTCGTAAGATTCCCTTTCGCTTGCCTTCTCTTCAATTGATTTCCCAACCTCATGAGACTAACTTTGAGAGGGGTGGGACCAGTCGAGGGACCTTATCCTCATGGATCACCCGACACCACTGTCGAGGGATTCAACTGTGAGGGTGGCAAATCGTGCTGAGGGCGAGCGGCTGAGGAAGGCGAAGGAGGACAAGAAGAGGAAGAAATGGTGTAAGCTATAGGCGTGGGAACGAGGGGAGGACACGGACAACGATGATGACGATGATGATGGTGACGACGATGAGGTGACAGAGGAAGAAGAAACAGTAGCCAACGATATCAAGTGGGACAACCTAGAGAATGAGGATGCGCTGACAGGCATCGGTTCGTCCTTGCAAGCATCGGGACCCTTCCTGTTCCATGGAGGGGAAGGTACGTCCGGGGAGCCAGCAGAGGTAGGCCATACCATTGGCCTACCCTAGGAGCCAATAGAAGTGAGCAGCTCTGTTGTCATGCCTGAGGTGCCAGTGGAGGTGGGTGGCTCCACCGTTGCGCCCTAAGAGCCAAGGGGAGTGGGGTGTTCTGCCAATGTGCCCTAGGAGCTACCAAGGTGAGCCCCTCTGCCTAGGAGCAGGGGGCGGGCTTGAAATGGCCTCATTCTGATGAGGCGGAGCAAGGGTCGGGGGGTTCATCCCCCAAATGTATTTGTCATTCGATGGCGCTGAGGTGAGTTATCAATTCCTCTATTTTTTCCTGTTTTAGTCGGATTTCATCGTGACTTATATTTTTTGTCCTTTGTAGTGTTAGTAGGCAGTGGAATCCTTTGGTGCTTGTGCCGAAGAAGAGCATCGTCCTCCAATTGGGGTGGCGGCCATCGATTGGTGTTGTGCCCATTTTGGGTGGAAGCAGCGTTAGTGTGACGGTGTCGCTGGCCGGTCAGGCACCACCCATAGGAGCGCCTATGCCCTTGGCGAGATGGGCGGACGTGGGCATTAAAGGGGCGCCTTCGAAGGTCACGGAGCAGCCAGTGATGGTCGTGATACCACTACCAATGGTGGGGCAGATGGGGCCACCGCCCGCACTTGTGGCATCGACCGTGGTGGGCGCAACATAGCCGGTCGTGACCCCATCGATGATGGTGGAGGTGGGGGTGGTCGTGATAGATGGGTCACAGCCATGTGCAACTGTAGTGTCGCATAAGGCATTGGCATGACTCGTGCCATTAGTGGCCCAAGCGGCAGGGCCTAGCATGGGGCGAACAGAGGGGGGCATGGCTAAGGGGTCCCTAGGAGTCGTGGTGCTGGGAGAGAGGATCACGTCCATACCACTAACCCGTTCCATCACTGGAGGGGGCATCGTGGTGGGGACGTCATGGGGAGAGGGGTCGGTGTGTTTGGGGCCGACAGGGAGTCATCCCTGACCCTAACATCAGTGGGCAGCGGCTCGCCTGCATGGGGCGAGCCCCCATTCCAGTGGATGGGTCCATAGGATTTGGCGTTGGCACTTTTTACCCTTGATGCCGCCGTAGAGAGCATGGAGTGGGAGAGCCTCGACGTAGGGATTGCGTCCATGCTCGAGGCCCTAGACCACGCCATGGGCGCATTGCTCGATGTTGTTGTTCCCTCCGGACGGGTATTGCTTGGTCTTGCTTCTTGCCCTTTTCTTCCTCTATATACTTTTTGTATCCTGACCATCATCTCCCTGCAGTCCCTTATAGGCCGCAGCCAAGGGAAATCTCAGTTCCTTCATCAATAGAAGGAAGCCTGGGACCACCTCGTTAAAGAGGCATGGCTACGTGGGGAGGTGATAGCTTAGCTCATTGCCACCTAGCAGAGGGTGGTCAAGCTAACTCCCCTTGTTGAGGAGGCGGCCAATGTTCGGTCATGGGTGGCCGAGGCCCGTCAGGATGCTGATGAGGCCGACAAGGCGTTTGAGGCCCTATCGGTGAGGTCATGGAAGGATGATGAAGAACCCACCAAGGTTAGGAAGGAGCGGGATGAGTTGCTCTAAAAGGACACCAAAACCCGCCAGCAGATCCTAGACCTTCTGGTTGAGGTTGAGAAAGAAAGGGATCTAAAGCTGGGGGCCGAGGAGAAGCTCATGGCCCTAGAGAAAAGGGTGAGCCTAGATGCCATGGCGGTCGCTCGGCTGTGCAAGAAGCGGGATGAGCTGATCCAAACCACAGATAGGCTCTACTTAGAACATGGCATGGCTCTCAAGGAGCATGACCTAGCTTTCTGAGAGCGTGACCAGGCCTACCAAGAGCGTGATGACGCATAGCAGAAGGTCGGCTCCCTCCAGGCCGAGCTCGAAAGGGAGATGACCCAACAGCTAGAGGCCAAGAGCATTTCTACCGAGCTGGTTGTGGATCTTGCCGAGGAAAGGAAAAATCTTTAGGCAAAGAGTGATGAGCTCGATATCCTGAGTGCCACTGTCGGAGTGGTCTACGACAACCTTGAGGTGGTACGGTCGGAGGGGACCAGCTCACTCATGGCTCGTGCCGTTGAGATCATGGCTTGGGTGAGCTAGCTTGAGAGGAATGCCCTTCGCGCCGTGGTCAATCAGTCCTTCGTGATTGCTTGTTCTCATTATGGGGACAACATCAATCTAGAGGCGATGAGCAATGGCTATGTGCCCAGTTTTGAAGTCCACGAGCTGGAGAAGATGGAAATGGCGGTGGCTCCCCTTTCATTGGACCTAGCGGATAGGATAGAAGTCATAGTTCTCCCCTAGAGGGGCTAGTTAGTTAAATAGGTTGAGCGATCATTTTTGTAACAAGCGAACAAGTTCTGACCCTTGTCTCTCATTTGAATAAGTCTATTCTTTTGTTTCATTTGAATAAATCTATTCTTTCTCCCTTTTTCTGTGTATAAAAGGGGTTAATGCGTTTCAACCCTTCCTGTTGCTAGGACCGTAGAGCTCAAGGTGTGGGTGGAAAACTCTAGTCACACTAGTAAGCAAGAGTGCCATAGCTACTGGGGCATAGGTTTCTTGTGGCCCGACCAGTTTTTCTCGATGTTCATTTTCGCAAAACCTTGCCTCTAGGTTTTTAACGTGAGAAAGGGTCGAGCACGACGACTATTTTACAAAGGGTATGTATACCCTTATCAGCCCTCGAGTGAGACCCAACCCCTTACCATTGTCGAGGTCAGGTTTCACTAAAGATCAAGGAGATGATAGCGAAATTGGTGGGGGAAAGCATTTTTTGTTTTAGAAACATCAATCTTAGCTTTCATATGCACCCCCTCCCAAGGATCTGAGCCATCATTCTATGACCACACATTTGGTCTCCTTGTGAGTCCAACTTTCCTTAAGCCCTCGTGCATAGCGGGGGTTCGGTCGAGGGTCGGCTCGTCTTTGTGATCGTCGCCTCGTTCTCGAATTCTGCAACTAGAGGGGTTGAGCGAACGTCACTTGCCTCGATGGCACAAGTGACGTGCTCGGTGAGCTCACTAACGGGCATGTTTGAGTGGAATCTAGGTCTATTGTTCATAACAGGGTCGGCATAGCCCTCATGTGGTATTCCACTGGTCCTTAACCCCCTCCCGGTAGATGCCCGAGTCGTTTCATAGATTGACTTAGGTGGTCCACTGGCCTCCCCTCGATGGAGATTCTGTGGGTATGGCTCGAGATTAGGATCAAACGAGAAGGTCAAGATGACCTTATCCACTTCTAAGTGGGGCTGGCAAGGGCCGCTAGGGCTCATCTGCATTTTCTCCCCTAGGTCTATTCGATGTGAGGCGGCCTCGAGCCCTTAACGGGTCAGATTCCTGAGTTAGGGTCGGGTGGCTCGAGGCCCCGAGCCCCATTAGGCTCGATGGGGGTCAGGCAAGTTTTATGCATCACCCCATCCATGGTTTTTGCAACTAGAGGGGTTGAGCTAACAACACTTGTCTCGATGGCTCGAAGAGTCATGCTCGGCGAGCTCACTAATGGGCATGTTTGAGTGGAATGTAGGTCCGTCATTCGTGACGGGGTCGGCATAGCCCTCATGTGACATTCCACTGCTCCTTAACCCACCTCCTAGTAGATGTCCAAGGCATTTTGGAGACCGACTCAGGTGGCCTGCTGGCCTCTCCTCGATAGAGATTCTATGGGCTTGGCTTGGGGTTAGGATCGAACGAGATGGTCGAGATGACCCTATCCGCTTCTGAGCAGGTCAGGCAAAGACCGCTGGGGCTCATATATGTTTTCTCCCCTAGCTCTATTGGATGCAAGGCAGCCTCGAGCCCTTCACAGGCTAGCCTTCAAACCTCGATTGGTCACCGCTCATATCGAATGAGACGACTACCGCTTCATGACGCGACGCGAAACGTTGTGATGCAATAATTGCATATGTGATGCTTGGATGCATGACAATGGATGAATGAATGCTCATGCACTAGAAAAGTAAAGTGGGGGTTGGTAAAGTTACCTCGATGGCTCGAGTGATGGGTTTGGAGAGCTCTTACTAGATATGTTTGAGTGGAATCCGAGTCCATTGTTCGTGATGGAGTCAGCATAACCCGCATGGGGCATCTTGCTGCTCCTTACCCGTCTCTCGGTAGTGGCCTGAGCCATCCAATTGACTTGGGTGACCTATTGGCCTCTCCTTGATGGAGATTTTGCTGGTGGGCCCCTCCAAACCCTTCATAGGAAGGCGAAGGCTAAAGCTCGAGATGCGGGCAACAAACTCTGATCACACTGGTGAGCAAAAACGTCGTAGCCACTGGAGCGTAGGTTTCTTGCGGTCCGACCAATTTTACTTAGCATTTGTTTCTACAAACCTTGCCTTTACATTTTTTAACATCATAATGGGTCGGGCATAGAGAATGTCTACTGAATAGACATACTCTTACCAGCCCCCGAGTGAGGCCCAACCCCTTGCCATTACTGGTGACATGTCTCTTGGTAGCGGCTAGAGCTATCTGATTGACTTGGGTAACCCGCTGGCACATGACTTACCTTGAAGGCTCGAGTGACGGGTTCGGGGAGCTCTTACCGGATACGTTCGAGTGGAATCTAGGTCCGTCATTTGTGATGGAGTCGGCATGACCTGCATGGGGCATCCTACTGCTCCTTACCCATCTCTCGATAGTGGCCCAAACTGTCCAATTGAATTGGGTCACCCGCTGGCACAGGACTTTCCTATGGAGATAGAGGATGAGATCATCCCCCAAGAAATTAGTTAGGTAGATAAGCTAGTCGGCGAACTCGTAATGAGTGAACAAGCTCTTAGATTTGGTTATGGCCAAATAGATTTTTAGCCCTTCTTCCCTTTTGTATAAAAAGGTTAGTGCGTTCCAACCCTTTCTGTTGTTAGGGCCATAAAGCTCGAGGTGTGGGTAAACAAACTCTGATCATGCTGGTGAGCAAAAACGCCATAGCCGCTAGGGCATAGGTTTCTTGCAGTCCAATCAGTTTTACTCAGCATTCATTTCCGCAACCCTTGCTTCTAGATCTTAACGTGAGAGAGGGTTGGGCACAGAGAACGTTTGCCAGGTGGATATACTCTTAAATGCATTCTGACTCTTTCCATAGTTAAGGCTTAAGAAGCTTGGGTTGTGGAAAAAACTCTGATCACGCTGGTGAGCAAAAACGCCATAGCCACTGGGGCGTAGGTTTCTTGCAGTCCGACTAGTTTTACTTAGCGTTTGTTTCTGCGACCTTCGCATCTAGGTCTTAACATGAGAAAGAGTCATGCATAGAGAATGTCTACCCAATAAATATGCTCTTATCGGCCCCCGAGTGAGGCCCGACCCCCTACCGTTGCTAAGGTTGGGTGTCACTAAAGATCGGGGAGTTGGTAGCGAAACTAATAAGAGAAAGCATGCGTAAATTTAAGGGTAAAATCGACGTAGTTGTTCGATGTTCTAGGCATTGACGAAGACTTTGCCGTCAATGGTTTTGAGCTTGTAGGTGCCTGGTCGGAGCACCACCATGATGACTTATAGTCCCTCCCATGGTGGAGAGATCTTGTGGCGGTTCTTGTTGCTCTAGACAAGGCGGAGTACCTGGTCTCTGACGTTGAATGCTCGACCCTGCACTCGATGGTTGTGGTACCAGCGCAACACTTGTTGGTACTTGGTCGAGTGGAGAAGGGCAATGTCGCGTGCTTCATCTAGCTGGTCCATGGCATCCTTGAGGGACACCTCGATGAAAGGTCCTTGTTTGGTTTTGGTAATTGAGTGACAACCCTAGGTGGACTAATTGTGTTTATGTGAGATACATAGGTGATTAGCCCACAGGTACATGTGTGTCAGTAACATATGCCATGGAGGTGGAAATGGCTCAGAGATATTGCACAGCTCACACATGTGATGATGACAGAGCTCATTGCACATGAGACATGACTTTGAGTAATGTGATCAAGGTGGAGAAGATCAAGACATGACTTAGCTCGATGGACCGGTTGCAAGTGTGAAGGGCAAGTTGAGTGATGACTTGGTACCAATGGACCGAGGCACCGGTGAAGAGCAAGTGAAGTTAAGATCGATGAACCAATATGATCATGTGATGATATGAAGTGGATCATATCATTGTTGATTATGTTGATGCATGTGTTGCATCGACATTGGAGGAGATGGAATGGAATGCGTAAGACAAAGGTATAACGTACAGAAGTTGATGACCAAGTTTAGGATAGATGGCCATACTATCAAGAGGGGCAAACTTGTTTGCATATCGGTCATTGTTGGTGTTTCAAATAAACACCAACTAGTAAATTTATAATTGTTGCACGTTAGGCTTGAATAGTGTACTAAAGGACACAAGGTTTATACTGGTTTGGGTAGAATGTCCCTACGTCCAGTCTACTGCTACTCATGTTATTAGTACCGAAAAAGGTTCATAGTAGGGGGTACAAGTGGTCGAGAGAGGGACGGGTCCTAAGTCTTTGATGGAAAGGTCGAAAGGATGTCAAGAGCTCGGTTGCTGCTTAACTATGCGTTGTGTGTCAAAACGATCGGTCCCTTTAGTGGGGTGCCTTGCCCTCCCTTTTATAGACCAAGGGGGAAGCAGGGGTTATAGATGGGAGAAAGAGGAAAAACTAAGGGTAGAGAAAGTTCTTCAAGGGTGCTGGGTCTTCCTTTTCCCTTGAGCCTACCATGCTGACATGATAGACCACGCCAGGGATAGCATGTTTTGTCGATCCTGATAGGGCCGGGCTCTGACTTTGTCTCATTGAGTGGTCATGTCCCATCCTCCCCCGATGGATGGTGCGATGCGTCAGGGCGCCGAGCCATGACTCTACGGGGAGTAGATGGGGAAGTGACTATACGCCTGTCACTATAGATGATGTGAGTTCTTCCTTGGATTGTAGCGGTTGTCATATGCCTGTGTTAGTATCCACGCCCGAAGGCTGATAGCGGCGCCTACAACACTGTGGGACAAAAGTCGGCACCTACAACACTATTCAATAACTGTTAGGTCAGAAAGGGCTTAAAGCGTCCGTCCCATCGTATCCTGATGGTACCTTCCTACAGGCATGCATGGCATGGTCCTCAGTATTATGGTTTGACTCGAATGTCCTATCGTACCATGTGCTTATCATCGTGAAGGAGCAGGGTGCAATCGTCGGGCGAGGCGGAGCCTGCCCTCAGCTGTCGGGTGAGGCAGAGCCAGCCCTCAGTCGACGGACAGGGCGGAACCAACCCTTAGACATCGGGCGGGGCAAAACCAGCCCTTAGACGTTGGGTGAGGTGGAGCCAGCCCTCAACCGTTGGGAGGGGTAGAGCCTATCCTTAGACGTTGAGCGACGCGGAGCCCACCCTCGGACGTCGAGTGAGGTGGAGCCAACCCTTAGCCGTCGAGCGAGGTGGAGTCTAGCCCTCGGGGGTCGGGCAAGGCGGAACCCACCATTAGACATCGGGCGAGGCGGAGCCAGCCCTTAGCCATCAGGAGAAGCAGAGTCTAGCCCTCGAGGGTCGAGCGAGGCAGAACCAATCTTTCGTCCTTCGGGCAAGAAGCGTCGCAGCGTTCTTGTTTGACCAGAAGCGTCAACGTTCAATGGTTATTAGTTCCACCTCATTGGGTACCCCGGTATTAGGTCCTCGACAGTAGCCCCTGAGCCCCTGGGTGATTCAAATAGAATCACCCGGGGCTGATTTGACTTGCCGTTGGGTGCGTGCAAGCGTACCCAATGGGTGTAGCCCCTGAGCCCCCAGGTGATTCGTGCAGAATCACCTAGGGGGTATTTTAATTTGCCAGAGGGTGCGCACGAGCGCACCCATTGGGTGTAGCCCCAGAGCCCCTGGGTGATTCAGATAGAATTGCCCAGGGGGTAATTTCGAACTCTTCGCGAGTATGGCTATGAGATTTGGTTTTTGTCAACTGGACAGTTTTAAGGAAACCCTGGTATCCTGTTCGTGGGGATTTCATCTAGGGTTAGCTTGGCTGGGACTCAATAGTGGATCAAGGCTCCCTTGATGCTTATGTACCTGAATTCTGGTCATTTGCGGGCCTATCCCTCATTGGGACAGCCGCTGAAACTATTAGGCCATCCCTCAAACTCCTAGGCCTAGGTGGGCCAAAGAAATGCTTTTTGACTCGCATCCCCTTTGTGGGAAAAGAGTCCAAGTTTGCTTGGGAAGAAGAAATGCCCGGCGTGATTTTTGTGGGAAAGGATAGGGATCGAGGGCGCATATCCTGTGACGTGACGTGGTGGTGTGTCATGGCAGGCTCAGAGACCTAGGCAGGCAGTTGCTCTTCTCACATCCATCACCCCTATAAACCAAGGGGTTCACCCTCAGGGTTCCATACTTTGCCTTCTCACCTTTGCATCAACAACCTCCGCCGCCAATCACGAAAGCCTCCCGTACTCACATCATAGTCACCGCCGAGTTTGCATCTACATCATAGACACTGTTAAAATTGCATCCATCCCCTTCCCCATTGTTTCAATGGAGCCATGGTGCAGATCCACCATCACCCCTCAGCGCTTGGAGGGCCTCATTCGTCGTGGCCTCCTTTGCCCATTGACCGCTATCAAAGAGTGGTGGCTGCCCGGTGATGAGGACGAGCCATTGCCGCTTGAAGGATATGTCATGTCCTTTACTCACTTCCATGAGCGGGGATTCACCGTACCTGCTCATAAGTTCCTCCGAGGGCTGTTGGATTACTACCAGGTGGAGTTGCAGTACCTTACTACCAATGGGGTCCAGCATATTGTGGCATTCGTCGCCCTATGTGAGGGGTTCCTAGGGATTAGTTCCCACTTTGACTTGTGGTAGTATCTCTTCGCTGTCAACCTGTTGAAGAAGCAGGTTGGGAAGCAAGAGCTGGGCATGCTGATGGGATGTGCCAGCATTCATCTCTAAAACAACCAGGTGAACGAATACACGTCGATGCATCTATCGACCTCCAACAAGGGGTGGCATTCGCATTGGTTTTACGTGAAGGACGACGTTGCCACCCCCTTGCTGGTGTTCTCTAGGCGCATCATTGAAGAGGTCCTAGGGTCGTGGAAGTGGGGTGTCCTGAACAAAGACAAGAAGAGGATCAAGGACCATCTCGCCGCCCTCCAAATTCTAAAGGAGAGGGGTGTGAAGGGGATCATCGACGCCTACCATATGCGGAGGGTGGCACCATTGATGAGCCATGCGCTCCCCTGTACCTGATGGGGCTCAAAGTGTCATGTGAAGGGATGACGCTTATCGACGAAGCGATCCCCCACCGAAGTGGCGCAGCGGATCAAGGAGGTGATGGAGCCTTCAAAGGATTGCGCTGGCATTGTCCTTGATTTCATGGATCTGGTGTCGGGGCATCCCATAATGCGACCAGAATAGGGGTTCATCAATTTCATAACTTCCCTTTTCCTGTGCCTCCTCTTCACTTGAATTTTTGACCCCTTGAAGCTGACCTCGAGGTAGCGGGACCAGCCGAAGAGACTCATCCTTGAGGATAGCCTGGCTCCACTACCGAAGGACCAGATCCTGGCGACAGTGAATCACACCATGGCTGAGTGGGATAGGAGGATGAGTGAGAAGAAGATGCTAAGGAAGTAGCAAGCACGAGATTGAGGAGAGGAGATGGGCGATGACGACGACGTTGACGACGATGAGGATTTTGATGAGGTAGTTGCCAATATGGATTGGGATGTCCTAAAGGGCGATGATTCGTTGATAGGCACCTGCTTGCCCACGCAGGGACCCTTCCCATTCCATGTGGGCGTAAGTAAGTCCGTGAGGCCGGCGGAGATGGGCCAAACCGTTGGCCCATCCTTCGGACCGGTGGGAGCGGGTGGGATAGGGGTTGAGGCGATGTCACTTGCCTTGATGGCTCGAGCGACGTGCCTAATGAGCTCGCTAATGGGGATGTTCGAGTAGAATCTAGTCTCGTTGCTTTGCGACTGGGTCGGTAAAGCCCTCGGGTGGCATTCCATTGCTCCTTGACCTGCCTTCCAATAGATTCCCCCTCAATGGGGATTCTATGGGCTCGGCAAAAGGCTAGATTGAACTAGAAGGTTGAGATGACCCTATCTGCCTCAATACGGGTTGGGCAAAGGCCGCTGAGGTTCATCTGTGTTTTCACCCCTGGCTCTTGTTTGGCACGAGGTGGCCTTGGACCCTTTGTGGGCCAGCCTTTGAACCTCGGTCTCTCAATCTTGGATCAAGCGGCTCGAGTCCCCAAGCCCCTTAGGGTCTAATAGGGGTTGGCCATGTTTTGTGCGTCACCCTATCCTCGGTTTCCATGACCAAAGGGGTTGAGTTGATGGCACTTGCCTCGATGGCTCAAGTGTTGCGCTCAATGAGCTCGCTAAAGGGTATGTTCGTGTGGAATCCAGGTCCATCATTCATTGACGGGGTCGGCTGAGCCCTCATGTGGCATTCCACTACTTCTTAACCCACCTTCTAGCAGATGCCCAAGTCGTTCGGTAGGCTGAGGTGGCCCGTTGGCCTCTCCTCGATGAAGATTCTGTGGGTTTAGCTCGAGGTTAGAATCGAACGAGAAAGGTTGACATGTCCCTGTCCGCTTTCAAGCGGAGTCGGGCAAGGCTGCTGGGGCTCATCTTGGTTTTTTCTCCCCTGGCTTTGTTTGATATGAGGCGGCCTTGAGCCCTTTGTGGGCTGACCTTCGAACCTCGGTCATTTGCAGCTCATATCGAATGAGGCGACTGCCACTTCATGACGCGACACAAAGCGTTGAGATGTAGTGATTGCATATGCAACATTTTGGATGTATAGGATTTAATCTATGATTTAATTGAAACAAAAGCGGGGGTCGGTAATGTTACCTTGGTGGCATGAGCGATGAGAGGCTCTTACCTGACATGCTCGTGTGAGGTTCGAGTCCAACATTCGCGATGGGGCTAGCGTGACCTGCACGAGCACCGCAATTTTTTTTGTTTCTGTCTCTCGATGGCGATTCGAGCCGTTTGATTGACTTTAAGCAACCTGATAGCTTCTCCTTGAAGGAGATTCTACTGGTAGGCCCCTCCTAACCCTTCTTGAGAAGGTGGATGTAGAAGCTTGGGGTACGGGGAACTATAAATTCGATTATGCTGGTGAACAAAAACACCGTAGCCACCGGGGCGTAGGGTCTAGCGGTTCGTCCTATTTTACTCAAAGCTTTACACCCACATCCCATGTCTTCGGTTTTTAAATGTAAGGAGGGGTCAGGCAATGAGGATGTCTAAACAAGTAGACACTCTCGGTAGCCCCTGAGTGATGTCCGTGCCCCTGCCGTTGCTAGGGTCAGAAGCTCGGTAATAAAATTAACACGCAAAGTAAGTAAATAGAGGTGCTTATCTTTCAGCGGTCATTTGTTCATCATTTTACTTGGGCCATCCGATTGACCCAGGGGGCCAGGATGGGGGTTCTATCATCAGGTCATTCCATGGTCCTGCCTAGGGAAGCAGGGAGTCACCTACATGCAGGTGCGCCCTGATTCTCATGCCCGACGCACGGTAGTGGTGGGCCATGCCTAGGTAACATCTTGTTTGACCAGGCGACGTCTCGTCGACCAGAGTACATCCCATCGGTCTAGGCGCATCCCCTTGGATTCCCATCAGCATCGATTTCCCCTCTGCATTGAATAGGGGAAGGAAGAGAGTTTTTCGTCGCAACCTTTCACCTTTCTGTAGCTGATGTGCTTCTTCCTTAAATAGGTAGGGGAGGGGAGTTCTCGTCCCATTCCTTTGCCTTCTTCTGAGCCGCTACCTCTTCTCCTTCCTTTTCACCGAATGTGTTCGTGCGTCGCAGCAGTTCCTAAGTGAGAGAGGGTAATGCTAGGGAGAGAAAAACTCATAGATCTGCTCGTGAATCTAGAGCATGATGTTGAGCTAGAGGTCCTCCAACATAGATGAGACGGTGCTGGTCGCCTTCGCTGAGAAGGGGTCGCTTCCATCGAAGAAGGAGGTACACTAGAGGGTGTTGAGCATCGTCGGTTTTATCGTTGTTCATGGTGGCCTTTCTTCGGCAAGAAACACCCCCCATCCAGACATCATTGTGAGGGTTGGGTCGGGCTGATGATGATGGCATAGTCCCTGGCCACCCCGATGAGGACACCACGGTCACCGATGTGGTGCTCGACATTGCAGATGACGGCGCCCTCAAGGATCCCACAGAGCGGTAGGACATCGCCGATGGAGAGCGTGGCGCGGCAATCGTAGTAGTGCTTATAGTAGAACTGATGAGAAACTGTAATTGAATAAGTTTGTGGGGGAGCCCTTGAGTGAACAATCTTCTATATTTATGAATACATCAGTCCTTTTCGTGATGAAATTACTTTGTAAGCGATGAATTTGTGCAAAAAATAAATAAGTTCTTAAATTTTGTTACAACAAACAACTTTTCAGCTCTACTCCCTCTTTTTGGCAAAGAGGTCTGGTGCCTTTTGACCCTTCCCATAGTTAAGGTCACAAAAAACTCGAAGTGCGGGTGAGCCAATCTTGATCACGCTGGTGAGCAAGGAGGCCATAGCCGGTGGGGCATAGGTTTCCCGTAGTCCTACTAGTTATACTTAGATTTTATTCCCGAAATCATAGTCCTTAGGACTTGTCATGAGAAAAAAGGGGAGAAACTCAGAGAATGTTTGCAAAGATAACACATAGAGTGTTTGCAAGATAAACGTACTTATATCAGCTCTCGAGTGAGGTCCGACCCCTCGCACTTTGCAGGGGTCGGATGTCACTGAAGATCGGGGATTTTTTGAAGACAAGAACTGATAAGAAAAAGTATTTGTTTATTCAAGGGTAAAATGACGTAGCTGCTCAATGTTCCAAGCATTGGTGAAGAACTCGCCATCGATGGTTTTCAACTTGTAGGTGCCTGGCCGGAGTACTTCCACGACAATGTATGGCCCTTCCCAGGGTGGGGAGAGCTTGTGATGGTCCTTGTTGCTTTGCACGAGGCGGAGAACTAGGTCCCCGACGTTGAAGGCTCGGTCCCACACCCATCGGTTGTGGTACCATCGTAGCACCTACTAGTACTTGGCTGAACAGAGGAGTGCGATGTTGTGAGCTTCATCTAGCTAGTCCATGGCATCTTGGTGGGATGCCTTGGCTTCCTATTCGTCGTATGCTTTGATTCTTAGTGCTCCATAGTCTAGGTCGGTTGGGAGGATGGCCTCGGAACCATAGACCATGAAGAAAGGCGTGTAGCCGGTGGCCCGGCTAAGAGTTGTCCTTAGGCTCCAGAGCATTGCAGGGAGCTCAGCGACCTAGCATGCGCCGAACTTGTTCAACCAGTTGAAGATCTTAGGCTTGAGGCCCTATAGGAGCATGCCGTTTGCGTGCTTGACCTACCCGTTTGTTTGGGGTGTGTGACAGCAGCTCAATCGACCTAGATGTGTTGTTCATCATAGAATCGAATGAATTTCTTACCGGTGAACTGTGTGTTGTTGTCCGTGATGATGAAATTTGGTACTCCAATGTGGAGGATGATGTCAAGGAAGAACAGCACAGCCTGCTCGGACTTGATTACGGAGATCAATCGAGCTTCGATCCATTTTGTGAACTTGTCTATGGTGACAAGTAAGTGGGTGTAGCCCCCGAACGCCTTCTTGAGAGGGCCAACCAGATCAAGCCCCTAGACCATGAAGGACTATGCGATGGGGATCATCTAGAGTGCCTAGACCAGGAGGTGAGTTTGCCGAGCATAGTACTAGCACCCTTCGTAGGTGTGTACGATCTGCTCGACGTCGGCTACTACAGTGGGCCAGTAGAAGCCCTATCGGAATGTGTTCCCAACTAAGGTTCTAGGCATGACATGGTGACCATAGACCCCACCGTGAATATCGCTCAGTAGAAGCCTCCCTTGTTCGACGGGGATATAGAGCTACAGGATCCCGATGTGGCTCTGTTTGTAGAGTTCACCCTCTACAAGAACGAAGGACTTGGCGTGACGTGTGAGCCGTCGAGCTTCCATGTTGTCCATCGGTAGCGTGTCTTAGAGGAGGTAGTCGAGGTAGAGTGTTCTCTAGTCATCCAGAGGGTCAGGCTCTGTTGCTAGATCCTCTTCAAGCTCCATGACCTCGGGGCCAGAGGGAGCTGTTGGTTGGTCAGCCCCTAGGGCTAGATCAGATGGGCCATCATCGGCCCGTTCTAACCCTTCATAGTGTACCGAGGGCTTATATTGGTCAGTGGTGAAGATGCCTGTTAGCACCGGCTCTCGACCGGACATCGCTTTTGCAAGTGCGTCGGCTGCCTCATTGAGGCGCCTTAGGAAGTGATTGAGTTCGAGGCCGTCGAGTTTATCATCTAGTCGTTGGACCTCTTGGTAGTACGTAGCCATCTTGGCATCATGGTAGCTTGACCCCTTCATGACTTGGTTGACGACCAGCTAGGAGTCACCCTAGATGTCGAGGCATCGGATGCCTAACTCGATGGCGATTCGTATGTCATTGACGAGCGCTTCATACTCAACCACATTATTTGATGACGGGAAATGGAGGTGAACCATGTACCTCATGTGGACCCGAGGAGTGATATGAAGACCAGCCCCACGCCGGCGCCCTTCTTCATCAGCAATCCATCGCAGTACATCATCCAGTACTCTTGATCGATGATCACCGATGGTGTCTGGACCTTGGTCCATTCCGTGATGAAGTCAGCCAACACCTAGGACTTGATCGCCATTTGGGAGGCATATGTGATGCCTTGATCCATCAACTTGAGTGCCCACTTTGCGGTTCTTCCCATGGCATCCTGGCTCTGGACAACCTCTCTAAGGGGGAATGACATCATAGCTATCACGGTGTGTGATTCAAAGTAGTGGCCTAGCTTCCTCTTGGTAATGAGGATGGCATACAAGAGCTTCTAGATTTGGGAGTAGTGGATCTTGTAGTCAGATAGTACCTCACTGATGAAGTACACAGGGTGCTGCACCTTGAGGGCATGCCCTTCTTCCTCTCGCTCTACTACTAGGGTGGCGCTAACCACTTGCGTGGTGGCCGCTATGTATAGCAGGAGGGATTCTCTGTCACTCGGAGGAACTAGGATTGGGGGCCTGGTCAAAAGCAGTTTGACCATGTCAAGTGCCTCCTGGGCCTTGGATGTCCACTCGAAGCGATCGGCTTTTTTCAAGAGTCAATAAAGGGAGAGACCTCGCTCGTCGAGGTGTGAGATGAAGCAGCTGAGGGCGGTGAGGCACCCTGTGATTCGTTGAATCCACTTTATGTTCTAAATCGGGCCCATCCTTGTGATGGCTGAAATCTTCTCCGAGTTGGCTTCGATGCCACGCTCGGAGATGATGAAGCCGAGCAGCATGCCCCTCGAGACCCCAAAAACACACTTTTTGGGATTGAGTTTGATGCCATTTGCCTAGAGTTTCACAAAGGTTTGCTCAAGATTAGCAACAAGGTGGTCAGCCCGTTTGGACTTAACTATGATGTCATCAATGTAGGCCTCAATGGTGCGCCCAATGAGGTCCTCAAAGCATCTGAGCATACAGCGCTGGTACGTAGCCCCATTGTTCTTCAGTCCGAATGGCATTGAAACATAGCAGAATGATCTGAAGAGGGTGATGAAAGATGTTGCGAGCTGATCGGACTCTTTCATCATGATTAGATGGTAGCCGGAGTACGCATCAAGGAAGTAGAGGGTTTCGCACCCCGAGGTAGAGTCGACTATTTGGTCTATGTGCAGCAAAGGAAATAGATCATTTGGGCATGCTTTGTTGAGGCCCGTATAGTCAACACACATCCTTCATTTCCCGCTCTTCTTTCATACAAGAATGGGATTAGCTAACCACTATGGGTGGTGTACTTCCCTGATGAATCCGGCGGCCGACAGTTTTGCTATCTCCTCACTGATGGCCCTGCACTTTTCCTCATCAAAGCGATGTAGGCATTGCTTCACCGGCTTGAAGCTTAGATCAATTTTCAAGATATGCTCAGCAACTTCCCTCAGAATGCCTGGCATATCCAAGGGTTTCTACGCAAAGATGTCTTTGTTGCCACGGAGGTAGTCGACGAGCGCGCTTTCCTATTCGGAGAAAAGCGTGGTACCGATGCGTACCATTTTACCCTCTGAGCTACTGGGATCTATGAGGACCCCCTTAGTGCCCTCTACCAATTCGAATGACCCGATCAATTTCTTCACATCAGGCGCTTCTTCGGCAACCTCCTCCGTGAGGGCAGCGAGCCCCCTAGAGGCGACGATTGCCGTGGCGTGGCCACAACACTCAACCTCGCACTCATAGGCGCACTAGAAGGAGGTGCCAATGGTGATGACCCCATGAGGGCCCAACATCTTTAGCATGAGGTATGTATAGTTGGGGATGGCCATGAACTTCACATAGCATAGTCATCCTAGGATCGCGTTGAAGGTTCTGGGGAACCCAACCACCTCGAAGGTGAGGGTCTCAGTCCGATAATTGAACTGATCCCCAAAGGTAATGGATAGATCGATCTGCCCAAGTTGGATGGCCTGCTTCCTGAGAATGATGCCATAAAAGGGCGCTCGGGTCGGGCAGAGGCATGTTCGGTCGATGCCCATCACATCAAGTGTCTTAGCATACATGATGTTGAGGTCGCTGCCTCCGTCCATCAGTACTTTGGTGAGTCACTTTGGGCCAATGCTTGGGTTGACCACAAGCGGATATCTTCCCAGGTGTGGGACGGTATCCAGATGATTGGTCCGATCAAAGGTTATGGTGGGCTCCGACCACCGGAGGAAGGGAGGTGTGGCTGGTTGGGCCATGTACACTTGGCGGCGTGCGACCTTCTGACATCATTTGGAGTCATAGGCCACTGATCCTCTAAAGATCATGAGGCAGCCATTTAGCATTAGAAAGTTGTCGTCCTTCTCCTTGGCATCATCCATAGTGGGGGCAGGTTCCTTCCCCTGCTCCTCTTTGTTGGAGCCTTCGAACAAGAATCACCACATGAGGCTATAGTCCTTGAGCAGATGTTTAACTAGAAATGCGTGGTTCGGGCATGGCCCCTCGAGCATTTTTTCGAAGTGGTTTGGAGTGCCCTCTATGGGCTTCCGACTACCCTTGCGGTCAGCAGTGGCCATGAGTAAGTCCTTGCGTCATTGCTTCTTATTCTTCCTTTTGGTGGAACGACTGGAGGTGCCTTCACCAACACCCTTGTCCCGCCTTGCCTTGCCCTCGAAGCGGTCGAAGATCGCTCCGACCACCTTTTCTCCTGAGGCATGGCTAGTGGCAATGTCCAGTAGTTCCTTAGTGGTCTATGGGCCCTTGCATACTAGCTTATGAACCAAGGACTCACAGGTCGTCCTGGACAGGAAGGCTCCTATTACCTCGGCATCGGCGATGTTAGGGAGCTTGTTGCACTGTCAGGAGAAGCGCCAGATGTACCCATGGAGGGTCTCACTAGCCTTTCGGTGGCAGTTCTTAAGGTCCCATGGGTTCCCAAGGCCTTTGTATGTGCCCTTGAAGTTTCCCACAAAGATCTCCTTCAGATCCGCCCATCTTTGGATTGCGTTGGACGGCAAGTGTTCCAACCACACTCGGACCAAATCGGCCAAGAATAGTGGAAGGTTGCGCATAATAAAGTTATCATTATCCGCACCACTTGCTTGATAGGCAAGCCGATAGTCTTCAAGCCAAAGTCCAGGGTTTGTCTCCCAAGAGTATTTAGGGATATTGGTAGGTGGTCGATACCTTGGCGGGAATACAGTGTTGAGGATGTGTCGGCTGAAGGCCTGAGGCCCTGGCAGGCTAGGGCTCAGGCTCTAGTCCTCACCACTATCGTAGCATCCATAGCATCGAGGATGATAGCTATGGTGGGCTCCTTCTCTTGGGTCCCTATAGGCACGTCTACGGGCGTCGATGGTGTTGTGTGCATCGCGGTTGTGGCTGAGATGTTGATGTACCAGGATCACAGCGCGCTGCCCACCACCCGCCACCTTGTGGTGCTTGATGGACTGATGCGTCCCTAGTGGGGCACACCGAGAGCATACGCTAGCTGGTGTCAAGCTCATGTCACTGAGACAATGAGCTCTCCGCCTGCTGCACTGTCGCACGCTCAAGTAACGTATGAATTTCGTGGTGGGCCTGACGATCCTCGGGTGTTGCGGCCTCTGGAAGGCCATGGAGCAAAGATGTTGTGGCGGCGATATTCTGGCTTGCCCGAGCGAAGTGAGGAAGGGTTTCATCATCGGCGATGATCCTTCGGTTCATGTCACCGGCCATGGCGCATGCGTGGCCACCGTCTCCGCAGTGCTCGATCTCCCGATCGACCTCCGTGTACTCCTGAACAAGCTGTTGTCTAGCTTCGTCTATCTCCCACTTTTAGGCTCTCAGCTGCTCCACCCCTATGTGAGGTGGGGCCATTGTCCCCCCTTTGGTTCTGTCGCCGAGGTTGCCCACCGGGGTAGCCTCATCCACGAAGATGCTTTTGACGTGTCCCTCAGGGGTACCCACCATGAAACATTCCTGAGAGGGGTGATGGCTCCCCCTGCTAGAGTTAGAGCCAGAGTCCGACCTCGACCCCTATGTGAGGAGGCCATGGAGGGATTCCGTGATGTTTTTTTATCATCCCTATGAACTCATTGTTCACGGGGGACGAGATCATGCGTTGTGCCACAAGGTGGCTAACGGTCGCCATGGCATTACGAAGACCAAAAAGAAGCACCGTCGGGGTGCTCCATGTGGAGTGTTTTTGAGAGAGGGTGAGGTGACGTGGGTCCTCCCTGGATAGTTGGGGTTTGAGAAAGACACCGAGCTGGTGCTCAAGCCTCCCATGGTTGAAGCCGACGAAGGGGAGAGATTAGATGGCGAAGTGGGCCAACGCCAACTCTCCTCCCATCGTGACGATGAAGTCCAGGTTACCAAAACACACGTGTGCACCTAGGACCTAGTTGATTGCATGGCTAGCCATCCGAGGCTTGATTAGGAACACGCAAAGGCCCCTACCTAGCGCACCGACTGTCGGTGTTTCGAACAGACACCAACTAGTAAATTTATAATTGTTGTGCGTTAGGCTTGGATGGTGTACTAAAGGACACAAGGTTTATACTATTTTGGGTAGAATGTCCCTACATTTAGTCTGCTGCTGCTCATGTTATTAGTACCAAAAAAGGTTCATAGTAGGGGGTACAAACGGTCGAGAGAGGGACATGTCATAAGTCTCTGATGGAAAGGTCAAAAGGATGCTAAGAGCTCGGTTGCTACTTGACTATGTCTTGTGTGTCAAAACAATCGTCCCTTTAGTGGGGTGCCCTACCCTCCCTTTTATAGATCAAGGGGGGGAGCAGGGGTTACAGATGGGAGAAAAAGGAAAAAACCAAGGGTATAGAAAGTCCTTTGAGGGTGCTGGGTCTTCCTTTTCCCTTGAGCCTGCCCTACTGACATGACGGACCACACTAGGGATAGCATGTTCTGCCGATCCTGATAGGGCCAGGCTCTGACTTCATCTTAGCGAGTGGTCATGTCCCATCCTCCTCCGGCGGACGGTGCGATGCGTCAAGGCACCGAGCCATGACTCTATGGGGAGTAGACGGGGAAGTGACTATACGCCTATCACTGTAGATGATGTGAGTTCTTCCTTGGATTATAGCGGTTGTCGTATGCCTATGTTAGTATCCACGCCCGAGGGCTGATGGCGGCGCCTACAACACTATTCAAGCACTGTTAGGTTAGAAATGGCTTAAAGCGCCCGTCCCATCGTATCCTAATGGTACCTTCCTATAGGCGTGCAGGGCATGGTCCTTGGTACTATGGTTTGACTCGAATGTCCTATCGTACTCTGTGCTTGTCATAGTGAAGGAGCAGGGTGCAATCATCGGGTGAGGTGGAGCCAACCCTCAGTCAAGGGGCAGGGTGGAACCAGCCCTCGAACATCGGGCAGGGCAGAACCAGCCCTCAGACGTCGGGCGAGGCGCAGCCAACCCTTAGCCATCGGGTGGGGCAGAGCCTGTCCTCAGACATCGGGCGAGGTGGAGCGAGCCCTAAGCCATTAGGTGAGGTGGTGTCTAGCCCTTGGGGTCGGGCGAGGCGGAACCAATCTTCCGTCATTCGGGCAAGAAGCGTAGTAGCATTCTTGTCTGACCGGAAGCGTCAATGTTCAATGGTTATTAGTTCCACCTCATTAGGTACCCTAGTATTAGGTCCCCGATAGTCATCTAATGCCACTTGAGCGATCTAACTTTGCATCATTGCTAGGATCGAGTGGCGTGGCAAGTCGAGTGGCTAATCCTTTGAAAAATGATTGTGAAAATGCTAACACACATGCACATGGTGGTGTACACTTGGTGGTGTTGGCACATTTGCAAAGGAGAAGAAGTTGGTGAATTGAAGGAGGTCTTTTTCTCTGTCCAATAGTGACCTGATGCTGAGTTCGAAGTGACCGGACTGAGGGTTCCAGCGTCCGGTCAATTATAAAAGAAGGTGGCGCTCTCGGGCTAGATTTGCCCTATGACCGGATTCGAAGAAGAAAAGTGACTGGACTCTAGCTGAACACTATTTAGCATCTGGTCCTGCTGATGTGGCGGTGCGCAAAGAAGAGGAGGAGCGGACGCACTGGCGCGTCCGGTCATTGTGGACCGGACGCGTCTGATCAAGAAAAACCGGCTCTGGTGCCTCACTGGAAATGATCGGACAGTGCGTCCGGTCACTTTGAGCAGTGCGTCCGGTCATAAATTAACATGTGTCATGAAGCAGACTAGCCATTGAGATCGGGCATTCAACATTTGAAGCTAATGACATGTAGCGATCATCAGGCGATCAGACGTAGGGGTCCAGCGTCCGATCAATCTAACCGGTGCGTCCTAAAATCTACCCAGTGAAGGGATAATAGCTATTTTAGCCCATGGGGCTATAAATAGAAGTGTTGTTTGGCCTTTGGCCAGTTGCTAAGCACCCTTGAGCCCTCTAACTCACTTGAGCTTGATAGTGTTCATCCGATCGAGTGAGTGAGCTATTCTAGTGTGATTGCATCATTAGGTTGAATCAAGTGGCACTAGGTGGTCGTCTTGCAAGCTAGTGGTGCTTGTTACTCTTGGAGGTTGTCACCTCCTAGACGGCTTGGTGGTGGTCTCTGTCAAAGCCCGCAAGAAGCTTATACAGTGCTCTAGAGAAGAGCTTTATGAGGGGCATTGTGCTCGCCCCGTGGGAGCCACAAAGAGCAACTCTAGTTGAGCATGTCATTGAGCTACCTCACTTTTGGGGTAGGTTCTTGTGGTGCCCGACATGCAGGCTTGGCAGGTGATGCCAATTAGCCACCGAACCACCAAGTGAGCGGTCGACACAACGGGAACATAGCGTGTTGGAAAGCACATGAACCTTAGGAGAAAAATCACCATGTCAACATTGTTCTTCTCGTTGGTTTGCAATCCCCTTACACAAGCTTGTAATTACCTTCATATACATTGTGCTTGTGTAGTTGCTCTTGTAATTAGTTAGCTTGTGTAGCTCACCAGTTACCTTCCTGCTTATGTAGCATAAAAGTAGCCCCCTTGCGTGGCTAATTTGGTTTTGTATAACCTTGTTAGTCACATTGCTTAGTTTGTGTAGCTAAGTATTTGTGCTCTCTAATTTGGCATCGGTTCCCTTATTATTGAGCGTTGCTAGTGAGCTTAGGAGCTTTGTGCTCTTGCTTACTATAATTGTGTAGGAGCTCCCCGATGTGCAAAATACTAGTGGCATAGGTTTGTGTGGCCTTGCTCCTAGAATTGGATACGTGAGCTCTAGCTAGCTTGGCACCTTTGTTGCTTAATTAGGATGTTTGCAAGGTGCTAGAGAACATAGATAGAGGGGTGTAGTATAGTCTAGACCGATAGTTTTAATTCCGCACTTGTTTCGGTAAGCCGGCGCGATTAAGTTTTAGAAATGACTATTCACCATCCCTAGTCCGCCATCTCGACCCTACACTTGGCTTCCTATTCATCGTATGCCCTGACCCGTGGCGCTCTATAGTCGAGGTCGGTTGGGAGGATAGCTCGGAACCATAGACCATGAAGAACGACATTAGATAGTGGCCTAGCTAGGGGTTGTCTTTAGACTCCAGAGTATCGCAGGCAGCTTCATGACTCATCATCCGCCAAACATGTTCAATCGGTTGAAGATCCTAGGCTTGAGGCCTTGTAGGACCATGCCGTGGCATCCCTATTTTGGACGACCTCGCCGAGAGGGAAGGACATCATGATCGTCGCTGGATGCGACTTGAAGTAGTGACGCAACTTCCTCTTGGTGATGAGGACAGCGTACATGAGCTTTTGGATTTGGGGGTAGCGGGTCTTAGAATCAGACAAGACCTCACTAATGAAGTACATGGGATGCTGCACTTTTATGGTGTGTCTCTCTTCTTCTCGCTCTACCACTAGGGCGGCACTGACCACTTGCATGGTGGCCACAATGTAGAGTAGAAGCGGTTCCCCGTCGATGAGGGGGACTAGGATCAGGGCCTTTGTCAAGAGCTACTTGACCTTGTCAAGTGCCTCCTGGGCCTCGAGCGTCCATTCAAAATGGTCAGCCTTCTTCAGAAGCCGATAGAGGGGGAGACCTCATTTGTCGAGGTACGAGATAAAGTGGCTGAGCATAGCGAGGCACCCCGTAATTCGTTGTACCCCCTTTATGTTCTAAATCGGGCCTATCCTTGTGATAGTTGAGATCTTCTCTAGGTTGGCTTCGATGCCTTGCTCGGAGATGATAAAACCCAGCAGCATACTCCTTGGGACCCCAAAAATGCACTTCTTTGGGTTGAGCTTGATGTCGTTTGCTCGGAGTTTCACGAAGGTCTGCTCTAGGTTGGCTATGACCTGGTTAGCCCGTTTGGATTTGACCATGATGTCATCCACATAGGCCTCAATGGTCCACTCGATGAGATCCCCATAACACTTGAGCATGCAGTGTTGGTGCATAACCCCACGTTTTTAGACCGAACGACATTGTGACGTAGCAGAATGATCCAAATGGGGTGATAAAAGATGTCATGAGCTGGTCGAACTCTTTCATCATGATTTGATGGTACCCAGAGTATGCATCAAGAAAGCAAAGGGTTTTGCACCCTGAGGTCAAGTCGACTACTTGGTCTATGCATGGCAAAGGAAACAGATCCTTTGGACACGCTTTGTTGAGACCCATGTAGTCAACACACATTCTCTGTTTCCCACTCTTTTTCATACAAGAACAGGATTGGCTAACCACTCAGGGTGGTATACTTTCTTGATGAACCTGGCTGCCAAAAGCTTTGCAATCTCCTCGTTGAAGCAACATAGGCGTTGCTTTACTGGCTTGGAGCCTCGCCTGATCTTCAAGGTGTGCTCGGTGACTTCTCTCAGAATGCCTGGCATGTCCAAGGGTCTCCACGCATAGATGTCTCTTTTGGCGCAGAGGAAGTCGACGAGCACGCTTTCTTATTCGAAGAAAAGCATGGTGCCAATGCACACCACTTTGCCTTTGGAGCCACTAGGGTCTATGAGGACCTCCTTGGCACCCTCTATAGGCTCGAAAGACCTGGTCGACTGCTTGGGGTTGGGTGCTTCTTCAATGACCTCCTCCTTGATGGCCGCAAGCTCTCTAGAGGCAATAATTGCTATAGCATGTTCGCAGCACTCGACCTCGTACTCGTAGGCACGCTGGAAGGAGGTGCCAATGGTGATGACCCCGCATGGACCTGACATCTTCAACTTTAGATAGGTGTAGTTGGGGATGGCCATGAACTTCGTGTAGCATGGACATCCTAGGATGGCGTGGTAGGTTTCGTGGAAGTCGACCACCTCGAAGGTAAGGGTCTCTGTCCTATAATTAGTTGGATCCCTAAAGGTGACAGACAGATCAATCTGCCCAAGTGGCATGGCCTGCTTTCCTGGCACGATGCCGTGGAAAGGTGCCTCGGTCGGTTGGATGCACGCTCGGTCGACGCCCATGGCGTCAAGCGTCTCAGCGTACATGATGTTGAGGCCGCTGCCTCCATCCATCAGCACCTTGATGAGCCGCTTTGTGTCAATGATCGAGTCGACCATGAGCAGATATCTTCCCAGTTGTGGGACACTTTCTGGGTGGTCAGTCCGATCAAAGGTTATGGTAGACTTCGACCATCGAAGGAAGGTAGGCGCGGCTAGCTCGACCGTATAGACCTCACGACACATAAGCTTCTAGCGGCGGTTGGAGTCGTAGGCTACCGACCCTTCGAAGATCATGAGGCGGCCATCCAGTGCTAGAAATCCATCATCCTTCCCCTCAGCATTATCTACGGCCGACTTGGGCTCCTTCCTATGCTCCCCCTTATTGGAGCCTCTAGACAAGAATCACTCTATGAGGACACAGTCCTTATATAGGTGCTTGACGGGGAAGCCATGGTTCAGGCATGGCCCTTCGAGCAGCTTCTCGAAGTGGTCTAAGGTACCCTCAGTGGGCTTCTGACCCCCCTTGCAGTCGGCGGTGGCCACGATCAAGCCCTCACGCCATGCTTGTTCTTCTTCTTGCTAGGACATTTGGAGGCACCTTCATCGGCGTTCTTGTCCCACTTAGCCTTGCCTTTGAGGCGGTCGAAAATTACCCCAACCGCCTCCTCGTCTGAGGCGTGGCTGGTGCCGATGTCGAGGAGCTCCTTGGTGGTTCATGGGCCCTTATGTCCTAGCTTGTTAACTAGGGACACACAGGTGGTCCCAGACAGGAAAGCTCCTATGACATCGGCATCAACGACGTTGCGCAGCTCATTGTACTACCGGGAGAAGCGCCGGATGTACCCATGAAGAGTTTCTCTAGCCTTCCGTCGATAGTTTTTGAGATCCCATAGGTTTCCAGGACATGCATATGTGCCCTAGAAGTTTTCCATGAAGATCTCTTTTAGGTCCACCCAACTTTGGATTCTATTGAGCGAAAGGTGTTTCAACCACGTTCGCGCCGAATCGGCCAAGAACAATGGAAGGTTGCGGACAATGAAATCATCATTATCCACTCCATCGGCTTGGCAAGCAAGCCGATAATCATCGAGCCACAATTTAGGGTTTATTTCCCTAGAGTATTTCAAGATGTTGGTCGGCGGTCGGTACCATGGTGGAAAGATGGTGTTGAGGATGTGTTGGCCAAAGTCCTGAGGTCCCAGCAAGTCAGGGCTTGGGCTTCGGTACTTGCCGCTCTCATAGCGTCCACCATGACAAGGGTGGTAGCCATGACTTGCCCCCTCCCTCGCATCGCCACGGGTACGTCTATGGGCGTCGAGGGTGTTGCGTGCGTCACGGTGAAGGCTAAGACGCTCATGCACTAGGACTGCGGTACATGGCCTACCGCCTTGCTGCGCCTAGTGGACTGACACATCCATGTTGGGTCGCTCTAAGGGCACGCACTGGCTGGCGTCGAGCTCGCGTCATCTAGACAACGAGCTCTTGGCCTGTTGCGTCGCCGCACGCTCGAGTAGCGTGCGAATCTTGCGATGGGCTCGACGATCCTTAGGTCTCATGGGCCCTGGAAGCCCTCGGAGCAAGGCCGCTATGGCGGCGATGTTCTGGCTTGCCTAGATGAAGTGTGGGAGGGCTTCATCGTCCTCGATGATCCTTCGATTCATGTCACGAGCCATGGCGCATGCACGCCCACCGTCTTCATGCCACTCGATCTCTTGCTCGAGTTCCACACGTTCCTGCTCGAGCTAGAGTCATGCTTCCTAGAGCTCTTGGTGCTGAGCCTTCAGCCGCTCTACCCATAGACAAGGTGGGGCCCCTATATCCCTCTCGACCTCATCGTCGAAGTTGTTCATTAGGGTAGCCTCTCTCTCGTGAATGCTTTTGACGTGTCCCTCGGGGGTACCTACCATGAAACATTTATCAGAGGGGTGATGGCTCCCCCTGCTAGAGTTAGAGCTAGAGGGTGACTCCGATTCTCCTACAAGGAAGTCATGGAAAGATTTCATGACATATTCGGTCATCCCCATGAACTCGTCGTTCGTAGGGGATGGGGGAGTGCGTTGCACCACAAGGTGGGCAATAGTCTCTGTGGCGTTGCGTAGACTGGACAGGAGCATCGTCAGGGCACTCCGGACAAGGTATTCCTAGGAGAGTGGCTCTTCTCCCGCAAGCTATGTCATGACGTTGGTGAACGAGAATGTGAGGTGGCAAAGGTCCTCCTAGACGGTCGGTGTCCCAGGAAGGCACCAAGCTGGCGCTCTAGCCTCCCATAATCGAAGCCGAGGAGCTGGTCGCTCTTAGGGGTGTGGGCCTTCGGTGCATGCAGCTATAGTTCCTCAAGCATCTCAGCGATCGCATCAAGGCCGGTGGAGTGGAGGGGTTGGACGGCGACAGGAGCTTGCGCCAAGTCTCCCTCCGTTGTGACGATGAAGTCTAGGTTTCTGAAGCGCACGTGCGCTCCCGGAGCCTAGCTAACGCCGTGACTAGCCATCTAAGGCCTGGTGTGGACGTTGAGACGCGCAAAAGTCCTCTACCTAACACGCTAACTGTCGGTGTTTTTGGACCACCGATGAGTAAATTTGTATTTGCGCGTCTGACTCGGATGGTGTGCTCGGAGGACACAAGGGTTTATACTGGTTCGAGCGAAACATCCCTATATCTAGTTTGTTGTTGTTCATGTTACCGATACTTGGTTTGCAGTAGGGGTTATAAACAGACAAGAGAGGGAAAGGATCCCAAGTCTTTGGTGAAAGAAATGAACGGGTGCTGAGAGCTCGATCGCTGCTCAACCGTGTGCTCATGTCGTGCTCTTGTGTTTTTGTCTCATGGTTTGGTTTCGTACGGCTCTAGATCGATCGGGTCCCCTTCATGGGGTGCCATGCTTTCTCTTTTATAGCCCAAGGGAAAGCATGGGTTACAGTGGAGAAAAGGAGAAGAACCAGAGAAAGGAAGGCTTCTAGGATCGCCGGGTCCTTCTCCTTCATGCGGGTCCCGCCGATCCTATAGATGTCAACAGGAACGGCTCCATGTCGTGGCCCTGTTCGTCATTGGCGCCATGCGCAGGCATTATCTGCCGGTCATGGCGTCTCATTCCGTCCCAGCGGGCATCGTGATGAACTGGCGCGCCTGTCAGCGTTAGTACAAGGGTTAGGCAGAACAGCACCGGTACGCTCGACGCTGTTCTTAATGTGAATCCTCAGGTATGGCCCGTCATGCCCACGGGTTACATCGGGGCATGCCGGTCTCTTCCTTGGTGTCAGAGTTTTGATCCAGGCCCATACGCTTGGATCTGGAGTGGTTGGCGGCGGTATGGGCCCACGTCAGGCGAGACAGAGCCCGCACCTAAGGGGTCAGGCGAGACGGAGCACAAACCCAAGGGTCGGGCGAGGCGGAGCCCGTGGCCTTGGGGTCGGGCGAGACGGAGCCCCCGACCCAGAGGTCGGGCGAGGCGGAGCCCGCACACCTAGGGGTTAGTTGGAGCTGTAGTCGCGCTCTTGACTGCTCGGATAAATCAATGTTGATGACCATTAGCTCCTCCTTTTCGGATACCCTAGTATTGGTCCCCGACAATCGAGTAGTAGTTTTCATTACCCGAATTACCCGACCCGAAAAAATCGGGTAACCCGAACGCCCAGACCTAGTTGTCCCCAATATGACAGTTTTATAGGGATAGAGGTGCTGGGGAACTGCCGGAGATGCTCTAAGCAAGTCTTGTTTTTGATTTTTTTACTATGTGGGCCCCACAAAGTAACCCTATCCCAAGGCAAATAATCCGAACATGGGTTAGAGAAGAACTATCAGAATCCCTTTTCCTAACCCACCTCATGCTATCCACCTCCATATCCCTTTTTCATACCACATGAGTATCCAAACGCCACCTTCTGAGTATGGGTGGGGCTTACAGTGCTGCAAATGCCTCCTGTTTGCTAACTTGCCAAGCATTATCGGATTGTTGGGTAATGGGTTACATGAAGGAAAGAGAAAAGGGGTGTTCGGCTTTGGAGCTCAATATCGTTTGCGTTAAGCACACCTTAGTGGTAACGCACAACTGAAAGTCAGGCTAACGTGCATCACGCACACAAATGACAAGTACAGGCTGCATTTGGTCATGACCTCCACACATCAACACAACTGGCACGCAAAATTTTCGTCTACGGAAGCGGGAAAGAATCGTCTGAAACCTAATCACTCTTAAATGCGAGATAACGAGCCTATTTGTTGATTGATTTCTGGGCTGGTAAGCTCGGCTGATGTTGGTTTTTTGTGAGAGAAAAATATTATTGGCTATCTAATAAGCCCTGATCAAAACCAAACAAGCGAATTCAATCCATGTCACTGTACAACTTTCGTGTTCTCCGTTTCCAATCTCCTTTCGTGAACAACATGCGATTTGACAGAGCTGCATCATTCACAGCACCGGACGATGAACTCTCTCCCCTGCTCCTTTTATCTCTTTTTTTAATTTAAGAAAAAGAAGGTCCTGTTCGTTTGGAGGAATTCTGAATGAATTTAAAGAAATCTGGATGAATATGAAGGAATTTGTGAGAGAAAAATACTATTTCAGATAAAAAAAAAACGAATCAAACTGGGTTTAAGGGCACGCGAGCGGGGCCGAAAATGGAACTACTTAGACGCGTCTCACACTCACGATCACAGCGAATCATGGACAGAGTTGACTAACCCGTGTAGAATAATCGGGCGGAGAATTATCGCCGGCCGCATGCCAATAGAATATCACATCGGATACTTGGGACTAATCTGCGGCGAGATCGTGCTGCTGGTCGTACGAGTGATTTGTTCACGATGCACCAATCATAAGTAAGCGTATCTCGGTGATTTCGTATTTCCCGTCTCGGGATTCCCCCCACTGCAGAGCGCACGACGATTTACCTGACCCCGTAGCACTGAGCCTGTTCGGGAGACCGTAAACGAACGTGGATTATTTATTGTTGGCTAATTTGGTGTAAGAGAAAAATACTATTCTCAACTGAAAATTTACGATCGTTTACTAGAAAGCGAGCAGGCTGCACCTAGAACTGGAATCCAGCTCTTACCTGAAGTCTTCTGGATTACTGATCGGGCGCTTTGTCTGGCAAGTGGCAAGTGGCAAGTGGCGTACCAAGTTGGGTGCTTCTATTTCAGTTGTCCATTGCCTTGCGGCATTACAGACTGGGAATATGTACTTCAGAAACCCCTTGTAAAGCTGAAAATCCAGCAATTTCTGGCCCTGGGCTTTGAAAGACCTTTTTAGAAAAAAAAATTCAAAAGAATGTACCCTTGGAGTAGCTTTCTCCTTTCTGAATTTACCTACTGCTTGGGTTTTAGTCAGCCCGTGCTTTGCCAGCTGCAAAAGCAAAGGGCAGAAATTGACCGGATGAAAATGTTCAAACTCCTTGACCGAATCAGCAAAGGGTGTTTGCGGATTGAGAACAACCTGGCAGGGCGACCCAGGTCTACGGGAGATCGATCCGCCCAACAGAAAGACGATCCGTTCCAAAACTTCGTTGCTGTTCTCGTACTTCAAGTGAAGTCTGAATATCCTATGCCATATTCACTTGTCTTATAAGTCGTACTTTTTCAGTCAACGAATATTATTTTTCTCTCACAACAAATCAACCAACAATATTTTCAGTCATGGCTTATCAGCCAAGCGAACAGGGCACTAGTCGATACACGACCACCCAAACAGTTGCTGGTAGGGTACCTGCGGAACATGATACACAGGGTGCCCAGGTTGAGTATAACAAAATAAATTCTTGCTGCTACGAGATTTACAGCTTGCATACTTGTTCTATAAATAACAACACGCTAATGCTTTGCCATGGGCGTCCATCCACCCAAACGTCCCTAGTTGGTGGGCCCCGACGCCTAGAAAGCTTTCCTATCTGTTTCTATCCGCTACCCTCCCGTCATCGTAGTTTCTAAAAAAAACTCACGCAGTAGCGCGACCGAGCTCCACCGCGTCTCCCGCCTGCCTTCTTCTCCACCACCGCGGCGTGCTCCCCGCGACCACAACCACTGCCGTCTCGCCGCGCAAGGCCGTACCCGCCCGACTGCTGCTACTGCCTCCACCGTGGGCACCGCACGCACCATATCATCGAGGGCAGCGCGGCCGCTCATGGGGGGCCACGCAGCCGTCCGCCTGCTGCCATCCTCCTTCTCCACTGCGACCACACAGTCGGATCCCGTTGTGCGGTGCTCCATCCGCCTGTCAGGTTTTACCGAAAGTGCATGGTGGAAGTCTATGTTTCAAGTGTTTCAAATATTTAAGAGTTATATTGCAAATATTTCATATGGATGTTACATAAATAAATCGAGATATTTCATATGTTGTAATGACTATATATGTATGTTGCAAGCGTCTGATCCAAATGTCTCATCTGTTTCTTCAGACGTATGTTGCAAGTATGTTTATCTGCATGTTGCATATGTTTTACACGTATGTTGCAAGTGTTTTATCTAGATGTTGTATATGTTTCATACATTTATTGCAAGTGTTTCATCTAGATGTTACATATGTTTTGCAACGGCTACACACGTATTTTCCTGGTGTTTCAGACGTATGTTGCAAACCATTTTAAACGTATGTTACAAGTGTTTCATTTAGATATTTCAAAAGTAGATCTGGTGTTGCATATGTTGCAGTGGGACTTATCTACCGTAGACACCTGTTGTATCAACTAGGCCCGCCTGCATGCGCGTGGGTGTGGAGGGGGCACGAGCGACAGGCGCGGGAAATGGTGCGGGCGCAGATCGAGACGCGCCCCCACGTGGGCGCGCGCAAACATGGGAAATGGAGCGGCGCGGGCCCCCAATGTGAAGCAGGCGCAGGCGTGCAGGTGGACACAGCCCCATGCCTGTAACACCCTCGGTGTTACACCGTAAATCATTTACTAAAACATGTCATAAGCATCATGTTTATGTGTTAATGCATGTGATAAAGTGTATAGATCAATTTTTGTAACTCGAAACGATCGACAAAAATTCGAAACGAAAGTTGATGCAATAGTCATGTTATATCACTTAGGGTTTAAAACTAATTTTTATTGAACAAAAATACCATAGAACATGTATGTGACACCTTAATAAAGTTTTAAATGTGAGATTTGTAGATGACAATGAAATACTTGGTGTTGAGAGATAATGTTGTAAGTACTATATTCAATAGCTAAAAAGTGCAACTAGAAATAGAAATACATTTAACACTTAGAAAAATTCATGAACTTTTGGAAGGTTAGGCATTGTGATGTTTAGCAATTTTTGTAGAAGAAATTGGGTTAAGGAGTATGGTAGTGTTATGGCTTGTTTTAGTAGCCTAATATACCCTCTAAGGTATAGCAAATGTGGTTTGGGGATTGGATCAACGGTTTAGACGTTTCGAATGCTTTAAAATTTGTGCACGCACTTGTTTCGGTTGCCTGGCCGAGTGTGTGTGGTCACCATCGCACGAAGCCTCGGTGTCGCTGGGCTTGGATGCACGCTCGCGCACTGCCGCGTGTGGTCGGTCGTGACTGTCCCATCCTGGCTAGACACAGCTGGCCGTCTGGCCTTGCCGTGCGGTGCTGCCGCCACCACCAACCTGGTGCCCTGGCCGCCCTACCGTGCAGACGTCCCATCCCGCTGCCGCGTTGGGTCACAGTCACTCATGAAGGGTCGAGATGGCGACTAGAGGGGGGTGAATAGTCTTTTCTAAAACTTAATTGCGTCGGCTAACCGATACAAATGCGGAATTAAAACTATCGGTCTAGCCAAGACTATACCCCACTATATATGTTCACTAGCACCTTGCAAAGATAACAATTATGCAACAAAGGTGCCGGGCTAGCTAGAGCTCTCCTAAACAATTCTAGGAGCAAGGTTACACAAACCTAGGCCACTAGTACTTTAAGCGACAAGGGAGCTCCTACACATGCTAGTAAGCAAAAGCACAAAGCTAACGATGCTCACTAGCAATGCTCAACAACAAGGCAACCAATGTCTAATTAGAGAGCGCAAATACTTAGCTACACAAACTAAGCAATGTGACTAACAAGGTTACTAAAACCAAATTAGCCATGCAAGGGAGCAACTTCTATGCTACACAAGCAAGAAGATAATTAGCAAGCTACACAAGCTATCTAATTACAAGAGCAACTACACAAGCTTAATATGTATAAAAGTAATTGCAAGCTTGTGTAACGGGGATGCAAACCAACGGGAAGAATAAGGTTGACACGATAATTTTTCTCCCGAGGTTCACGTGTTTGCCAACACGCTAGTTCCCGTTGTGTCGACCGCTCACTTGGTGGTTCGGCGGCTAATTAGCATCACCCGCTAAGCCCGCACGTCGGGCGCCGCAAGAACCTACCCCTTGAGTGAGGGTAGCTCAATGACACGCTTTACTAGAATTGCTCTTCGCGGCTCCCGCGGGGCGAGCACAATGCCCCTCACAAGCACTTCTCTGGAGCGCCGCACAAGCTTCTTGCGCGCTTCGACGGAGACCACCACCAAGCCGTCTAGGAGGTGGCAACCTCTAAGAGTAACAAGCACCACCGGCTTGCAACTCGATCACCTAGTGCCACTCGATGCAACCTCACGATGCAATCACACTAGAATCGCTCACTCACACAATCGGATGATCGCTATCAAGTATGTGTGAGATGGAGGGCTCCCAAGCACTCACAAGCATGGACACTAAGTCCCTTGAGGTGCTCCACACCAGCCATGGCCGAAGGCCACTTCTATTTATAGCCCCAGGGGCTAAACTAGCCGTTACCCCTTCACTGGGCAACGGTCGGGCCGACCGGACGCTCCGGTCGTGTTGACCGGACGCTGGACCTCAGCGTCCGGTCGCTCACAGATGACCACGTGTCCCGGTTCCAACGGTCACTTGACCTGACCGGACGCAGCAGCACTCAACTGACCGGACGCTGGACCCTCAGCGTCCGGTCGTTTCCAGTAAGCTCCCGAGCATGACCGGACGCGTCCGGTCGAATGCGATCGGAAAACGCGCTCTGACCGGACGCTCCGGTCATACTAACCGAACGCTGGCCCTCAGCGTCCGGTCGCCCGATGGATGCCACACGTCATCAGCTTCAAACGCTGTTCGTCAGATTCCAACGGCTACGAAGCTGACCGGACGCTCCGGTCAAAACTGACCGGACGCTGAAGCCCCAGCGTCCGGTCGTTTCCAGTAAGCTCCCGAGCATGACCGGACGCGTCCGGTCGAATGCGATCGAACGCAGCCAGCGTCCGGTCACACTCCAGCGACTGCTACACTCCACGTCAGCGCGATCGGACGCAGCCTGCCAGCGTCCGGTGCAGTCAGATCCAGCGTCCGGTCAGTTGACCGACGCCAGCATCTTCTCCATTCTCTTCACCCTTGCTCAAGTGTGCTAACCACAAGAATTTGCATCCGGCGCAATAGAAAATAGACATTCCATTTTTCCGAAAGCGCCGAATCCCGCCTCGCAAGCTCGGCGGGAGGGAGAGAGGGACCCAAACCCATCTTACCCCTGCAAACACCACCTCCTTTGTAAATGTGCCAACACCGCCAAGTGTACACCACCATGTGTAAGTGTGTTAGCATTTTCACAATCATTTCCCAAAGGATGTTAGCCACACAACTTGCCACGCCACTCGATCCTAGCGACAATGCAAAGTTAGATCACTCGAGTGGCACTAGATGACCGATATGCAAACAAGTTTGCCCCTCTTGATAGTACGGCCATCTATCCTAAACCTGGTCATAAACTTCTCTACACACCTATGACCGGTGAAATGAAATGCCCTAGGTTATACCTTTGCCTTGCGTATTCCATTCCATCTCCTTCAAAGTCGATGCAACACATGCACCAACACGATCAACAATGATATGATCCACTTCATATCATCACATGATCATATTGGTTCATCGATCTTGACTCTACTTGCTCTTCACCGTTGCCATCGTCCATCGGCGCCAAGTCTTGCTCAAGCTTCACCGCCACGCGGTCCATCACTCCAAAGCCTTCGACTTGCCCTTCACGCTTGCAACCGGTCCATCAAGCCAAGTCTTGTCTTGATCTTCTCCACCTTGATCACATGACTCAATGTCATGTCTCATGTGCATTTAAGCTCCTTCATCATCACATGTGTGAGCTTTGCAACATCTCCAAGCCATTTTCACCTTCATGGCATATATTGCTCACACACATGTACCTGTGGACTAATCACCTGTGTATCTCACATAAACACAATTAGTCCACCTAAGTTGTCACTTAATTACCAAAACTAAACAAGGACCTTTCAACTCATCATGCTGTGCTGCGGGCCACCAACCGCTACTGCTCCGCTGTCCCTACCACTCTACTGCGATGCCGCTGCTGTTGATACTGCACCGTGATGTGCTCGTCCCCTCGCTATGCGCACGAGGGCTTGCCCCTCCTCTGCTGCTTGCACCGTCGCTTTGCCATTTATGGCGCAGTAGCCCCGCAGGTAGTGCCGGTCGGTGGTGTGTGTGTGTTATTCGTAGTAGCGACATGCAGGTTAGCCGGATCACGACGGATGCATCCTGCCAAGGCTGGTCACGTCGAGCTCCGGTTCTCTCTCTACTCTCCCCGCCATGGCCGACTGAGCCGTGCGAGTTAATACGGCTAGGAGGAGTCATCTCAGGTTGTGGCGTCGTGTCTCTAGCGCTGCCATCAAGTCCTCTAGTCGACCGTCCCTACCTCGCCTTGAATGGTGCCTGGCCGAGCTCCAATTTGGAGTTTTGCCCTCACCACAGTGCCATTAAGACCTAGCTCACCGCCTCAAGCCAAATTGGCTGCACCACCTGACCCGCCTTGCACCCCTTCTCGTTGTGCGCACCTAAGCCATACCCCTATGGCTACCCTCGCGGTGCTGACGCGACCGTGCCACCGTGGCCCGCCCTCATGCTTGCCGCGCGCACGTGACTAGGCTTGCTCAGGGCGTCTCCAGCCAAGCCACGGGTAGGTGCGTGGTGAGTCGCTGATGCTCACCCACTGTTTCTATCACCTCTTTTTATGCCAAGGCTCACTGGAACGTGGTTGCCGCTACCGTAGGGTGCCTGCCGTCGTGGAGAGGCCATCTTACTGCGTCTCGACTTGTCCACCGCTGCCTAGAGTTGCGCATCAGCCCATAGGTAAGGGTCGACCCCCTAGCTAGGTCTACGTGGGGCCTAGTTGGCCGGCATAGCGGCTCAGTGCCGACCAGTGTCATGTCGACGAGCACGGAGGCGTCGGGGACCTCTCCGATGCGAAGACGAGAGAATACGCGGGCTTCCTTGCAAAGTCATTGTCTATAGAAATAGTACGTGTAGTGCTCGCGCTAATGCCCAGTAACGTGAGGGTGTTTTTGCAAGAGTACCAACGCACGCGGGCTACACCCGTCGTGAGCCGGCTCGCATGGGCCGCGTCCGCACTGGGCTCGTCGCCTTTTCTTTTTAAGTGAATTAGTTAAATGGTTTTCTAATTATATTTCTGAGCTGATCTTTGGTAAATCATATAAAATCATGTAGGTGTCCAAAAATTGTGAAACCAAATTTGTTAGGTTTCCAAAATCATGACCTATCTGCTAATGTATTTTGTTCACTTAGTTTCATAAAATTTTCAAGAGTAGACTAATTAATTGAAGCACTTAAAATGGGTAAAACATGAACTTATAGGAATTATTGTGATGAATTGGTAGTAGTACTGACCCTAAAATTTGTATAATAGATTCCAAACATTATTAGGTGCTCACTATAATTTTTGAAGCTCCATAGAAATTAGTTTGTTAAGGTAACTAAATGAGCCATAGTATAAAAATATATATTTAATCGATCAAATGTCAAAAATAATTAGGGGTTTGTAGAACAAAAATATTTTTCGGAAACAAGCCTTACTTGGCGACGTGGATACGTAGACTAGTATGTTAGTCATTAAGCTAGCTCGTTAGCTCGTGGAGCGTAATCGTATTATAGAGTTGCAGTTACCATTGATTAATTGCGCCTCTGTGTTGAATCCACGTATATCATAATAGGAACAACGATGGATCGTGGAGATGACCGAAGTGGCGAAAAGATGGTGCCTTGATGATCGTGCCACTATGATGGAATGCTAACTTTTGGTTATATCTTACCCAGGTAAGCCCCGGTGCATAACCTATATTATTCTATACTTTATTTTATGCTTGTGCATTAAGTTTAAGGAGTTGAATGAAACCCACTTGCATATATATACCCTTATCCGATGAGTTTTACTAGTACGACAGGATCGTGTAGATCGTTATGCTACAGGACTCCGGTAGAAGTCGAGTGATTGTCTGTCACTCGTGAGAGATAGAAAAGATATTATTGTTGTTATTATATTACTATCACATGAAATATATATATGAATGATAATTGAAGACCGAGCGAAATGGTACTTTGGATCTAGACTTGGTTAGGCATTCGAGCGAGGCTCGGATTGCACTTGTTCTGCCTGTGTTGATTGAGGACCGTCCGTTGTATTGGATTCTAGTCAGGTCACAAACTTATTATCCTGAGCACATACTTGCTTATAGAAGCGGGAAGACTCATTGCTCTCTTGTCGTGGGTTACGGCTCTTTCCAGACTGACTGATTGGAGGTGAGGATTGTGGAGGTCTAAGCACCACACTGAGTCCATGACTCAGGAGTGGGGGTTTGGAGTTCAAGTTTGGACGAGGACCTAGACCCCTTAACAGGAGAGTGGTGGGTTGGTCCTGCTTGTGCCTGGGGTACAAGGGGGCGTGTGTTTCGGGGTATCCAGCTGGGATACATTGGTTCGCGAATCCCCATGTAATACGGTAGGACTTGTCTACGATCTAGCACTATAGTAAGAACTGAAATATAAAAGATGATAAAATAGTTCTGATTGCTTACCACCTACTTGAAAGTAGCATAGGTGCTTACATAGAATGATTAGTTAATAAACTAATGATAATTGCTAATAAAATTGAATATATGGACGAACGTTTAATAATGCTCCCGCAGATGTAATAAATCTACAAGCCAGATAGCCTTGCATATCCTTAGAGTCTTTTCTTTTCTCCTGACGGGTAAGTCTTATAGAGTACAATTGAGTACTCAGGGTTTGTTCTACCCTGTTGCAGGTGACAGGTGGATGCTAGAGCTGACACTTGTGTGCGGGAACCTCCTGGTGGGCTCAGCGATGATTTCCTTAACGTTGCGGACATAGAGTTTATTTGAAACTTCCACCCAAAATATTTTACAATAAAAAAACTTATAACCTGTTATGATATATATAACGGATCATCATGTTAATGTTTAACTTGTCATTAATGATTTTATTTCCGCTGAAACTCTGATAACATAGTTATATTCCGCTGTTATAAATAATAAATATTATACTCTAATGTTGCATGAAAAGTGGTGTAAGAAATGACTAAAATGTTGTAAGTTTTATTCTCCCATTTATGTTCTTGTTGAAAAATATGGATTTTCGGGTTCTCCCATGGGGTGTGCTCGACAGAACTGTCTGATGTAGCTCAACTTCGGGGTGCTTAGTGTCTAGTGGAAGATAACTGCCTCCGTAAGTGTGTTATTTCGGATGGTTCTACCACAATTCCTACGCAGAGGGCGTGGGCAGGCACAGGCGTCCGAACGCTAGCCCTGTCCGGACGCTAGCATGACCGATAACAATAAGGCCAACCTAAGAGGGGTTTTTTGAATAAGAAAAAAACATGTACCTAATTTCTAAGCACACCCTCCTCAATTTTTTTTAGCTTAAGTGTTTGAGTGCATGACCACACTGTCCACCTAACACGGAAAATAGTTGGTCCTACACTACGCTCTTGTTGGCAACTCGTATAGGTAGGCATGACTAAAAGCGGGGAGTGTCAAGCCAAAAGGTCCAGCCCTCGGGCCAACTCTCACGAAGCTTGGTCCATCTAGGCATCTATACTCCTACAAAACCAGCTAAGTTAGGCTTGCTTACCGGGACTATATTTCAGTCGCACTTTTTCAGCGAACGAATATTGTTTTTCTCTCCCAATACTTTTCAGCTTGTCTTGCCCTCCGTTCGTTTCGCTGAAAAGAGAGAAAAACATTGTTCCTTCGCTAAAAAAAATACGACCGAAAAGACAAGCGAACAGGACTGGACAATTTTTTTTTTAAAAAAAGCAAATACATTGCAGAAACTCCATGCTCTGAACCTCTACTCATTCCTCCTTTGCCTTAGTAACCAAAATTCCTCCAGCACGTTGGAAAGTTAAATCCGTCAGGATCCACACAAAAATAAATTCATGCACATGAAAAATATCGCCAACGACGAATAGATTACCTCCAAAATATTTTCAGCTCATAACTTTTCTGAGGCCCAACCAAGGAACTTGCCAAGAGTTAGGAGGCACTAGCTTGTTTTTCCTAGGGGAGGCAAAACGTAAAAATTTCTTTCACGGAGGCCACAAACGGCTCTGGCCATTCTTGGAGACCTCAATCTCATATCAGAACAATCAAAGACTCGAAGGAGAACCACCTTCAGGACAAAATGAGGTGCCAATCATCAATTTCTCTACCATGATCCATTCCAGTTTCCAATATTATACAGGCTCATTCCTCAAACGAATGAGAAAAAGTGCATATACCAAAAAGGTTTTCTATCTCCAACAACAACATAGCCTTTCAGACCCAACTCTATGACAGCTCAGTGTGAGGTGGAAAAAAATTATCAGCAGTGAGTATGTAACCAAACAAAGCTGTGGTGGCAAACGGAGCAAAATTGGCCCTGCTTTTCCAAGGAATTCCTCCCTACCAGGCTGTCATTTCTCTGCAACTTTAATCTGCCGGAGTTAACCCATGAGCATGAGCTGTGCCAAAGCTGATGTGAGGATCAGCGATGATCTCCAACTGGAGAACTCCACTTCGACAAGTGTATGGACTACATATCTGAATGCCATGCCAGACTTTCCCCTCTTGGTGGGCATATATGCAATTGCCTGGGAGTGCTGACCGGCTGAAGTTCATTTCAGCTGAATATTGCATCGGAATAAATACTGACATGGACAGTATATCAGCTGAACATCACACATATGTTCCAGAGGATTTCCATATTCTCCCTTCGAGAGAAATAACCATAATGGTGACATCATCATGGTATTTTCTGCGGTCCCCTTGAGGTATATCTAATAGCTCATAAAAGTCCATGCCTGAAAAGGCAAACTCCAGGTTAGTACTGGCATATTGCTCATGGAAGAGACTTCTTGAAGAATCTCTAATTGATCTAGAGATTGAAGCAGGGTGACATTACTTATTTTTGTAGGAATAGATAACAATGACGTAGTGTAATCAAGTACAAAGATGTTTCAGCTGTGATAGTTGTGTGGCATACAGCCAAACTTTTCAACAACAGGCATTATAGCTATACAGTTAAGTCTCCAACCATACAGGGGTCTAATATTGGACAGATTAATCGCCTAGGTGGCACCTAGGCACTAGATGTGACCTCCCACCTATGCAGCTGTCTAGTGCACTGTGTACACATTGTAACAGCAAGAGAAGTTCTAATAGAAGCTATCATTGAAAACTTTCCTATCATAGAGCGGAAATGATTAAATGGAGCTTAGCGTTCATTACACCCAAAACACATAGGTTCATTAAGCTTGTCATTTGAATTGAACATCTTTGTGCTGAAATTTTATATTAAGCATTGCTCTGAACCAATTTGCATGATATGATCCTAGGGAAAAATAGAACTGGAAACTTTAGCTCCAGCCCTCCAAGACACTGCAAAGCTTGTCTTTTGGCACAGATAACTCATGCCATCAAAATGATTCACGGACAAGTGAAACTAATCAAAAGTTCAAAACTAGCACAAACTTATCTACGAACAGGACCTCAGGCTGTCACTATAGCTGTAGTCCTGTAGAGTCTGCTCTAAAAGCTTTGTAATCACCAAAACTACATATGAAACACCATCCATTTCGATCAAAGATTGAATCTAGACAAAATATCCCCTATCAAATGATAAAAAGGAATAATATAGAAGAAGACAAGGTATCATTTTGTCAAATAATACTTTCAAACAGAATCTGAATAGCGTAACAAGACAATGTGCAATCAAGTGTGGGTAGTAAACTTTGGCCAAAGATTCTCACATATTAGGAACTGGCAGTCTGACATACCAGGTGTTGGCAGCTGAGTTTAACCCTTGCCGTGTTGGGTTACTTCTGTTTTTTATGCATATATAAATATAATTCTTTTATTCCAGAAAGTAGCATAGTGAGCCACCCAACGCCCCAACATGAACATGTGCAAGCACATAAATGTTTGCACAGTGCACACAAGTATGTGAACCGTGATGCTAAGGGTATAATGAAACAGTCAACATCCAAAACAATAAAGAAATGAGGGCATTTGCATTCAGCGTGGAAGAAGAAGACCACACAATAAGCTTACCAGCTTTCTTTGCAGCACGGGAGAGTAGCTCTTCAATTAAACTCTGTGCAGGATCACCCTCTGGAAACCGCTCCATAAAATTCTCAACATGTAGAACTACCTCCTCATTGCTTAGGTACTGATATAAGCCATCAGACGAAAGAACAAGAAATTGATCCCTGGCAGAGAGCTTATGATGGCAAAGAGAAGGTGTGCATGATATATATGGTGCAACACCTATATACTCATTGCGAAACATCTCTAGCAACCCATCATTCAACTTTGCCTGTAAAGCATGCAGACTTCTCAATAAAATTTACTTGTTTCCCCATACCTGGACCTATCATAACAATCAACCTACAGTCTCTTTACCTGTTTGAGATACCCAGCACCAAATGCACGGGTAACTTTTAAACGACCCTTTACTCTATCATTAGCAATACACTGATCATCATCCGGATGTTCGCGTCTGATCCTCTGCACTTCCTGCACGTCAACATGAAAGAACATGAGTTCATATGCAGAAAGAATTCATAGGATAAAACACCTATGATGCTTCCCATCCATCCATACTATCCTACTACGATATATAAATTCACAACTCCAAAAGAACAATGGTCTGTCGATTATAAAGCCATGCTGTTGAACAGGACAATGCACATACTGCACATGTACTCACAGAAGCCACTACAAAGTTCACACATAATGGCATAGGTATTGCTGTACCAAAGGGCATGTTCAACCAGGATAACAAAAAACAATTGGGTCTGAATATTTATATAGGATGCAAGCTCATCTTTTCAGTGAACTCAGCAGATGCACAAATGCATTAGCATTATGCATCAATTCAGCTATGTCTGCAAAAAGGTTACCTCTTCAATGCTCGTGCTATGATCAGTCGACAGCTGCAATGCCTCAAGCCCAATTGCAGAATACCCAGGGATCCTTGACTCGGTCTCCAAGCCCACACCAATGTCCTCCACCCGCATGCTTCCAATCAAGCAGTCGTCGTCGTCTCGTCGCTGCGCCACAATGGCACGGCTATCCCCAAGGTTCATTACATACACGTCGTCGTCCCTTAGCAGGGCCACGAGCAGGCAAGCTCCGGTCACTGCCAGCTCTGGGTGGGATCCCATTGATTGACTGGTCATGTCCAGGTACGCCGACTCTGTCGTAGCTAGCGCTCGGGCCAGTGCGCTCAGTACCGCCATGTGGTCCCTCACCGCCGGCGCGGCCGTCAACCTCTTAACTCCCCACTCCCTGCCGCTTTGACCATCGCCAGCGGCAGCCGCGTGGGCCCACATGGGATGCCGCTGCTCCTTGAGCCTGGCAAGCGATAGCGCGAACCGGCCGGAGCCCGAGAAGTCGAGTTCGCTGTCTTCGTCGTCGCCATCCACCAGGAATTGCCAGAGTCGCTTGGAGTCCGGGTCGGCCTCTTCGTAGAAGATCCCACGGAGCTCGCGCAGCAGGAAGCGGTAGAGATTAGCGACCAGGAAGTCCGGGGCCTCGGGACCGTTGAAGCCGTCATAGATGCCGACGAAAAGCCAACGCTGGTCCTCGGAGACAACCACGTGAACCCTGTCCTCCCCGGCGCGGCCGTGCGCCCACTGCACGCCGTCCTCCCGGCGGAGCGGCACGACGCATGGGCGGTTCTTCTCCGAGACGCTCCGCCGCAGGCTGCCGAAGGAGGGTTTCCGGAACCTCCTCGAGAATCCTCGCGACGACGACGAGGGAGCGGGCTTGGTGGGCTTCGCGGGGAGCGGGCCGGAGAAGGGCACGGCCTGGTCGAGCGGGCCGGAGAGCTGGGCGCCGCGGTCGATGGGCCCGGAGAGGAAGAGCGGCCCCGAGGAGAGGTTGGAGAGCTGCAGCGGCGCGGAGGAGAAGGACGAGGAAGTGTGGAACGCGGAGGAGTACTGCGGCGGCATGCCGCCGCCGGCGACGGAGGAGTGGTAGATCGGCACGGGCACGGAGGAGTTGGCGGAGAGCGCGGCGCCGGAGATCGCGTGGCGGAAGGAGGACGAGTGGCCCGCGGCGGCGGCGGAGCTGGCGGCGTAGCAGAAGGAGTGGCCGAGCGCGTCGTCCAGGCACGGCCCGTCGTCAGCGGGCGCCGGCGCCGGCCGCGAGCACGTGCACGCGGTGAACAGCCGCGACGCGCCGCTGCCCATGGCATCCGACGCTCCGGCTCCGGCGGTGGAAAGCAAGCGATGTGGAACACTCGCCAAGCTACTCCAAGTGCCCTATTTTTTTACCACCAGTACGCCGCACTGCCGAGGAGAGCAGGAGGGCGGCGTGCGTGCGGGAGTGCGCCGTGCGCTATGACTAGTAGTTGCAGACTTGCAGGAGCCGCGGGGGTCCGTTTGACAAAATCAGTCTTCCTCAACGTCTCCCATGCAAATTTTGCAAGACACGAGCCGAGGCCCGGAGGACTGCGATGTGAATAGATGCTGAACTGAGGGGTTGAAACGCACCGTGCCAGGTGGAGCTGGTATGTGTTAGCAGATTAGTCTGCACCAGGCCCGCTTGTAAGCTCGTTTGTAATCGCTGGACGCGGTTGACGCGATCCGATGGACGCGGTCACCACGCGATCCGCAATGCTCGCCAACGCCACGCATGTACTTGCTCTGTCGCTGGCTCGCGTAGCAGCTTTGTAGGAGAGTCTGTTGAGCCAAGGCTCACCTGTACGTGTATATATTGTACACCAGAGATCAATACAAAGTGCGATTGATTATTCTTCCACTTTCAGTATGGAATGGTGGTGGGTGTCCATTTTGTCCGCCCCCGCCCCCTCCTCACGCCGTAGGGCAGGGAGGGAGGGAGCAGTGACGTGGCGGCGCGGTGTTGACATGGAGGGATGTGGAGTGGAGAGGAGTCAACGTTTGGGCTTCCAGTCTGCCACCCGGGCTCGGCTTAATTACGGTAGATGGGACTCCACCCAAGGGCATATGCGTAAATTCGCACGGTGGCACAGCAAATTTGATGGCTTTGGCGGGCCAGCTAGAGCGTAGAGAACTCGAACTGGCTGGCCGGCTGGCTAGTGGGCTCCTCCTCGGTCTCAAAGAAAATGCTATGTGTCTCCAACAACAACAACCAAAATACAAGACTCATTCAACATTTGGGTAGCGCTACAGTCAAATTATTCAATACTTATTCGATATCCTCTCCAACAACGGGACCCAAAAGATAATCATTTCTACAAATAGATTTTCAGGAGAGATGATAATCATATTTTGGTTGTGCCTCTCAGGCAACCTAAAATGGGTCCCCCGTATATGTACTCTATTGGAGGTTGATTTTTAGTACCTATTTTGGATTTAGGTGCCCATATGGGTCACCAATTGGAGACGGTCTTACGGCCTGTCAAAAAAATGTGAGCCTGTGTTTGACAAAAATATAGTTTTTTAAAGAAACTTTTATAAGAGAAATTGATTCTTAATGGTTTCTTATTCTAACCCATAATCTCGAGATCGCTTGACAGGGATTGTCTCAAAAAAAATTCGTTGGTAAAATCTTTTGTGGAGATAAACGGTTTTGAATAGTTCTTTTCAAGTGCACATGTAAAGTATAGGAACTTTAAAAAGCCAATGTGATAATTCTTTAGCATGAGGTGAATGGGGAAAGAATAAAGTGGTGAGGAAGTGTCTCACGCAAACCAGCTCTAAGGGTCTCATTAGTTATCCGCATCCACCTATATTCAGACTTGTGCACTGCAGTTGTCCATGTTTGGTTGCCTACAAAAGTCTTTAGGTAGGTTTGCACAGTGCGTGAACCAGCCAGTGCAACATTTACCAGTATGTTAGATTTTTTATATTAGACAATGCAGAATGCATAAACCATGAACACAAAAAAATAAAATATTTTAAAGTGTTATCCTAAACGCTACACGGTAAACATGAGCAAAACAATCGTTTAAACAGGCTAAACAACTGATTAAATAAAACGACGTGTCATCGTGTAGCGTTTAAACAATGTGTAAACAGGCTAAACATCCATTTAGATGAATAATGGTATTTTCACATTCTCTACTTTTACTAGAAACATGAGATCTCTAATAGATCATATAGGGTGAGTATATGCAATAAAATGTAAATAAACAAATGCAATTTTATCAGACGTTGTTTGCCTATGTAGAACAACCAAACACAATGTTGCATATATTTATGTTGGGTTAGCTTATGCTACATAAGATATGTAGGCTAAGCCTAGTATAGGTAACCAATAAGACCCTAACTAAAAACTTTCACTTACTCAAAAGAAAATGAGAAACTGTGAAGTAAATATGAACGGATAATAACGTAGGTTTAAGATTCAATTGGTATTCGTTGGTATTTACTACTCTTTCTTCTGTTTTAAATTATTGGTCACTTTAATTTTTATCTCAAATCAAAATCTCTAAATTTCTATCGAGTTTTGGAAAAATATATATCAGCATCTACAATGCCAAATAAATGAACCCTCAATTTGTAGTGGGTTTAATAAAAATAATTTTATTATTATAGATTGGTGTACTTTTCTATAAACTTTGTCAAAATTAAATAAGTTTGATATTATAGTTTGTTTTAGAACGAAATGAGTAGGCTCTATGCTAGGCAGATTTCAGCCTTTGAGATTTGAACAGCATATTTCACTTTTCCAAACTCAGCGCAACGGCACCACCAAACAGAAGGATAAAACATGGGCAAATGGAGGAACAGAGCCACAGAAGAGTTCCACACAGGGTGTTTCACGTGAGCGTAGCAGGGGGGCCGAAAGACAGCGAGAGGAGGGGGTCAGGAAGGGGGCATTGGATTCTGATTTCTCAGGGCACCTGGCAAGTCAAAATTCAGAGTACTGTGATGGATGCAGTGTGCCGAACTGCGTTCCCGTTGTTTTCTGTCCTGTACTTGTCCCCCGTCCCGCTCTGAAATCTCAGCAGGCAACAGACAAATGTATGAGATCGAAAAGTTGATTGGAAAAAAAATCAGAGACTCCACCTGTGCCAAGACAGACAAAAGAAGTGTTATCAGATAACACAGCATGTTAACATCAGAGAACTCGTGTAAAAAAACATCAGTAAAATTAGAGGACGGGTTGGTGCCTGGATGCAATGGGTTTGCCCATTTCAATTCCGTAAGGAGCTGTGAAATAGGATAAAACCACCCAACGAAGAAAGAGATGCATTTTGGAGATATAAAGATAAAGAACAGGAGTGTCAAAAACTAAGATATTCTATGCAAGCATAACAGCGTGTGTGTGTGTGTGTGTATACGGAGTACCTTTTTTTTATAACAATCTCTTGCCTTTTGCCCACCAAGAAGGCAAGAACATAGCATAGTAGCAAAGAGAACGATTTTAGTTAAATACCATAGTTCAATCCAAGCAAGAATAAACTTAAATTTGCTTTATAGGTTTTAAAGATGTAATTCAATCTGCCACTGGAACAATGTACCAGCTTAACCCCCCCCCCCCCCCCCCCCCCCCCCCCCCCCCCTTCTAGGGTTGGGATGGAGTGAAGGGACTAAGGGTTTGTTTGGATCATTGCCTCCATTGTTGCCGATCTTAGCCCTAGTCGTTTGAAATTAGACATCTGACAATGTTGCCTGATCTAGGTAGGATTTTCACGCCACCATCCAAACACACTCTAAGTCTCTCAATTCTTAAAAAATATGGAAGCAGTTCGAGAACTGTTGCCTTGAAGCCAACCTTGTTTAGGAGGATAACAATTGCCAGGTTTGACCTACCTATTCTTTTTTTTTTTTGACCGAATCAGCAGGGGAATCCCCTACCTATTTTTTTTTTTCCTTTTTTCAATTAAATGAAAGAATGTTTATGTACAGGAGCAGAACATGCAAAAAGAAATGAAATACAAGGCACTCAGGCCCAAAAAAGAAACTGAAAAGATCTATAAGTAATTATCTCTCCATAAACTAATTGAAGCTTGCCTCGCTGGTTTGGCTTGAGCACAAACTAAGCCAGGCTCATCTTTGAAATGTCTTTTCCATAAGCTAACATTGACTTGACCATTGTCAAAGATGACCCCATTTCTGGTCGTCCAGATCACCCAGCATCCTGTGATAAATAATTCTCTGAAGATCACACTGTCGAAATCGGCTCTAGCCTTAAAAATCATGTCAAGAGGGTTGAGGCTCAAATCCCAGTTGATTGGTAATGTTGACCAGCAATCCTTGCTGAAGGCACACTCAAAGAACAGGTTTCTTCACAAGCGTCATTGCATAGAACACAGTTATAATCATCCAAATCCATGTTCTTCCTTCTCAAAAGATTTCTTGTGTTTAGTCTATCTCTGAGGAGTAACCAAAAGAACTTGTGCTTTCCTAGCTATTCTCGTTGTTCATTCAGCCTGGTGCTCTGGTTTGACGAGCAAGGAGGTGTGGTGTTCGGTGCACGAGAACGAACAAGACCCAGTTTTGTCTTTTTTATAAAGCAAGAAAAAAAGATGGGAGTTAAGTTAGCATAGAGGCAGGGGTAGCTGGGCCTAGTTCTGCCATTGCACCACTCTCTCACTGTCACATGCAAGAAAAAAGTCTGAAGAGTACGACACCTCTCAAACCAAGAGAAAACAAACTGTCTGCAAGTAACAAGTCAGTAGTTAAAGTTCTTGATAAGTGGGAGCTTAGCAAGTTAACTCAGGGGTGTTTGGTTCTTTAGTCGCTCCTAAAATTCATATCACATCGAAATATTTAGATACTAATAAAGAGCATTAAATGTAAATTAATTATAAAACCAATTACATAGATAGGGTTAATTTGTGAGATGATTTTTTTAAGCCTAATTAATCTGTCATTAGCATATGTTTACTATAGCACCACGTTGTTAAATCATGGCCTAATTAGGCTTAAAAGATTCATCTCATAAATTAGTCGCAAGTTGTGTAATTAGTCTATATTTAATACTTTATGCATATGTCTAAACATTCAATGTGACAGGAATTTTAGGAGCGTCCATAGAAACCAAACAGAGCCTTTAGCTGGGACCCACGATGCAGTACTGGGTCAGATTAGTTGACCGGGCTGACTGATTTGGGACCCACTGGGCCACCGAAAGGGAAACACATACTAAAATCTGAAAGTACAGAACAACCTCTATCAGTATTTCCAATCAAATTTTATGTCTTGCCACATCGGCACAACCTAGTTCTCGAATGCTCAGAACAAGCGATGAATGGAACAGATCACCCACTGACTCACGATCGAAACAAAGCTCGAGCCAACCAATCAACAGTGAGCTAGTGATCTAAGCAATCTCTTGATTGCTCCCATGGCAAGGAATAGACTTTCATGTGCTTCAAAATATGGGCACAATCCAGATGACAAGACATTTTTTTGGATTAGCAGGATGCAAATTTATATATAAGTGTTATGTTGGAAAAGGTGAAGGGCGGGCCTGGTGCAAGCGGTAGAATCTTACCACCTGTGACCGGAAGGTCCCGGATCCGAGTCGTGGTCTCCTCGCATTGCACATGCGAGGATAAGACTTGCCACTGACACCTTTACCCAGACCCCGCACAGAGCGGGAGCTCTTTGCACTGGATAGGCCCCTTTTTTTTATGTTGGAAAGGGTCTTGCAAGAACTAATTTTGTATAAGAAAGTTTAGGTGTCAAATGGGAACCTGCTTTGGTTTGTCCGCTTCCCACCAAAAACGTCCAACTCAATTGGGACCATCCATCCATGAGAAAGGAATCTTGGACTTCTGTTAGTCTCCTTGTCCCTGGATTAAGATAACCACAGATTAATTTAGAATAGAGCAACATGGGAGGAGGGGCGAAAAGTTCTGCAATAGCAATATATTTTCTCAAGTCCAAGGCAGGCAGATAGAATAATGGTTAGGGCTTTTGCCCAGGGCTATGGCTGGACTGGAGCACGATGGACTGAAAAATTACAAATGTGTGGAGATATGGGCCCTTTAGAGAACTAGGACATCGATAATGAAGTAAAGAAAGCCCCGGTGCACCTTTTGCAGCACAGAACATTGACCTTTTGCTTTGAGACTAGAGATCAAACAAATGCACCATCAAAACAGGCCAAAAGCCAGCAGATCTATTGTGGTACCGGCAGCAAAGATGCTTAGCTTCAGGAAACTGGACCCAGGAGACCAAATCCACTATTCTGGGAGTGATTCTGCAGGGGGCCAAAAAACTAAAGAAGAAACTTGGAGGATGGACCCTAGTGAATGAAAACTTCTATCCCTAAGTAATACACTTTGTGCTCAGTAACTACAATATCATAGGCTCCTGTGCAATCTACATACAGAGAAATAGTTTCATCGATTGCTTACCAGTTCATCAACCAATTTTTTGTAGTTTGATCCACTCAATTGTAGAGCTTTGGAAGCTGCTGTCAACAGACAGCTGTGTAGCCAAGGTAAAGTGATATGCTATGACAGATTAGTAAAATTTGCTCAAATTTCAGGATATTGCTACACTGATCACGTGAAAGAAAACCTTTGTTATCTTTTTTCTCGAACACACAGGGTTATTCAAAACAAATAAGAAGTGTAGTGGATGGATCAATAGCTGCGTGATAGATAAGCCATTTGCAAAAGTAAATATGACATGACAAAGTAAATTAATTGCCTGAAATTTGGACCGGTCACACTAAAGATGATAGAGTGAAAGATCACCAAGCCTACAGCCTACTGTCTGCACAATGCACAGTGTTTTTTATTACAACAGTATGGCAACAGAATTTGCAACACTTGCTCAGCCCTTATGAACCAGGCATGTGCAGAGCATGATGCACCAAGCACACAATGAATTGGCCCAACTGTATGCACAGTTGAAATTTGATCCTAGAGAAAGAGGGGAGATGTCAATTTATCCAACACAAGAGAATCCCTATGTCCAGATGTGTCATGCCATTAAAATGAGTAAAATTTCAAGACTGAAGAATTTAGAAGAACATATAAACATAAGGAACCGACAAATGAAAACGTTAATCCAGATTTGTCAGGGCCCATGTTCCAGGTGAGGTTATATATATCACAATAACTCAATAAGTATGGAGAAGTCAGAAGCAAGTAGAAGAATAACATTAGAAATGCATTGTCACCTGGAAATGTCTCCCATATAATGCTGTCAATATCTACTTCTATGTTATTCAATCCTCTGATGGTAGACGTTAAAAATGTAGCAGTCAAATAGATCGCTAAAATATTCTAGTGGAGAATTTCTGCACCACATGGTTCAGTGCTTATTTACCCATCCTAACAGCTAGATCATGACAATTTACCAATTGCAGAAACTGCTTTTGAGAATGCAATAGGGGAAGGTTCGCATAGAAACCCTATCAATTTGTTTGTAACTGTCTCAACAGAACCACCACTATTACATGCAATACAGCCTTCTTTGCTGCCATAGCTTCTGAAGGAATAATGCAAAAGTGGTCATCCTACAATTATAAGGTATGCAGTTGAAGTAGCACAGCTGAACTCATGGAGAAAGTAAACAAATATCAAATACTATATCTTTGGAATGTCCAAGACACAGAGGCAGTTAGAAAGAAGTTCATCCTTTTCAGACGTTGAGCACAATGTGACAAAGGTAACATGGTTAGAAACACTGTTCGTTCGCTGAAATAGTACGGCTCATAAGACAAGCGAACATGGCCTTACTTTCAGACGCTTGTCATATCCACCTTATGTACCCAATCTGTAGATAAAGATAAGAAGATGGTATTTATATAATTCATGACAACAAATTTGACTTCTAATTGACACAAAAAAGGAATATGATCAAAATATTACCAGCAATTGTCAAAGTTGCTTCATGCAGATCATCACTGCTGAGATGGACACACAACAGAATGAAACAAAGTGAATGCTGGGATGGTGAGATCAAGGTTCCTTTTTCTTTCAAAATGTTTGATTCATAGAAAATCTAGCCTGCATAGTGGTCAATCAATAATAGCATTAGAGAACATGGGATCATAGGTTAATTTAATTGATAAGCCACAAGATTGATTTGCCTGTGGCTTATAGTAAACTAGATTATATCATTATATATGGTGTCACTCTGTTCTATAGAAATAAATAGGGGCTCTTACGTTTTTACCCTTGTTTTGTATCAAAATTGTAATTTTGCCCCTGTTTTTTTTTTTACTTTGTGAATTTACCCCTATGATTTCAAAACGAAGCACCAGTTTGCCCCTGCTCTGTCATCCACCCCTAATGGTGTTAAACTTTGTATAAAAGGACATGAATGCCCACGCGATTTTGCCCCTGCTTGTTATGCCTAATTATGATTTTACCCTGATTTGGAATTAGACTTTTTTATTGTATGCTGACAATTGTAGGTGGTAAGCCCAAGCCTCTGAATTTTACCCAACAGCAGCAAAATCAAGTTCACGTCTCGTGAGTCGTAATTCAGAAAGAAACCCATAGCGAGAGCACAACATATAATATTTCAGCTCCACACCAACCATATTCATGTTGAACAGAGGCAACAAATTGAGCCAGTTCGGGGCACACCTGAACTAAATCCAAGATTCACACCTCGCATCCAGATCACAACAAAAATAAAAGCAGTGAATCCCCAAATCGGATTTCCCTTTGCCAATATATTTTTGAAGGATAAAAATTTTAAATCACACGTCTTCACAACAGCTTAGTCTTTCATGGTATTGCAACAGAAATCACAAGGCCAAAACATCAAAAGTAGGAGTAGCTAGCAGGCAGTAGGCGCCAACGCACCATGTACTTGCACACGCAGTACAGAAAAGCAAAAGAAACATCAACTCAGTGTTTAGTTCTGGGAGATAGCAGTCTGAAATTCTTGAGCCTGAAGCTCCTGCTTCTGACCTTCTCAGCTGCGTGCGGGAGGAGTCATCTGATAGCTAGATTTAATATTGATAAATATTCAAAATTTTGGTAGCACCTTTACTATATTTTGCTAGCATCATGACAACAATATGAAGCACATATAAAACACATAAGAAAAATCATGGAGAACCACAGCATTTCAAAGTCTACCATACAACATGTCAACATGTCCACAAAAGTTGTGAAAAAAAAACATGTCCACAAAAGCTACAGGTCTACACCATGTTACATGTCCACAAAAGCAACAGCACCATGTCAACATATCCATAAAAGAAACAAGTCTGCACCATGTAAACATGTGCACAAAAGCTACATCCATCTCATTCAAGGGCCACCTAGAGACCTAACAAACTAGCTAGCCTTCCTCTTGTTCGCCCTCCTCTTCCCCTCCCTCTGAAAAGCATTGAACAGGTTGGTTAGTAATGATTACATCAACAAATAAGTACACCAATACAACTATGACTTACATTGGCTCACTGCTGCCCTCTCCTGATTCTCTTCCTCTTCCCCTTCCCCTTCCCCTTCCTCTTCCTCTCCCCTTTCCCTTCCCCTCCCAGTAGCACTTGCACTAAAAAGAGAGGAAACATGATTTCAATATTATCAGATTATGCCATAAGTAGAAGTGAGCACCAATAGAACCATGATTTACATTGGGTCATTGTTGTCCTCTTGTGACCCATGTTGTGAAGAATTGAGCCTTCTCTTTTGACTAGCAGTGAGACCTCCTTGGCAAGTCTTGGCTAAATGCCCTAGTTCATGGCACTCAGAACACAATCTTCTTTTCTTGCTACTGCTGACCTCATCATATGCCTTGAACCTAGACTTTTTAGGTCTCCCAGGTTTCCTTCTCAATTTAGGCTTATGGATTTTGTAGCCTAAGTCAACACGTGGCCAAAGATCTTTGGATGTCATTGGAATGAAAGTACCTGCATATGCCTTTCTCAACCTTTCAATAGAGAAGTATTCATGGACAAAGTCATCCATTTGAACCTCTCTACTAAGCTTTGCAATGAAAGCTAGAGCATGGCTGCAAGGCTTTCCAGTCACTTGCCAAGCCCTACAGGTATATGTCTTTAATTCCAAGTTAACTGCATGCCTAAATCTATTGACTGTCACTTCTGCTTTTCCAAGCCCGCAAATTAAGACATCATGGTCCTTAATGGCCTTCGATTTAGCATTCAGATCTTTGATGATATCTGGGATTATTTTTCCAGACATCTTTCTAGCATTCTTTGATCTCAAGACAAATTTCTCAATGATCATTTGTCTTATCTTGTCATGCATTTCCACAATTTGATGTTCCTTTGTTTTTGACACCCAACTATTGAAACTCTCAGAAAGGTTACTGTTGATGTAATCTACCTTACAATCTTCTGAGAATTTGCTTCTACTCTATATGTATGGATGGTTCTCATCCAACCATTCAAGTGCCTTGGGATCCTTCTCTTCTATATTCCTCATGAAGAAGTTGAACTTGTCAGTTGTGAAGCTCTTGGCAGCTGCTCACATATTCTTCCCATAAAGAGTGCCACTGTAACTTTTCTTCATGTTCTTCCACAAATGCCTCATACACTCTATGCTCAATTCCTGGATAGACATCTTCAACAGCAACTTCAATTCCCTTGCTTGCATCTGTACCGATGACCAAACTTGTGTGACATAATTGACATATGTTAGGTAACAACAATTTAAACTTGAAGAAAAATAGGCAAATAGCAGTCATATGTACACACCTGGAGGAGTACCAATTGCTTTTTTCAAGTTTTGGACGAACCAAGTCCAACTTTCCTTAGACTCGGTCTCAATCACCCCATATGCCACTGGAAATAACCGATTGTGACCATCTACTGCAACAACTGCTGCTAACTGACCTCTTGACCTTCCTGTCAAGTGAGTTGCATCCATGGCAATATATGGTTTGCATCCTTGTAAAAACCCATCAATGCGTGGCTTTAGAGCAACAAAGAATCTCATGAAACATATATGGCCATTGTGCTCCTCAGTCTCCATTTCAACCACACTGCCAGGCACTGACCTCAAAAGCTCAGCTTGATAAGTAGGAATCAAGTCATAACAATCTTCCCACTTCCCATATATGATATCAAGTGCTCTCATCTTTCCTCTATAGACTCTATCATATGGAACATCCACTGAGTACTTCTTTAACTTATCTTGCAATTCCTTTGGACCCATTTCAGGGTCATCCCGCAGTAAGTCCATAACTCTATCACAAACCCATCTATTTGCGGACATGGACTGACCACACTTGTTGAAAGAACCACAAGTGTGCTTTGGTCCACTTGTCTTCACCTATAACATAATAATGACAATCCAACATTTTGTTAGCAAATTACATCTCAAGTCAATACACTACATTATGGAAAGAGGACCAAATTACCTTGCATCCAACGTACTTCTTGCTTGTAGACGCGAAAAAAGTCCACTTACAACCCTTATCAGCTCTCTTGCATATGGCTCTGAATCTTTCTTGATCTTTTTTGACAATTTTAAAAGCATGGTCATGCAAGATAGCGTGATGTGTAACTGTAGACTTGCACTGATCAACATCTAGAAACACCACATTTATATCAATGCATGGATCATCAGGATCATATGAAAACATGGAAGCATCATACTCATCTACATCATCAAGTATTTCACCATCAGGATCAAACTCTGGATCAGAGCAATCATCATCAGAGTCAGAAGATGCACCTAAATCAGTGTCATAGCTGCTGTCAGAGAATATGCCCTTATCATCATCTCCAACCTCCTCCTCATCTCCTACCCCCTCATCATCATCATCATCATTTGTTGCTCCCTCATTTGTGGTGTCTCTCTCATTTGTGCTCCCCTCAATTAGGTGTATTCTACTCCTCACATTAGGATGACACCTACGTTTGGTTGGTGAAAACTGCAGTGGCCCTTCAAAATCATTTATCTAGGCATTGATGCAAGCTGCCCCCTTGTCTACATTGAGTACAAACCACTCTAAAAGATGTTCATCAGTTTTCATCTCAAATGAATCATTTTCCAAATCACGCCATAAGGTTATGTATTGCTTAGACCCCCACATGCAATGCTCAGCTACGAAATCAACCAATTGCAGCAGCCCAAAGCTATGTATGTCATCAACAACTTTAGTTGGCAAAGTTTTACCCTGCTGCCATGACTTTGGAGCATTGTCTGGCAAGCTGAAAAAAGATCGAATTCTAACTACAAGTCGTATACCCTTGTGATTTGACCTACAAACCACAGAAGTAGTATGCGGTTAGTTTATCCATCTCAAACCATCAACAATGCACTCACTCTGGCAAAAAAAAACCAATAGTAGATAATGGTTAGGGTTTGCTGAAACCACCTTTGCTCTTCCATGCTGGTCGATTTGACAGATCCCGAGCGTTAAGCTGTCGTCGGCGCCATCCACGTCCGAGCCACGCAGACGGGCGGGTGCCCCGAGCCACGCCGAGAAGAGACCTGCCGAGAAGAGGCCCTGAGCCACACCGAGAAGAGACTCGCCGGGAGCCGCAGACAGGCGCCGTGGAGACCCGCTGCCAGGCGCCACCGGGAGCCGCGGCCAGGCGCCGCCGGGAGCCGCGTCCAGGCACCGGAGCCGCCCACTCCGCCCGCCCTGATGCTGCTCCGCCCGCCCCTGCGCCCCGGCCCGCTCCGCGTCCACGTTGCCAGGCGCCGCCGACAGCTGCGGCCAGGCACCGCCACCGCCCGCCCTGATGCCGCGACGCTCGCCCCCACGTCCCGGGCTGCTCCGCACCCACGTCGCCCTGATGCCGCACCTGCTCCGCCCGCCCTGATGCCGACGCTGCTTCGAGCCGCCGCACCCACGCTGCACGCTCCGCCGCCTGGAACCGCGCCGCCCGCTCTCTCCCTCTCCGATGCGGTCGGTGTCTTGGTGGAGTCGAGAAACAGCCAGAAAGGGATAAAGGGCAGTGTGGGCATTTTGACTTTTCTTTTCAGGTTTGGAATTTTTTTAATTCATCTATTCAATGGGCATCTGACGGACATCCAAAGCAGCAGCAGACGAACAGTTTAGTTCAAAATAACAAGGACAAAAACACAAAGTTAAAAAAATAGGGGTAAAATCACAATTGGAGTACTGGGCAAGGGCAAGAACACAATTTTCCCAAATAAATATGGCCCTTCGGATTACTTGTAAGTTGTAAGCAAGGGGTTCATCTAAGTGCTCGATAGAGACTGCTGGATATAGAACAGCAGGTTCAATTCCTCTACCATGAAGACCACGACAAATGTAGATGCTGTGAACATGCTATTGACTAGAGTTAAATCTTTTTTTTTTAACGCAGACTAGAGTTAAATCTGCCATGCTTTGATTTAAAAATCTGACACCTTTAGCATGAATCACAGATGCCTACAGATATGAACTAGGAATGGAACAGCTGCAATATAGTGCCACTGCCATAGACAAGACAGTGTCGTGGCTTCCTCCATCCTACTGATGGGTTTGCGATATAGCTTCAGAAGAATAGAAGTGTGCTTTGCAGCCAACAAGTCAAGGAAATGGCAATAAAATACAATCTGAAAAGATGCACAAAGGTAATACCTATTGAGCACTTGAGGTTAAATCAAAGAGAAGCCTTTAGAAAATATATACACAGAGCGGGAGCTCTCTGCACTGGGTACGCCCTTAGTACCTTGGGAAAAACGTTTGGTTTAAGCGTAGAAACCTGGTCCACTAATATGATGTCGAATGAAGACCGCCAAAGTAGCACATACCGCAACTAAAGGACATGGAGATATGCACAGACAGCATGGAAATGCTAGAAAATATCATGAGTCAAGAAAACACCATAAACGGTAACTGGAAATTGACCTGGGCATTTATTAGAAAAGACAGGAGGTCAAGAACACTTAAGAATTACTTCATCATAGGTTTACTAGAGATAAGAGAAAACTGACAATAACAGACTCGGAGTTGCATAATGCTTATGCATCAGTTACCTGAAACTGTCTAACAATCTGAAAAATAGATTTGCCAGAGGATCCGAAAATTTTCTGTGCAAATGGAACCTAAATTGCGTGGAAATTAACCTTCACCGAAACAGCTAATACCAGTGCATGAAGAGAAAACACGATAGAACAAAGACTGAATTTTATACATAACACAAAGCGGGGAACTTATCTGGTAAGAACCACCAAGTAGGAGAATAAAACATCAAGCTCAACCATGTACAATCAAGGCTACTTGACCATTGTCACTAGAAGTTGGAAGGACAGAAGTGTATGTGTGGAACGATTCAGAGATCTTCATACGTGAGTATTCTAAGACACTAAAATCTATTTAACAGTCAAGATTTACAACGGAGTACTTCTTGCAAACCTATTTGAAGGGTGGCTGTAATTCTGTACAGTACATTGGACTGCAGGATAATGTAACGTGAGAGTAATTGGAATAAAAGCAGTTGCTAGCATTTAGAACCTTACCAGACACAGTCTAAACGCACCAAGTTTTGTCAGGGTGAGGTGTGAAAGCATGAGTATTATGTCTATGGGCAGTGAGCTACTGAGCTGCCATGCCACATCAACTATCAGTCTCTCTGCACCACCTGCAAGAAGGAAGTTGGCCTTCATTTCAATCACACTAAGTTTAATTTGAAGAATTATTTGCACTGGACATACTGAAAATACTCCTAGTGCTGGACATGATGAATCTTCTAAACTAATGCACTAAAACCATATAATTGCAAAGTTCAAGAATTTGGTCAGTGTATATGGATATATTTCAAACATTCACAAGAATTCTTGTCCACTATTCTGTAATCGCCAGTCTGCAATTCATATTAAAAAAACAAAAGGAGCATATTTTACAGGTCAGAAGATCGGTAGATTGATTCAACTGTACATTCTCATTCAATCCCTGTCTCGGTGCAAAAGTTATGTATGCAAACCCCTATGTGCTTGAATCACACAAAACAAGACTTAGTTGTTCCCAGGGAAGGAAAGCACTACATTGTGGATAAATTCCACATTTCCACTATCTCTAGACTCAAGATCCAAGCAGATAAAATTCACAAGTCATATGAATGTCAATTTGCATTTGCAAGCGCGCACTGAATCAATATATCTGTATAGACAGCCATCAGAAACAGAGCAGTGCCGAATATCATATGTGCATTCATGCTACTAGATGAAAACCTTTACTTGGAATCCTGAGGACTTTGATATTCATAGTAGTAATTATTTCTACAACCTTCTCATTCGGTCACTATCAGGACGATATCAGTGTCCACTTACAAATCCTGGTTCATGTAAGTAAACTGACTTCTTCCAAAAACTAAAATGACATCTGAAGTTAAACCTCAGTCTCTCAAACGCAAAGTAATTTCAACCTAGATGACTCGAGTCCTATACGGGCGATCGCTAACGGCAGGTCCCGCCCGTCAGATCGAGCCGAGCGAAAATGCGCAATAGCGAGGAGTGAGAGAGAGACGTTACCGATTCTGAGGTGGGGATGGATGACGGCGATCCGGAGTTGCTTATGCCGATGGCCCGCCCTCACCTCAGACGAGGACGAGTCACTAGCCGCGGCCGGCGCCACCTTCGTAGAGTCTCCACCCCCGCCCCGCTGGCGTGGTGTAGGCGGGGTTCGGCACGATTCGCGTTCGGCAGATCACGGGGCCAAAACTGCCGAGGGACGCGCGTCTTGCCCAGTAGCTCGCCCGTTTGGTCCGCGATTTGGACCTGTTCCATCGAGTTATTGGTAACCTTTGGCTCAATTGCATATACTACACGTCGGATTCATAAACCTGGAGTCCCTCAGGAATCGGCTTCTGCGTTAACCATGTGTTTGGTTTGCGGGTTCAACTGGGATATCCCGGTTTCGTCCCAGATGATCTGTTGTTTGGTTCTAGAATCGGTGGGTTGGGTTCATCCCGCACAAGGTATATTCTCTCTAGATGCAGGTTCGTTGGGTACCTCCAAATCGGGGAAATCATCTCGACCCAGATGGACGTCGTTGCATCTCCGTTGGCGAGCGCAGACGCGGGTTGCTCGGATGCTTCTCCATCGCCGGCATGGGCGACCTCCGGTGCCCAGCAATGTCCGGATGTTCGGCCATGGCGCAGCTCCGTGCGACCTCCAGCCCCCGGCCCTCGCCCTCCGACGCGGGACGAGGAGGGAGCGAGCGGCGCCCGACGGAGGGAGGGAGGGAGCGGCCGGCGGAGGCGGCGAGGAGGCGGCCGGGAGGGAGGGAGAAGCCGGGGAGGGAGCGGGCGGCCGGCTTCGGGGAGGAGTCGGGGAGGCAGCGCCCGGCGTCAGGCGGAGCCGGAGGCGGCACGCCGTCGGGGAGGAATTGGGGAGGCAGCTGGCGTCGGAGGGAGAGCAGGAGCCTGCGGGAGGAGCCAGGAGAGGAGCCGTGCAGGGAGGAGGAAGAAGGTAGAAGAGGAAGGGAGGAAAAAAGAAGAAGAGGCTGACTGGTGGGGCCCGCAGCTGACAGGTGGGGTCCAGAACTAACGGTGTTAAAAGGACATCCATCCAAACCCTCTTAACCTCTTCAACCAAACAAAAGACTGGATCGGCTCCAACCCACTCATCCAAACACGAGATGGGTCGGCTTCGACCCACAAAAGTGGGTCGGCTCCAACCCAACCCACGTCGTCCCAAAACCAAACACATGCTAAGACTTGGCCCAAGAGTCTAAAAGCAACAGGACAAAGGAACGATCCAGCAACCGATCGGAAGGCCAGGTCTAAGAAGAGCAACGCCCACTCGTCAGCTACTTCGGCCCACCTCTCCGACCGGAGCGCTCAATTCGGGCTTCAGCCGCCTCCGGACGGCCTCTCCGATCGGAAGACCTGCCCCAAGCCCTACTTCCGACTCCGACCCCGCGTCCCTCCGATCGGGGCTCGTAGGAACCCTGCTCATCGCTCTTCTCCGACCGACGCACAAAGAGCCGACTGGAGCCATCCGACCGGGGACGCCCGCTCGGTAGGAACCAGAAGACGTGCGGAGAAAGACAAGGCAAGGCTCACAAGTCAAAACCACTATACCAGGGACCATACCCTGCACGGAACAGTACTCTGCAGCCACCCTGACACAAACAGTATTGTAGGTGCCGACATCTCCCTCTACAATATTGTAGGGCCGCTAAAACTCTTATACGGTAAGACCTCCCGCGTGTCTCTGGACATCGATAGCGGTATGGGCACCAGGATTTACCGTACTAGGTGAACATAGCGAGACTCCTCACATGCCTCTAGGTATCAAACAATATTTGCAGGTACCGACGGCCACCATCCCTGAAAAAGGCAGCGCGACCTCCCGTGTGCATCTGACATTCTACAGCGACAGCAACAGTGTTGTAGGCGCCTACACTATCTTATACCCGACGGTGTGGGCAACAAGGCTCAGTAGGCGTGGGCAACAAGGCTCGACAGCATACGTACCCTCACCCTCTCACTTGTAAAGTCATCCCTTCATCTATAAAAGGGAGTGCGCTTCCTCCAACAAGGGAGACCGATTCCAGTAGGCCAGAGTTCCTTATATCGATAGCTCACAACCACAGAACCACCAATTTCCGACCGCAAGCACACGCTTGAACACCTAGCTCATAGCGAAGTTCCTGTCACTCTCGGCCCTTTCGGTCGGAGCCGACCGGACCTCTTCTACACCCCATCTTTCTCCTTCTCGTTTGTAACCCCACTGCAAACTTCGAGCACCTGGACTCAGGAATAAAGTCACCGACCGACTCCGACTGGACGTAGAGCACGTTGCCTGAACCAGTATAAATCCTGTGTCATCGAGTGTTAGGCCACCTCCGATCATAACGTACAACAAAACTACAAATATTCATTAGTTGATCACTTTCTACACCGACACTACCATTGTAATAAATCGGTCACGTAGCTTCCATATGAATTTCTCTGATGAGCTCATGGCCTCAATGGGCTCGTAGCTCCGACGGTAGCATAAACTTTTAGCAATGGATGTATGGAACACAGGGTCTATCAGACTATCAGAAACTTCACGGGAGCAAAGAGGTTTTCCGAGCGTGAGTGCATGACGGCATGTTCAGATTAACTTGTTCCTTATCAACAGTCAGGAAACTTGTACAATATACATTCCCTCCTGTTTCCCTGAATATTTAACAAAGAAAAACGACTAGTAACACAAGGACGTTCAGTTTAATGCACGACAGCTAAATGTCCAGAGCATCAGCAAGCACTGATACATTATGTCCGCAAGTCGAGCAGAGAATCACACCATTAAGCAGCAACATCCTTGGGAGGGCACTGCGCAGGTTGGGCATCAGAGGACAGGTCTGTGATGGACATCAGCTTTGATCTGAACTTGTCCGCACCATCGCCCAGCTTCCCGTTTTCTGCACTGGAGATTGGTGTCTTCACCGTCTGGGGTGAAGGTGTCTCCGGAATGGACTGGGAGATTGCGATCAGAGACTGACGAGCTGCTTCCTTACTGAACTCGGTTGGTGAAGGTGAGGCCATCAATGTAGGCTGCATTTCAAGTGTTGATTGAAGGCCATCAGAACTCAGAGACTTGCAACATAACGAACTACTCCTACAAAGGGCATATATAATGCATACAAGGCATGGCAAAAAAATAAGGCAAAACAGTAATATTTCTGCAGTAACAGAGTCCCTGGAAATGGGGAAATCATCATTTGGCGAATAAGTTGGTTGCTGAAAGCCCTGGACTTGGTATGCTGCATCTGACTAACTGATTCTCGTAGAGAAAGATCCCAGCTGAATCATGTCTCTTTTCACTACTTCCAAGGGAACAAGAAAATGCAGTAGTCCTAAATTAGCTGCACCTATTAAGGTTAATAGCTAAATCAACCATTCAACTAAATTAAAACTTCAAATAGCTCAGTAGAAGTGCATCACGGTCAATTGCTGAATTGCGGATTGAAGAAATAAAATGCAAGGTATTAACCAACGATGTGCATACTACTTACTACCTCAGCACATTCGGCAACAATACATCAATACCTCAGCATAATTTGAATCAACATGACTTTATTATGTAGGTAATAATTGGAATTGAGGAAATAGTAGCTAATTTGAACCTGTTCGTTTCGCTGAAATTTGCTTATGCTGATTTGTTGTGAAAGGAAAATACTGTTCATTCACTGAAAAGTACCGTTGAAGTAGTGCTGCAGAACAGGGCCAAAGGTTTTAAGTGAAATTATGCATTTACGTAGGGCAGTACCAATAAAGGAGATGATAGACTCAAGGCATCATCGGAGTTTTCTAAACTGCAGTTACATCCTTGCATTCCACTGTGAAATAAGTGAGCCTATATGCAACATGGGCGCTAATTTAAATGTAGAAAATGCCCAAATCTAGTTCCTAAATTTCAGTGGGTAACATAAACTCCATAGAGTTCCACTCCTGATCGCTATCATATATGTAACACTGTTGGTATGACTTTTTTCCGTGACTGTGCCTAAGCAATGTTTCACTATTCACATAGGTTATATTCTTCTGATCTCAGGACAAAGCAATGTCCTAAATTCATAATAGCTCACGCAGACAAGAGAAGGCAAAAGTTTAAGGAAAATCCTAACTACATCATAAGTTTCCAGTTTTCACCTCACATGACTGGAAAGGGCCAAAAAGAAAGGCGGTAAGGCTGCAGGATAAGAATATCTATCTTCATGTAATTATACCAATTTTTTCTAATAATCAAATCAAATAACTATGGATGGCCTATTGATGTACTGATATCATGCTACCAGGGAAATCCCTATCCAATAAAAATTGAGAACCAACAGTCCATTTTGCTGGGTTCATGAAATTCAAAGGCGTCTAGCAAGGCTAAAGATTTGCATAACAACTTACCCAGGAACAAGTTTAAATTCTTGAAGCAGCTATGCTAGAAAACTATAAATAACGATGATGGTGTTTAATCCCCGTCCGACCTCCAGAACCAACCTCTAGCCTCGTTAGAGTTTAGTCCCTCGATGAACTAATTGATCTCTAACGAGATAGTGGTTGGTTCTTCCCACCACCTCCAAGCTAGGGAGGTTTCCCTAAGCTTTATTAATACCATCGTGTGATGCTATAATTAATTCAATTATTCATTTAGCTTGGCCCGATCTGTGTTTCCACAACCACCACTCACATGACAGCCAGCAATAGCAAAACTTCAGCCAGCCTGCCAATCCTGTCGTCCGTTGACCTCAATTTGGACCAACTGCACAGCCTAAGAATAGATGGCCTTCTACGGGTAGTCAAAGCTAGTATAAGATAACACGAGTTTCACAACCAATTAAACTCCAATCCACACGTCCTTCCCCTGCTGCGACGGAATCACTTCACAGCAAACTGATGAGAAAATCGGAGCATCCATCCAAGGAAGATACGGATCCGATTACTCAGAGCCATATAGCAAAGAAATATGTTATCTATCCTGCACAACTCACAGGTCCTCCAAACAATCAGTCCAAGCAAGGTAGGGCTTCCTTACCAGCGAGCGAAGAAGTCAGACTATGTCGGCACGGATCTCCACTCCGCCGCAGTCTCCGGAGGAACAGGGCCGCGAAGACGGGTGGTAGAGAAGATGATCCCTTTGACTTTTGAGGCCGGTGGCGTGCTTCGCTTCGGTTGGGCTAGGAATGGAAGCACGCGTCTTGCGTGATTCCGTCTGGCAGTCGGTCCAAGGAAGGGGAAGGCAACGAAGGAGAGGTGCCAGCGCAAGCAAGTTGAAAAGGGTGAACCGGGAGACAACAGACAAGACCTTCCCAAGGTTGACATCGAAATCGCGGATTCTCTGCGCTATCAAATTAAATGTACATTTTTTCACCTCTAAGATTGATTTTATTATGGGTTATGGAAAAAATCTACTTCCTTAATTTCAAATTAGATCAATCTTAGTGGTGGACTTTTATTAAGTTGTTTCCAAAATTATCATATCAAATTTACAGAATTTAGTTGATAAATAAAATAGTATCTTTCAATATATTTTTTCATCTCAACAGTTGTGTGTACTGTATTATAAGGGAGTGTTTAAATTCAGGGGCTAAAGTTTAAGAGTGTCGCATCGGGTGTCACATGAGGAGTGTTCGGATAGTAATAATAAAACAAATTATACAAGTCATCGGTAATCCGCGAGACAAATTTATTAAGCCTAATTAATCCGTCATTAGCACATTTTACTGTAGCCCCACATTGTCAAATTATGGATTAATTAGGCTTAAAAAAATCGTCTCACAAGAACATTCTTGAAGGAATTAATCCATGAAGGATATACCAGTCGATTCTTGAATGAACATCATTGATCACTGAAGTGAATATAGACCCGAGAGAAAGAAAATGAGGAAACATGAAGGTGTCGTATAAACACTCGGAAAGTGAATATCAAAAGCTAGCAAATGAAGTGGTGATATCCTCTAAATATCATAGAAGGTATAATAATAATGGTGACTTTGATAATTGAATTATCATCTAAATGACAAATGCAAAGACTAGATTTATTATTTAGTGGTATAATCAAAATCCTGAAGATATGTAGAACATATAATTTGAAAATCCACTGAGGAATAATTATAAGTACTAAAACTCTAGTATAAGTTTGATACACTATTTAGAAGATATTGAATATTAACTTATTTATCCCTATGGCCCCGTTCGGCTTATCTTATAATCCGCACTATTCAGCTTGTTTTTTTTAGCTGGAACAATGTTTTTTTTTCACAACAATTCAGCCAGAACAGTGTTTTCAGCCAGTTTCAGTCATGTTTCAGCAAGCCGAACGGGACCCATAATCCTCTTGAAGGATTTATTACCCTGAATGATAAAATTTATTTATTTTGCACGACTAATAAGTGGTCATTATGCGTGAAGTATATTGCTCTTGTTTATACCTTTATTATAATTCATAGAAGTATTATGAACCAACTTTTAAGATATAAATATTGTGGTACCGCATACCATTAATTAAGCACACGGCTATGAAAAATATGATTTGAACGATGAAGTTCAAAGTATGGCTTTACGAGGGATAGCATATTTGATTGAATCTACTTTGAAGGTAAACCACTAAAATTATAAATATCAAGTAGATAATATTTGCTAAAACATTGAAGTTTATGCATAGATCATGAAGATCACTATCTATTCACGAAGAATACAATATCCTGAAGAATGAATGACCAAGAAGGTTAAATGTTGTACTCTTTTTTTTCTATGTGAGTTTTTACTTGAAGGTTTCTCGCACAAGATTTTTAATGAGACAACATGTCCAATGCAATTAATGAATGCGATGTATTCTTTTCTTCAAGTGCTGTTTTTTCCACTGGATTTTTGGATAGAGTTTTTAATAAGACATGTGCATATCGTGGTAATCGCTTAAGGGGGGAGTATTGTAAAACATACGGACTCTATGCTATGAGGAAAGGAGAAGGAGAAATCATAATTCTAATCCGTTTGTACGTATGCTCTTACCAAAACTCTTAGACCTTGACAGGGCTATATATATATATATATATATATATATATATATATATATATTCAGAAGAATAAACAGAAGAATAAAGAATAGTCTTCTTATCTTATATCTATATGTTCTATTTTTTTCTACTATCGGAGAAGAGAAGATCTTAGCCGTTGGTAGCATGTTTTATAACACGAACCATGTTAAGGGGGCCGCACCAATCCAGCACCAGATAGCCGTGTCAGTTGCACTGGATTGTTGCCGTGCACCGGTGCACGCAAGGCTCACTCGATCAAAATGGGCCTAGGATGGGCTATCAGTTGTCAGTTTCCTTGTCTATATCTATCTGCTTGAGGTGATTTTGGTCCAAGAGTTCCGGGCCTTAAATTGTCGGTCCGGCAGTCCGGCTCAGCCGATGCGCTTTATATCAGACAAAATTTATGTCTCTAGAGTTTCAGCTTCGAAACACGATGCTGCTATATTTTTAATCCGAAAAATAGTGTCATAGTGGGAGACGGCTGCCAACTTGAGGTCTCCTTTCGTATTAGAATTTGGGGTTTGTGTCTCTTAGGAAGCTTTCATGCTTAAAATAAAGGCAATAAAATGTGCTTTCAAGGAGAATCAGCCAAACAACACCTTTCTGTTCCTAGAAATCAAGCCATTCAAGCTAGTGGTATGATTCACGACACCACTCCGTTTTAGGCACCAAATCCCTCCATATTAATATGTAGAACAACACTCTTCTCCATTCTATATATGATATGAAACGGACACGTTCTCGTGCGGTTTCGTTCAAAAAAAAAAAAAGTACCAACAACAAAAGTTGCTACAAGGTTCACATTGGTCCTGGTCCATGTTGTCCATGTATAGACATTTTGGTGTGGCTAGGGTGTAACCACGTGGAATCATCATCATCTTATAAAAGCTACCCATCCGTCCTAAATTATAAGTTATTTCAACTTTCGTGGAGAGTCAAAACATCTCAAGTTTGACCAAAATTATAAAAAAAATTACAAAGATTTATGGTATCAAATAGGTATACAATGAGATATAATTAATAAAGAATCTAATGATACTTATTTTATACCATAAGTGTTATTATTTTATTATATAAATTTGGTCAAACTTGAAATGCTTTGACTCTACAAGAAAGTTAGAATAACTTATAATTTAGGATGCAGAGAGTACAAAATAATTGTGATTCATTTATCCAGAAAAATATTATATATGTGGCTTATTTTGGTGCATTTTAGAAAAATGTGGATTGTTTGGGTTAATTTATACTATTCATGGCAACTATAGCTACATAATAAAATAGATTTATATATATATAGAAAAATGTATTTGTTATATATACTTGTATGTACTTAGATATACTGTACTCCATTCAGAAAAGAATGCAATTTTAGCATAGCACTGAGCCAAAACATCTTAAATTTGATTAAGGTTATATAGAAAAGCATCTACCAAATAAGCTAGAATCTTTATTGAATATATTTTAACATTATACCTATTTGGTGTCATATCATATATGTTGATATTTTTTATAAAAATTGATCAAACTTTAGATAGTTTGACTAAGAGGAGAACTAGAATTGCATTATTTTTAATAGAGTTAGTATTACCAAAATAGCATCGTCATTCTATTTTTTTTAAAACAAGTACCCTGGTTTCGATTTTCATGTTTCGCCACTTTTAGTGTCATTCGTCTATCTAGGTCTGTTTACCTGGTGCACCTTTAGCAGCCATGTTCCTGAAAGAGAACAGGAATGAGGAATGAAAAATGAGAACATGGAGCTATATTTTATAATGTAATCCTACTATGGGAATGTGATTGTTCTTGGAACGACCAATATGACCATATTCCACGTTTTCAGATGCTAAGGGTATGCCTATTACCATTGACAACATGGTACACTGCTATCTCTGCCAGTGTCACCTGTGTCCACCGCGATGTGAAATGAGACGACGTTTCGGATGTGGTCCCCAATTGAATGACCTAGAACTATTAACATGGCCCTTTTTTTGACTCGGAACTATGACAACAGTTGACACACTGGGAGTATGCTGGTGAGTGGTGAGGATCGTGTTGACAGCTTTGCTTCAGGGCACGTTTTGTGCACGACAAAAACTACATGACTTTCAGCCATATAGGGCTGTAGAAAAGGGTTTAATCGTGGAGCTTATGCTCCCACAGGATACTGAAAATCTCTAGCTGTACTGTTTGTCCAGCCCCACGGCACTAAGCACACCTTTTATGTTTGGTATGCTTTGTCAAAAGCAATCATGGCACCTAATCACTGGGAATTGATTTGAAGTGACAGATTATAATAATAACGTTTATTTTTGTATTTTATCTGAATTTTGCATATAAATACATGTTCTTTCTGTCAACTTTTTATAAGAGAAAAAGGTTCTCAGAAAGAAAAACAGGGAGCAGACCTACTTAATATCAGCTAGCTGTTGCTGTCATACACTCATACTCCGGGGATGCATTCCACTAGAGAGTCCAGACCAAAGAATTTGCTGTCAAAAGACAGCTTTCTTGACTTATCTTGAGCGTGCTTCAGCTGTTTTTACAGGGTGCGGTGAACATGAAGTAAGCGGTGGACTGGTGGGGGATTTTGGAGCGGTGATATGATGCTACTACTATGCATATGCGCTATAGCTGCACTTGGCTACTTGCACAATGCATGGACAAATTTTAACCGTCAGCGTTCTTCGTATGTTCAGCAACAGTGTGATGCTGACAACGATAAGCATGTCATTTTCGGCGCAGAGGAGGGAAGCCATCAGCCATCGGATGACCAGGTAAGCCTAGCCTACTGCCTACCCTATAGCACGTCCTATACATGAAATCGCTCGCTTATCTGCTCTGCAGGACAGCAGGAGCAGGAGGCTTATCTCATTCTCTGAAAGGGACGGCAGCCACTGAAAGAAAGCCCTCCAAAAATCAAGGCCACGGCACTCCACCTGCATGTACGACGGTTCCGAACAAGCTACTCCAAGTACCGACTGTACCAACCGCAGCGCTGAAACCACATCTCGCCGTCGGCCGTCAGCTCATCGTACCAGTACTCCTCGGTCCTCCCCGCCTCGTCGCCGTCGGCCGAAGCAAGTGACACACATCTCAAGCTGTCATGCAGTCGCCATGCCACCGCTCCCTGCTGCACCCGTCCCCTGCTCCGTCCGTCCGCGCGCGCGAGCGAGAGAGCCAGAGACGGGACAAAGGCGGGCGGTGGTGGTAGTGGGGCGCCATCGGAGGGCGACGGCCGAGGGAGGCGCTTGGCTCTTGCTGCAAAAATGCAACTGATGGTAACGTCACGTTGGTTTTCAGGTGAGAGGCGGGTCGGTCGAGTACGTTATGCACCCTGTAACCACCCACCTAAAGTGCCTGGGGTGGTAGTAGTATATGTGATGAGAATTAGGTATGCCACTCAAGTGTCATGTCCGTTTACATCAAGAAACCGGTATGCCTAGCTACCAGCATATGCTAGCAGTACCAAATTGGCAGCAGGCAAGCGGCTCGTCGTGGAGTCGTGGTGATCAGCTAGCCATGACAGATTGGTGAGGCCTGGAAGATTTTCGAAAGCGTTGTTGATCCATGACGACGACTGCGAGGATTAGGATCGAGTAAAGCGAAATGTCAGCCTATGTCAGGACAATCTAGAATGCACTTAGCCAGCTTCTCCTTGGCTACCTGATACGGACTAGCTGCGAGTCATACACGTCTTTGTGCTAGAATAATAGTGATAGGTATACGTCGATGTTTTTTACCGACAGATATTCGGTTTTTGGAGAAATTCGCCTGACGCAAAGAGCAAGTACAGTTGAGACACGAGATTTATTCTGATTCGGCCCCCCAGAAAGCGAGTAACAGCCCTACGTCCAGCAGTTACTTGTTTATATTGCGATCTCGTCGAGATGGCGAGATAACAGATTACAAAGGGCTATGCCTTTGACTCTATGAGAGTTTCGATGATTACAATAGGACGGATGACTAGCTATTTATATCAGAGGACTGCTTGCCCTACAAGTTACATAGTCGTGCTCTAGTCGTAGTGTTGGCGTGATATTCAGATATCCTTCCTTGAATAGGCAAGTCGTGAACCTTCGGGTCTTCTTCGGTATGAATTCGGTAGCTAGCATATCTGGTAGTCAGGAATCCTGAGAGTATGGCACCGTTCAGTAGCCTCCGAGCTTATCGGGCAAGCCAGACTCGGTAACTTTCCTGGACTCGTGCCTTTTAGGGCGTTCGAAATTAGGACTTTATTGAAAAAGTCTGACTCGTACCCGAGGTAACGAGGCTGGCCAAGTAGAAGTTACAGAGTCGCATAGTTGGACGATGAACTGTAAAAATAAAATAAGCCATACTCAACTAGGAGTCATCTTATCTGGTCAACGCGGTCTCCGTATGAGTCAGGCGGCGGTTGTCAGGCACTCAAGTGGCCGCGCCGGCTCGACTTCCGAGGATTATGCATGGCAGGCGATTAATGCGTCGCTTCAGTTCGTGGGTGACAATTGGCTTGCTTTCCCAATCACCCTGGTCTTGGCTTTTATAAGCAGGTGTCTGAGTGCTGGGTTAGATCCGCTTAGCATCTCCACTTTAGTAGTCATGAGGACGAAGATCATCGGCCACCGCCGCAAGATCCCTCGCCTGTTGCTCGGGGGTTCTCCTGGGCGGTCTGGTGGGGCTTCACCCCATCATCTCTTTCGGCGGCGGCGGCTACCACTCCGGCATCATCTGCGGCTCCAGCCCCGACTCCGTCCTTAGCCGCGGCGCTCCCTCGGAGGGGAGGTTGTGGTCATGAAGAAGGAAAAAGAGGAGGCCATAATGAGCACTGCGGGGACCACCTCGCTAGCCCCAGAGGGGCTTGAGTCAGGTGCTCCGCCACATGGGGTTATTGAGCTCTCCGACGATGAATCAGAGGGTTTGATGGCTTCCTTCGTTGACACCGCCAACTCCGGTCCCTCTGTTCCTCGGGTCACCACTACGCCTAACACGAGTGGTGACTGGGAGTTTGCTCGCCGGCTTTCTACGAAGCTGAACCGAGAAGAGATCCCTAGCGATAGGGAGTTTGCCTAGAAACTCTTCGTCGAGCTGAACCAGGAAGCCCTTGGAACTCCTGGTGACAGGGCCCTAGTGGACTTGGTCAGCGATGATGAAGGTGGCATGGCCACGGGCACCGATGAAGTGGTGGAGGAAGTCGCTCCAGACGCGAGGAGGAGGAGAGTGCTATAGCACCCGACGAGTAGCCGGAGCAGACCGTCGTGCCATCCGGTCCTCCACCAAGCGCCTGAACTTAGCGTTGGTCACCTTGTTCAGGTCATCCTGTCCCTGTACCGCAAGGAGCCTCATCGTCCTTGCGGATCGGGATTTGTTGTGACCCAACTTGAAGACCGTCAAGTAGTCCAGTTAAGGTGTTTAGAATACCTCTTGTAAATCTGCGTTTTTAGCGAAAATTTATCAGTGAAGAAAAACCTCTTGTCAGTCTACCTTTGCATTTTAATGTCTGTTCATTGTCTGCATGGCAGTAGGCTGATCACAACTTGTGTTTCTCAGTTATCACCGGTTAAATGAGTTGATCTATCCATCCTATATTGATCGGGCTTTGGCAAATTCTCACTTGTTAACCGGAGATGCTGCTATTTTTCCCTTACACGTTGACCGTGGGATCGGGCATTTTAGCTTGGCATAATTGAAAAAATTTTGGACTAGAGAATATGTATGTGGTAGCCCCTGACTCTTTGTCTGAATATGAGATTCAGATGAAGAGTGAAGACTAGTAGGCAAATTTTTGGCAGCTCGGTCGCTCTTCTGTCCTAGATAAAGGAGCAATGATCTACTTGAAAAACTGAAGAATCACCAGGGTAGCCCCCGGGCTGGCTATTTCAACCACGATGTATGGTCACTACCAAGGAGAAGACAGTTTGGTTTTGTCCTTTGTGCGTTGGTCCTTCTTTAGTACTTAATCCTCGACGCTTAAAGCCCGACTGTGCACACGGTGGTTATGATATTTCCGAAGGGATTGTTGATATTGTTGTACTCGGTAAGCGGTTGTATCACGCTCTTCCTCGAGTAGCATTAAGTCAAGATCACGACGTTCATGCTCTTCCTCTTTGAAGAACATCAGCACACGTGGTGACTTAAGTCTTATATCTGGGGGGAGTACTGCTTCGGCACCGTACACAAGGAAGAATGGGGTTTCACCCGTAGCTCGGCTAGATGTCGTGCGCATTGACCATAATATTGTCGGGACTTCTTGTATCCATTTTTTGTCATAAGCATTCAGCTTGTCAAAAATTCAGGTCTTAATCCCTTGCAATATTATGCCATTTGCTCGCTCGACATTTCCGTTAGTCATTGGGTGGTTTACTGAAGACCGAGGATGCTTTATCCCATAAGCAGCACAGAAATTTTTGAACTTCTTGCTTATAAATTGTGTTTCATTGTCCGATATCAATCGGTTGGGTACGCCAAAACACGCTACTATGCCATGCAAAAATTTGATTGTGTTCTCCTTAGTGATACGTATGACCTGTTCTGCCTCAATCGACTTAGTAAAGGTGTCTATGGCAACGATCAGGAACTTGTATCCTCCTCGGGCTTTTGGGAATGGTCCAAGTATATCAATAACCCAAGTGGGGAATGACCAAGATAGTGGAATTATATTCAATGCTTGGGCCGGCTGGTGAATTTGCTTTGTGAAAAACTGACATGATTCATATGTTTTAACCAGCTCAGTTGCGTCTTGGAGAGCTGTTGGCCAGTAAAATCCTTGTCGAAAGGCTTTTTCTACCAAAGCTCGATGAGAGATGGGACCCACAGATCCCTCCATGGATGTCGTGGAGCAAACTAATGCCCTCGGCCTATGTGATGCATTTGAGAAGAACCCCATTACAACCTTATTTGTAGAGGATATTGTTTACCATTGTATAGAGCATGGCTTTACGGCTGGTTTGTTCCATACCTGCACCATCTACCAGAGTATCATGATTTGTGAGGTACGCTTGGATTGAATCCATCTAGTTCTCCCTATTTCCAACTAGAGCAGCAGCACAAGCCGGATCGCCCAGCGTAGACTTCGTAAGGAATTCGCTGAGTATTGCCTCGTCGCTTGATTGATCAAGCGTGGGGTTTGGACCCAACCTTGAGATTGGGATAGAGGTTTTTTCAAGCACTTCGACCAGGACATCTCCCGGTAGGTGTTGTCGTGAAGCTGCTCGACTGGCCATAGAGTCAGCATTGGTATTATATTTGTGGGGGATATATTGGACTTCAAGCCTGTTGAACTTTGACTCTAACTGTCGATATGCTTGTAAATACGAGGCCATGTTCTCGTTCATTGCTCGATATCCTTTGGATGTTTGTTGGGCAACTACTTCTGAATCCCCTTTCACAAGTAGCCTTCGTGATGAGGACATGACACCCATGCATATGACCATGTTTGGCACATGGGATGGAGGGGAAGGATGCCAGCAAAGGTGTCCAAGTCAAGAAGGAGGCCCGAGGCTAATTCGGTTTGAGTCCCTGAGGTGGAGGCCCAAAGCAACTCAAGTTCGAGTCTGCCTAGTAATTCGCAAATCAGTTAACAGACCTTCATATTCAGCAATATTGTTGGTCGAAGTCGGGTTAGTAAAATCAATTTGAATTGCGTATCTCATGGCGTCTCCCTCTAGTGATACTAGGACAACTCCAGCCCCCGTGTTGTTTTTACACTCTACACCATCGTAAAACATGAGCCAATGCTCAGGGTTCTATGCTGCCTCTTCAGGTTCGAGGTTTGTCCACTTTGCAACAAAATCAGCTAGAGCCTGTGACTTGATCGCAGTTCGTGATACAAAATTGTATGTTGTATTGTCCTAGCTCTACAGACCATTGGGTAATCCTACCGACGACATCTCGATTGTGCACAATGGTGCCGAGCGGATAAGATGACATCACTTTGATCTTATGACTTAAGAAATAATGCTTAAGCTTTTGAGAAGACATTAGTACTGCATACAATTGTTTTTGGATGTTAGGGTACCTGGATCGGGCGTCATGTAGCACTTCACTTACGAAATAAATCGGGTACTACTTCGTGGATTTCTCCTCCTGACGCTCGACCACCAGGACCGCACTAACAACTTTGGGAGTTACTGCTACATATAAGAACATGACTTTGCCATCCTTTGGAGGCACAAGGGTCAGAAATTGTTTCAGGTATTGCTTGAATTTCTGAAATGCCTCCTCAGCCTATTCATCCCGTTGGAAACTATCATGTTTATGTAGCAATATATAAAATGGCATACCTCATTCATCTGACTTGGATATGAATCGACTCAGTGTTGCCATCATTCCAGCTAGTTTCTGGACTTATTTGTGATTGCATGGAGACTGCATATCTTTGATCGCCTTGACCTTCTTGGGGTTCGCTTTGATGCCACGCTAAGACACCAAGTACCTGAGTAGCTTACCCTAAGAAACGCCGAACGTGCATTTATGAGGGTTAAGCATCATTTTGTTCTTATGTAAATTGTAAAAAGTTTCCTTTAGATCGGTGATTAGGTCACCTCTGGATTTGCTTTTATCAACTATGTCATCAATATATGCTTTGACATTACGGCCGATCTAGCCTTCGAGAACAATATGAACACATTTTTAATACGTAGAACCAGTATTCTTTAGGCCAAAAGACATCTTAATATAACAGTATACACCGAAAGGAGTTACAAATGTAGTTTTTTCCTCATCATCTATGCACGTGATAATTTGGTGATACCCCAAATAGGCATCTAGAAAACATAGCAATTCACATCCAGAGGTTGAATCTACAATTTGATCTATCCTCAAAAGGGGATACTCATCCTTTGGGATTGCTTTATTCAAGTTGGTGTAATCCATGCACATCCACCATGTACCATTAGGATTCTTCACCATGATGGGATTTGCTAGTCACTCTGGAAAAGGGACCTCTCGTATGAAATCTGCCTTCAATAGATGGTTAATTTTGTCACGTATGGCAGCTCATTTTTCTAGGGTGTAGCGTCTTTGCTTCTGTCTGATTGGTCAGGTGCCAGCTGGTAGACCGAGTTTGTGCTCTATTACTTCTTTTGGGATCCCCGGCATGTTAGATGGTTCCCAAGCGAACACATCTTTATTTGCTCGGAGAAAAGCAACGAGCTCAAGTTCCTATTAAGGGTCTAGGTTTGACTCGATATTGGTTGTTTTGGCCAGATCTTGAGGATCTAGAACTGCTTTCTTTGTTGACGCATCATCCTAGGTCTCCTTCGCTTGAGGAGTAGGAGCAGGAGTCTTTGCCAACTCATTATCTTGTTCGTGGCTTTCACTGGCAGTGACCACTGGTTCCTGAGCTGGTGGTGCCGAAGCCTTAGGTCAGGCTATAGCTTCTTTGGAGGACTCAGGGTCTTTCGGCACATCTTTCAGCTTTGGGGTAGCTAGAGTCATGGTTGCCACCGCAGTAGTCTTTTGTTGCTTGGCCGGTGGTTCCTTTGGGTCTACCAGAACCTGTGCATACTGCCTAATCATGTCTAGGGTTTTCATATCATAGGCGATGGCTCCCTTTCGGTCACCATGAATAGTCATCAAGCCACGAGGGTCGGGTACCTTGAGTACCGAATAGGCAAAATGAGTGACTGCCATGAACTTCTTCAGGAACGGTCTACACAGGATGCAGTTATATGCTGACTCAAAGTCTGCAACCTCGAATGTCAGGAATTTGGACCTCGTGTTCTTGCCTTCTCTGAGGGTAACTTTGAAAGCTCTAGTTTGGTTTTAGTGAATTGATGAAACCCTAAGTACTAACCTAATTTATCAAGTGATCATGAGATAGGTAGCACACTTCAAGTGGAGAAGCTAATGAAGATCATAACATGACAATGGTGATGGCATGGCAATGATCAAGGGCTTAAACTTGAAAAGAAGAAAGAGAAAAACAAAAAGCTCAAGGCAAAGGTATAATTTGTAGGAGCTATTTTGTTTTGGTGATCAAGACACCTAGAGAGTGTGATCACATTTAGGTTTGATAGCTGTACTATTAAGAGGGGTGAAACTCATATCAGAATGCGGTTATCAAAGTGCCACTAGATGTTCTAACTCATTGCATATGCATTTAGGATCTATTGGAGTGCTAACACCCTTGAAAATGTTTATGAAAATATGCTAACACATGTGCACAAGGTGATACACTTGGTGGTTAGCACATTTAAGCAAGGGTGAAGAGAACGGAGGAGATGCTAGCGTCGGTCAAGTGACCGGACGCTGACTGCCTGCGTCCGGTCATGCTGACTGGTGGTACAGTGGCTAGGGTTTACCACTGGACGCTGGGCTGTGTCCAGTCGAGGTGGACCGGACACATCCGATCGAGGAAAACTGGGTTTTGACCCTTATTGTACTCGACCGGACGCTGAGGCTCCAGCGTCCGGTCAGTTTTGCCGGAGCGTCTGGTCAGCTTCGTAGCCGTTGAAATCTAACGAACAATGTTTGAAGCTGGTGACACGTGGCGTCCATCAGTGGACCGAACGCGGTGTCCAGGGTTCGGTCAGTTGGACTGGAGCGTTCGATCAGAGCGCAATGTGCCCAGTGAAGGGGTACAACGGCTCTATTTTATGGGGGCTTCTATTTAAGCCCCATGACCGGCTATGGCTCATATATTTGGCCATTTTCATTAACATAGCAACCTTGTGAGCCTAGCCAAAGTCCTCCCACCCATCTCCATCATTGATTCATCATCATAGTGAGATTAGGAGTGATCCAAGTGCATTGCTTGAGTGTTTGCATCTAGAGGCACTTGGTGTTCATGTTTCACTGTGGATTTCGCTTGTTACTCTTGGTGGTTGCCGCCACCTAGACGGCTTGGAGCAGCGAGGATCATCGAGTGGAGGTGGTGATTGTCTCCGGCTCCGATCATGGTGATTGTGAGGGGTTCTTGACCTTTCCCCGGCGGAGTGCCAAAAGGTACTCTAGTGAATTGCTCATGGCCTATGTGATCCTCATCTTATGTTGGTTGTGCGGCACCCTATTGAGGGTTTGGTGTATGAAGCCAATTAGCGCGTGAACCTCCAAGTGAGTGAATCGCCACAACGAGGAGTAGCTTGTCGGTAAGCAAGTGAATCTTGATAAAAATCATTGTGTTCATCCTTTGATTCCGAGGTGATTGGTCTTTATTGTTATTCATCCTTGTGATTGATTGATTCACTTCTCTACACGGCGGTATAACTATCTTGATCACTCTCTTTACATTATCGCATACTAGTTGACAAGCTCTTTAGTGTAACTAGTTGTGAGAGCTTGGTTGCTTGGTTGGTGTGGCTCTTTAGTTAGCTTTTGAGAGCACACTAACATAGGGTAGTGTCATACCTCTTGTGTGAATTGACACTATCTAAACTAGAATTGTGGTAGGTGGCTTGCATTTTGAGTAGGCTAGCGCAATACTTGCTTCGCCTCATAATTATCTAACTTTTTGTTAAGTGTTGTTGTAGAAATTTTTATTAGGCTATTCACCTCCCCCCTCTAGCCATTAGGACCTTTCAAGTGGTATCGGAGCCGAGGTCACCGTTATTTGAGGCTTAACAACCTTCAGTGTTAAAATGGCTCAAATCAACAATACCAAGAAGCCACCCCAATTTGATGGTACAAATTATCCTTATTGGAAGTCAAAGATGACCACACATATCAAGTCAATCAATAGAAAGGTGTGGAAGGTGATAGAAACCAAAATTGAGATTGGTGATCTGGAGAATCCCACCGCGGCCAAAGAAGTACTTCTCCAAAACAATAACATTGCTCTAAGTGCTATTCATAGTGTAATTGATGAGAGAACATTTGAGCAAATCAAGAATATTGAGATGGCTCATGAGGCTTGGAAGAAGTTGGAAGAATCATTTGAGGGCACTCAAGCCGTGAAGGGTGCAAAGGCATATATCCTCAAAGAAAAGTTTGCAAGTTTTAAGATGAAGGAGAATGAGAGTGTGCCAGAGATGTTCCATAGGCTTCAAGTGCTTATCAATGATCTCAAAGCACTTAGAGAAGAGGTGAAAGACAAGGACTTCTCCCACAAGTTCTTGAGATGCTTGCCTTCAAGATTTGGTACATTGGTCACCATTCTAGTGAGAAGCAGTTTGGACGCCATGACACCAAACCAAGTATTGGGAGATATAATGACCGATGATACCTATAGAGATGATGATGAGAAGGAAGAAAAGAAGGACAAAAAAGATGAGAAGAAGGATGAGAAGAAGAAGAGTGTGGCATTCAAAGCCACATCATCCAAGGGCAAAGCTAAGCAAGAAACATCAAGTAAAGAAGATGAATCATGGGACGATGATGATGATGATGATGATGAGAAGATGGCTCTCTTTGTCAAGAGATTTGGTAAGTTCTTGGTGAAGAAGGGCTACCATGCTAGAAGAAAGAAGTCTTCATCTAAGAACAAAGAAGAGTCAAGAAGGTGCTTTAAGTGTGGAAGCAAAGATCATCTTGTTGCTCAATGCCCATATAATAGTGACAATGATGATGACAACAAGAAGAACAAGAAGAAGGATAAGAAGGAAAAGAAAGAGAAGAAGGACAAGATGGCCTTTAAGAAGAAGAAGGGTGGTTCATATGTAGTCACTTGGGATAGTGATGACTCCTCAAGTGATGATGATGATGATAGTGATGATCACAAGACTACCAAGAAGAAGGTTCTTGCAAGCATTGCCATCAATGAGAAGCCTTCTCTCTTCGAATCTTCATCATGCTTCATGGCTAAGGCCACTAAGGTACAATCTTGTGATGATGAAAGTGATGAAGAACATGTTGATGATAATGAATATGAAAATGAAAATGATAGTGATAGTGATGATGATGAACCTACTAAGGATGAATTATTTGATATGCTAGAAGATGTCAAAGAACACTTTGACATTAAGAGAAGGGAATGCAAGAGCTTGAATAAGGAGGTAAAAGCCCTTAAGCAAGCCCTTGATGAGCTCAAAGCAACTCATGAGAAGCTAGAGGTAGCCCATGAGAAGCTTGGCAAGGCTCACAAAAAGCTTGAAAAAGCTCATTCCACTTTGCTTGATGAGCAAAATAAAAAGAAGCATGTTGAAACTTACAATGTAGGTTTAACTTGTGATATAATTGATACATCACTATCTATGCCTATCATTGTTGCTACAACTAACCTTCTTGTAGCACTTCCACCTCCACCTCATCTAGTAGTGATGGTCTCACTTGTGATACCTCACTAGTGGTTGAGAATGAAAACCTCAAGAAGGAGGTCACTAAGCTCACTCACACCTTAGCTAAGGCTTATGGTGGTGAGGACCGCTTGCTTATAGCCTTGGGTAGCCAAAGAGCTTCTTTCTACAAAGAGGGATTGGGCTATACCCCCAAGAAAGGCAAAGCAACCTTTGCTCCTCACAAGACTAGTTTTGTGAAGAACAATGGTCAGTTTTGCACTAGTTGCAAGCAAGTGGGTCACAAAGAGCAAGAATGTAAAAATAAGAGCAAAAATGCTAATGTATCCTTCATAAAGCTTGATTCATGCTATATGCTCACTAAGGGTACAAATGGTGTAAAGGCTAAGTTCATTGGCAAACCATGGATGGACTCAAAGAAGAAAGCCATTTGGGTGCCAAAGAGCTTGGTACTAACCTTTAAGGACCCAAGCAAGTTTGAGTACCTAAAAAGAATTGATCTTCTTTTGTAGGTCAATTACAAAGCTAGAGGAAGGCATTGGGTTTTTGATAGTGGGTGCACTCAACACATGACCGGTGATGCAAGAATGTTCAACTCAATCAACACCAATGGCAATGATGGTTATGATAGTATCACATTTGGTGACAATGGCAAAGGCAAGGTCAAAGGGCTTGGTAAGATTGCAATATCCAATGACATGAGCATATCCAATGTATTGCTAGTTGAGAGTTTGAATTTCAATTTGCTATCCGTGGCACAATTGTGTGATCTTGGATTCAAATGCATATTTAGGGTAGATGATGTAGAAATCATAAGTGTAGATGGCTCTAATTTGATCTTCAAAGGTTTTAGATATGAGAATCTATACTTGGTTAATTTCAATGCTAGTGAAGCTAGATTATCTACATGCTTGTTCACTAAGTCTAGCATGGGTTGGTTATGGCATAGAAGGCTTGGTCATGTTGGAATGAAACAATTGAATAGATTGATTAAGCATGACTTAGTTAAAGGCTTGAAAGATGTTGTGTTTGAAAAGGATAAGCTTTGTAGCTCTTGTCAAGCCGGCAAACAAGTTGGAAACACCCATCCTAAGAAAAGCATGATGAGCACTAGTAAAACATTTGAGTTATTGCACATGGATTTATTTGGGTCAACACAATATACTAGTATCGGTGGTAACAAATATGAATTTGTGATAGTGGATGACTACACTAGATACACATGGGTATTCTTTCTAGTGGACAAAAGTTATGTATTTGCAACATTCAAATCATTTGTCAAAGGCATTCACAATGAGTTTGAAACAACCATCAAGAGAGTTAGAAGTGACAATGATAGTGAGTTCAAGAATACTAGAATTGATGAGTTATGTGATGAATTTGGAATTAGGCATCAATTCTTGGCCAAGTACACACCCCAATCAAATGGCCTTGTTGAGAGGAAGAATAGAACACTTATTGATATGGCAAGGTCTATGCTTAGTGAGTACAATGTGAGTCAATCTTTTTGGGCCGAAGCTATCAACATGGCTTGCTATTGTAGCAACCGCCTCTATTGTCATCGATTGAAAGAGAAGACACTATATGAACTCTTGAATGGTAGAAAGCCCAACATTGCATATTTTTGGGTCTTTGGTTGCAAATGCTATATCTTGAAGAAAGGCACAAGATTGGGCAAGTTTGATAAGAAATATGATGAAGGATTCTTACTTAGATATTCCACTATAAGCAAAGCATATAGAGTATGGAATTTGGATAGTGGTACTCTTGAGGAAGTTCATGATGTTGAATTTGATGAAACTAAGGGTTCACAAGTAGAAGATGAGAACTTAGAAGATGTTAGAGGCATTTAACTTTCAAATGCCATAAAGAACATGGATATTGGTGAATTGAGGCCTAGGCAAGTGAATGATGATGAAGATGATCAAGTGCAAGTGCTCTCTAACTCAAGTGTGCAAGATGATACAAATCAAGTTAGTGCAAGTGGATCTCATGAAAATGAATAAGATCAAGTGGCTAGTACATCATCTCAACCCAATGATCAAGCAAGTGCAAGCAATCAAGTTCCATTGCTCCAACCAACAAGTATTGCAAGAGATTATCCTTTGGATACAATCATTGGTGATATTTCAAGAGGTGTGCAAACAAGATCAAGATTGGCATCATTTTGTGAACACTTCTCATTTGTGTCATCCATTGAACCAAAGAAAATAGATGAAGCTTTGAAGGATGTTGATTGGGTAAATGCTATGCATGAAGAATTGAACAACTTCACAAGAAATCAAATATGGGAATTAGTAGAGAGACCAAAGGGACACAATGTGATTGGAATCAAATGGGTCTTTAGAAACAAGCAAGATCAAGATGGGATAGTAGTCAGGAACAAAGCAAGATTGGTAGCACAAGGCTATACACAAGTTGAAGGTCTTGACTTTAGAGAAACATATGCCCCAGTTGCTAGATTGGAAACAATTAGAATCTTGCTAGCCTATGCTTGTGCCCACAACATCAAGCTCTATCAAATGGATGTCAAGAGTGCATTTCTCAATGGCTACATCAATGAAGAAGTATATATTAAGCAACCTCCCGGTTTTGAAGATGATAAGAAGCCCAACCATATGTACAAGTTAAAGAAGGCATTGTATGGCTTAAAGCAAGCACCTAGAGCATGGTATGAGAGATTGAGGGTTTTCCTACTCTCTAAAGGGTTCACAATGGACAAGGTTGACACCACTCTTTTCATCAAAAAGATTGGAAAAGACTTGTTTGTGTTGCAAATCTATGTTGATGATATCATATTTGGATCAATAAATCAAGAATTTTGTGATGTTTGGGAAGATGATGGCTAATGAGTTTGAGATGTCCATGATTGGAGAATTGAGTTACTTCCTTGGTCTTCAAATTAAGCAATTGAAGAATGGTACTTTTGTGAGTCAAGACAAGTACATCAAGGACATGATCAAGAAGTTTGGCATGATTGATAGCAAAGTCATTAGCACACCAATGACAACTTGGATAGTGATGCAAGTGGAAATATGGTGGATCAAAAGTTGTATCGGTCTATGATTAGAAGCCTACTCTATGTGACCGCATCAAGGCCGGATGTCATGTCTAGTGTATGCATGTGTGCAAGATTTCAAGCCTCACCAAGAGAAAGTCATTTGAAGGCTACAAAGAGGATATTGAGGTACTTGAAGCATACACCAAATATTGGTTTGTGATATCCCAAAGGAGCAAAGTTTGAGCTAGTTGGTTACTCCAACTCAGATTATGCGGGATACAAGGTTGAAAGAAAGAGCACATCGGGCACATGTCAATTGTTGGGAAGATTACTTGTTTCATGATCATCAAAGAAGAAAAATAGTGTTACATTATTAACCGCTGAAGCCGAATACATATCCACTGGTAATTGTTGTGCACAAGTACTTTAGATGAAGGCCACTTTGAGTGACTTTAGAATCAAGTTCAAGAAAGTGCCATTACTATATGACAATGAGAGTGCAATCAAGTTAACCAACAATCCAGTGCAATATGCAAGAACAAAGCACATTGATGTCCGTCACCATTTCATAAGAGATCACCAACAAAAAAGGGACATTTGCATTGAGAGTGTAGGCACCGAAGATCAACTTGCTGATATATTCACCAAGCCATTGGATGAGAAAAGGTTTTGCAAGCTAAGGAATGAGTTGAATATATTAGATTTCTCAAATATGTGTTGATACACCCCCCACTCATATGGCATGCCTATCCTTTGAGCAATCCAAGGTAAAAGTTGATTGGCATGGCATACATCCTTGCTAAGGACATATTTAGTGCATCTAGTCATATTTTCAATCTTATTAAGACCTTTCAAGTGGTTCTATTTTATTAGGCTCATTCATGAAAATCAAATGATTTTGATGTCTATATGGTATCACTATTGCTTCTATGCTTGATTTGATCTAGTGATAGCATATGACATGTTCATGGGCTTGTAAACCAAGTGTTTAATCTAAAAAATGAACTATAAGTGTTTAACTCAACATGGTACAAGATAACCCTTATTTGGAGGTGTGAAGAAGCTTATCCTTGGATCAAACCGAGTTAAATATCTTTGGTAAATGATCTAGACTAGACCAAATTTGGAAAATGATCCTCACCCCATTGATTGACATTGATAATCTCAACCCTACAAGTAATATTATCTATCTTTAGAACCTTTGTGGTCATTAATGACAAAAGGGGAGAGAAACAAAGATAGTAAAAAAGGGAAAGAAACATAAAGATATCCTAATATATGACATAGGGGGAGAGATATGACAAAGGAAAGGGATCAACTAAAATTTTGAGCACACAAGTAGGGGGAGTAAGCTCATGAACTTGTATGGTGCATTGGTGCATTTGAATGTGCATTTCATATGTTTGCTTGCATGGCACAAGTATTAAATTTAAACATCCATGCTTGTGTGATGAATGTTAGTTGTAAGATTGAATGATAAAATGAAATCACTAGATAACTTTCATTTCCAAGTGAGTCTTTACAAGTGGTATCTTTCTAAAGTATGTTTCCAAGTGGTATTGAGCTAACCATGGTGCTAAGGATGATATAATGATGCACTCCGATTGGTATCACGCTTCAAAGGTCCATCTCTTATACCTTAGCATCATGTGGTAGACATTTACTCCTATATTTCCTATCTAAGCATATATGCAAGCTTCAATCCAAACTCTTAGCACATATGTAGGGGGAGCAATTGCTACCATTTGGGGTTCATGAAACTTGTCCATATCCTTTTACACATAGTAAATATGCTTGGGCAAGCAACATGGATTCAATCGAATTTCAATTCATATCTTTGTATAAGGGTTGTCATCAATTACCAAAAAGGGGGAGACTGAAAGCTCTAGTTTGGTTTTGGTAAATTGATGAAACCCTAAGTGCTAACCTAGTTTATCAAGTGATCATGAGATAGGTAGCACACTTTAAGTGGAGAAGCTAATGAAGATCATAATATGACAATGGTGATGGCATGGCAATGATCAAGGGCTTAAACTTGAAAAGAAGAAAGAGAAAAATAAAAAGCTCAAGGCAAAGGTATAATTTGTAGGAGCTATTTTGTTTTGGTGATCAAGACACTTAGAGAGTGTGATCACATTTAGGTTTGATAGCCGTACTATTAAGAGGGGTGAAACTCGTATCGGAATGCGGTTATCAAAGTGCCACTAGATGTTCTAACTCATTGCATATGCATTTAGGATCTAGTGGAGTGCTAACACATGTGCACAAGGTGATACACTTGGTAGTTAGCACATTTGAGCAAGGGTGAAGAGAACGGAGGAGATGCCAGCGTCGGTCAAGTGACCGGACGCTGGATCCAAAAGCACCGGACGCTGACTGCCTGCGTCTGGTCATGCTGATTGGTGGTACAGTGGCTAGGGTTTACCACCGGACGCTGGGCTGTGTCCAGTCGAGGTGGACCGGACGCATCCGATCGAGGAAAACTGGTTTTTGATCCTTATTGTACTCGACCGGACGCTGAGGCTCCAGCGTCCGGTCAGCTTTACCGGAGTGTCCGGTCGGCTTCGTAGCCGTTGAAATCTGACGAACAGCGTTTGAATCTGGTGAGACATGGCATCCATCAGTGGACCGAACACTGTGTCCAAGGTCCGATCAGTTGGACCGGAGCATCCGGTCAGAGTGCAGTGTGCCTAGTGAAGGGGTACAACGGCTCTATTTCATGGGGGCTTCTATTTAAGCCCCATGGCTGGCTATGGCTCATATCTTTGGCCATTTTCATTGACATAGCAACCTTGTGAGCCTAGCCAAAGTCCTCCCACTCATCTCCATCATTGATTCATCATTATAGTGAGATTAGGAGTGATCCAAGTGCATTGCTTGAGTGTTTGCATCTAGAGGCACTTGGTGTTCGTGTTTTGCTACGGATTTCGCTTGTTACTCTTGGTGGTTGCCGCCACCTAGACGGCTTGGAGCAGCGAGGATCATCGAGCAGAGGTGGTGATTATCTCCGGCTCCGATCATAGTGATTGTGAGGGGTTCTTGACCTTTCCCCGGTGGAGTGCCAAAAGATACTCTAGTGAATTGCTCGTAGCTTATGTGATCCTCATCTTGTGTTGGTCTTCATTGTTATTCATCCTTGTGATTGATTGGTTCACTCCTCTACATGACGGTATAACTATCTTGATCACTCTCTTTATATTATCGCAAACTAGTTGACAAGCTCTTTAGTGTAACTAGTTGTGAGAGCTTGCTTGCTTGGTTGGTGTGGCTCTTTAGTTAGCTTTTGAGAGCACACTAACATAGGGTAGTGTCATACCTCTTGTGTGAATCGACACTATCTAAACTAGAATAGTGGTAGGTGGTTTACATTTTAAGTAGGCTAGCGCAACACTTGCTTTGCCTCATAATTGTCTAACCTTTTGTTAAGTGTTGTTGTAGAAATTTTTATTAGGCTATTCACGCCCCCTCTAGCCATTAGGACCTTTCAAACTTGTAGGTTGATTCTCCCAAGGGGGTATGCTGACATGCCTGGCATTATCCCATAGAAAGGCTCTTTGACCGGGATGAGACGCTTCCTAGGTAATCCTAGGTTGTCATATGTATTGGTGAAAAGGAGATTGAGGCCGCTTCCGCTTTCAATTAAGGTCTGACCAACCTTGTAATTCCTGATGTAGGGTTTTACGATCAACGGGAGCAATGGACTGTCATACAGATTTAGGGTACGATCTCGAATGTCGAATTAGATTGGTACCTCTGACCACTTAAGCCTTTTGTCTAAGGGTTAGGTGTTGTTCATCGGCTGCTCAAACTGCTTCAATTTGGTCCTAAAGGCTGGTGTGGCCATGCCACCACAGCTTATAGCGATCTCACTTCCCCCAAGGCGATTGAATCATCATTGTTTTGGGGGTTGGCTTGTCTCCTAGGTGGCTCCTACCGGACTGGGCCTTTAGGCTTACGTGCATGTTCTTCCTCCTGCTTCTGCTTCTTGTAGACCAGACAATCTATAGAGCTATGCTTGGTAAAATGATGAATAGGGAAATAGACAGGAAGGTCCTTAGGTTTACCTTATCATCGCGATGGAGCCTTTCCCTTTCTGTGACAAGGACTTTAGCTTCGGTCTTGCGCTACTTTTCCTTGTTCTTCTTATCTTCAGCATCAGGTTGTCTATGCATTCAGGCTCGGGCATCAGCTGCCTTTGCCATTGCATCGAGAATCTTGTAGAGCTCAGGGATCATCTTCGGGTTTTTGGTGGCTAACTTCTCTGTGCTTTATTCATCTTTACACCCTTGCTTGAAGGCTATAATCACCCGATCCTCGGTCATGTCGGGGATCGTGTTTCGGATCTCACTGAACCAACGAATCCTCGGTCATGTCGGGGATCGTGTTTCGGATCTCACTGAACCAACGAATAAAGTCCTGAAGATTCTCATCGAATTCCTAAACACATGCAAATAGATCATCCTCGCTCCCAGGATGGTTATAAGTTGCATGAAAGTTGGCCTTGAATAGCTGGCGCAGATGGTTCTAAGATTGGACCGTGCACTCAGGCAAATTCATCAGCCAAGTTTGGGTGGACCCCTGAAGTACAGTCGGTAGGAAATTGGCTTTTACATAGTTGTCTCCTCATGCTACCATGATCACCATCTTGTAGATTTGGATCCACTCCTTAGGATTGGTAGTTCCATCATACTTCTCAATGGGTCTAGGATGGAACTTGTTAGGCCATATCACCTGACGCAACCTATGCACAAATGTAGAATAGGGGCCAACCAAATAGTTCCTGTGTTGGGCCATGTTGATATTGATGGTTTCTCGAGCATCATGATTACGGTGATGCATATCAAGTTTGGGCCATAGATCTCTACCTCATCTTGGTTGATAATGGTTTCCTACTGATCGATTGGATCTATCAGGAGGAGGGTTTCGACCTCTAGATTGAGATAGCAATTTGGCCATCCGGGCATCCATGCGTTGCTTCGTCTAATCAGCCAGATTTTGAGCCTACTCAATGATTTTGCCAAGGGTGTGCCCCCTTCTGCCAGGGCTCCCATAGTACCTAGGAGAGTTCTAATCTAGATGTTATCCTCCTAGGCTACTTGAAAGTCGAAATTCAGATTCCTTGGAGCCAGGGTTGAGTGAGTTGGTGCCCTAGGGGCAGCTATGTTGAGTGTCGGCATGCTACTTAAGCATAGTGGTGGTCAGGAAACCGACAAGCTAGCCTCGTTAGCGGGAGTCTGAGCACGACTAGCCATGTACAGCCGATGGCTTTTGAAGGGATCTAATTCACTATTAGAGTCCTCAAAGTCTAGATCAAGCTAAGTTGTTTTGTCGTTCTTCTCCTCCTCAGTTGGGTGTCCCCAGGAGGTGAAAACCTCCTAGCCAGCGCGAGTTAGATCGGATCATCGATCCCCATCCATTTGAGATTGAAATCACCGTCATGCTCGAATACCAAGCTTCCAAAGTGGATGGTTGGTGGCATGTTGTGGGAGGGTGAATAGATCTGAGGTCCTAAGTTGTGGTAGCTCAAGATCTCATATTTGGCCGAAGTAGGCAATACCTCGATGTCGGAATGCGTCGGTGCGGCATAGCAAACTCCATTGATGATTGGCATGATCACTCTTTGTGCGAAATCCCTCTACTTGTGTAACACCCTAAAATTTGCTTTTCTTCAAATAGAGTTAAATTCATTTAATTATGAATTTTTGTGTACATTTAAACCTAGGGAAATAATAATCTTTATTGAAATTAAAATTCATCATAAGTTTAGCAACGTGGTTGTGCATTCATGCTGCTGCATATTATATTTGTACTGTGTGGTTTGAAATCAGATTTCAAATTGATTTGAATTTGCATTTTAAAATTTGTTTGGAGATTAGAAAAGAAAAAGAAAAGGATTTTTCCTCCCTTCCCTCTATTCTGGCGTGTTGGCCCTATCGCTGGCCCAGTCCACCCACGTGGCCTACTCTCACTCCCATGGCCCGCTCTCCTTTGCTTCTTGTGCGGCCTCCTACTCTCCTGCACGGCCCATTCTAGTCCCGTCGACCTAGCCACCCGCTTCCTTGGCAATCCCACGCCCGCAGCCTGCTCTGCTTTTCTATTCTCCGCGTCGGCCCAGCAGCCGACCCATCTTGGCTAGGACAGCCTGCCCTATGCGTTTCTCTCTCTAGAGGTGTCTGCCAGGAGGGCCCCACTCGTCAGCATAGCTCATCTTCCTCCTCCCATCGCGACAATAGACTCTGTCGCCGCTGAGACCGACTTTGCCATGCCGCGCTTGGCTTGCTTCCCATGCCGCCCGAGCCCCATAAATAGTGCCCAGTTCGCATCTGCACGTCGCCTCCTTTCCCTTAGCCCTAGCTTCGCACCGCCGCTCTATTGGATCTTGCTGGGGAGAAACTAGAGCCACGCCGCCATTGACGATGGCCGTTGCCTCGCCGTCGTCAAAACCCATACACCTCCCTTCAGCTTGAGGTGATGAAGCCATAGTTTCCCTTTTCCCCTCTCTCTCCTGGTCTCTATGTTCCTCTCACCACCGCCGAAGTTTGCAGGACGTGGCCGTCCACCGAATCAAGCCCCGCGCCATCCTCATCCATCCCCCATCGCCGAGATCGCTCGCGGTGGGTTCACAAACACTCCCTCCTTTCCCCGGTGCTCTTTTTGAGATGATTCGTGGCCTCTAGGGCCCTTGTCGTGCGCGCTAGTGTGGTGTTCGTCGCCGACAATGGTGGACAACTGCGCCGGAGTCCTGTTCTGGTGGCGGATTAAGCCTCAATCCGCCTCAGCCGTCCGATTCAAGAACAACGGTTGATATTAGAACTTACCCTTTCCATGGCATATTTGCAAAAAGGTCATTATAAATATTTAAAACTTAACCCGCGTCCTCGTAGTCTTTCAAAAGAGACCCTCAGATTTTTGTTTATAGCACCCACAGCCTATAGCACCTTTCAAGAATGCGTTTTCTTCTTTGGAAAGCGTAGTCTCATCGGTTTAGATCAAAAATATGTTTTCACCTATTTACAGTTTTGCCACTGATCTTGTTTTAGCCATAAAATATCTATTTTAACTCCGATTTAATTCGTTCAACTTGTGTTAGGTTTGTAATTAAGTAATCTACATGTTAATACTAATGTTAAGTATGTTTTCAACTTTTAAAATTCAAGATTAAATTTAATCTATTATTTTACTAAAGGAAATCTTGTTTAATTCATAACTTCTTTGTTTTAGCTCTGAATTTTTTGGTCTTCGCGTCTGTGTGATCGTAGCGAGACATAGATTCATTTTATAAACTTTTCATCTTGATTTTATATCAATTAGTGTACTGTTCTAATCAGTCATGCTCACGGTCATGAGCGGCCTGGACCCTTACTAAATAGTGGTTACTTGGATGGTTTGGGTTATGATTAAAATTGTTGATATCTCTAATTATTCAAATTTGGGAGCCTAAGGATAACTTAGCAACTTATGATTAACAATAAAATATGATCAACTAAAAGTGCTTACCGCAGTTCAACCGTGTCAAGCCTTTTGAGCATGCATCCCCTCGTGTTATGCTTACTAAGCGGTAGTAGCTTACGCTTGTTTTATTTTAATACTTAGGTAAAATCCCGGATGGATACCAGATGGTGGTTCTTCAGTGGAGTTTCCCAAGAGGTGTTAGGCTTGTGATCAACCAGTTGATGATTCATGTGGTGTTGGAGGCTTCGCCAGAATAATAGAGTTATAGTATACACTGTTAAGTAAGACTATGTCTTTTGTAATAAACACTTATGCGCTATGTAATAAAGGCATTGTCTTTGATATTACCCCTTCATTTGTAACTATATGTGTGAATTGAATTCCTAGGCACACATACGGTGTGTATCTGGTTTTGCCCTTAAAACTAGATGCTACAACCTGGCGCACCTCTGTCGGTGTTTTTTACCGGCAGATGTTCGGTTCCTGGAGGAATTCGCCTGACACAAAGAGCAAGCACAGTCTAGACACGAGATTTATCCTGGTTCGGGCCCTCGAGAAGCGAGTAACAGCCCTACGTCCAGCAGCTACTTGTTTATATTGCAATCTCGTCGAGATGGCGAGATGACAGGTTACAAAGGGCTATGTCTATGAGAGTTTCAATGATTACAACAGGGCGGATGATTGTTTATTTATATCCGAGGCCTACTTGCCCTACAAGTTACATAGTCGTGCCTAGTTACAGTCTTGGCGTAATCTTCAGATATCCTTCCTTGAATAGGTGAGTCATGAACCTTTGGGTCTTCTTCGATACGGATTCGGTAGCTAGCCTATCCGATAATCGGGAATCCTAAGAGGACGGGACTGTCAGTATATATTTTATGTCATGCAATTCTCCGAGAGGAAGAAAGCAATGATTGGAAAAGTCCTAGCTCCTGCTAGTTAAATCGACAAGGAATCACTATCAGTCAATTAATTTTACTCCTCACCCTTTACTCATCTAACCGCACTAAAACAGACTTGATTTGTTTTATGTGCCTGTAAAATGCAGACATGTCGCAGAGGTCCTGTACTCATGCGGGGATACTTCTCTTTTTGCCAAATCAGTAGCGAAAAAAGAGTAGCGTGCCTGTAATGCATTTGTGAGAAAAGGAAATTAAAGAGAAGACAATAGCGACACGGATGACCTAATTCAAGTACACTTTAAGTTAATCTTTGTTAAAGCACAATACATACTTTACCAAGATCAAGTATTATATCTTATTATTATTAAATTTTTGGCGAGGATCTTATAATTACTAATTACCAATTGAAATCTCCAAAGAAAGTGTCCATGTTTATCCTCACGAGACATGCTAGAAAGAAAACGATAAATCCTAAAAGTTCTACAAATCTGATTGTTTATGAAAATTGTAGTAACTAAAAAGTGCAATTTAGAACCCATAATCAATTTTTTATTTAAATATAAAAGGAGAGTTTTGAATTATAGGTACAACAAGCACTAGAGTTTCAACTTGATGACCCCTTTTGAATGCACAAATTTCACAAGAATCGGTTCAATTTCACACACAAAAATGCCAGATTCAAGGAAATTTCCAGTGTTGAAAGAGGGTATGGATCAAAAGATTGCAACAACGAATAAAGCGAAAACTTGAAAGCAAAATCTAGACTCATGACGTCATTGTCTCATCGCAAAATCTAAATTACGCAATTCTATTTCTATTGGTATAAAAATGTTAAATTAAAGTAAACATAAATTTTGTGCCATCTTATAAATCAAAATATACTTGCATGCATGATATACAAATATGTTTCAGCAACCATAGAAAAGTTCCCTTAAGGACTCCCATACAAATGACATCAACAGATATTACTCGTGCCCATAAGTTATGTAAGTTGCTATTTTAGATGACTTTATATATTTTGACCGAAATATTATAGCATACATATATATTGATAGCATCAGTGTAAGTACTATATTCTTTTATAAAAAAAATAGATTACATATATAATTGACTCAACATCTTGAGTAGTGGAGGAGGTTAGTGCAAAATAAAGATGTCTATAGTCTCTCTGGATTTCTTTTTAGACTACTTTGGAGTAAACAGTGATTTAAACTTAGAGCAAAATTCACCGTCGGTCCCTGGACTTGGCCAGCGGTATCATCTAGGCCCCTGAACTTCTAAAATGACATCTATGGGTCGCTAAACTTGGCAGACGGTGTCATCAAGGCCCCTGAACTTTTAGGGTGATCACCGCAGGTCCCTAAACTTGGCCAGCGGTGTCATCCCACTCCCTGAACTTTCAAGGCGATCACCGCAGGTCCCTAAACTTAGCAAGCGGTATCATCACTGTCCAAATATGATCTAACCGACCCTATAAGTTGGTGTGGCACGCTGATTGTACGTTAGACGTGAATCCAACATGTGTCAATTAATCAATCATTATTTATATAATATTTATCATGAAAATATAAATTATATAAAATAATTTACATCAACAAAAAATAAATTAAAGTATTAAAATAATTTACAACAACAAATATATTAGGTTTAAACTAAATAGAAAAATACTAAAATTAATTTAGTATTTATGTATCATTAATAGTATGAAAATAATATTAAAATTTCTATAGTATTAAAAGTTTTCTCTATTAATAGTTACGTCGAATTTTAATATTATTTTAAAAGTTTTAATAGTAGTATTATGAAAGTAACTTTTCTCTATTATTAATACTGTAATACTATAATTCTATTACTTTTAATAGTCATATTATAGTATTAGAACTTTTAATACTAGTATTATAGTATTAAAAGTTTTAATAATAATGTTACAGTATTAATAACAGAGAAAAGTTACTTCTATCATACTACTATTAAAACTTTTAAAATAATACTAAAATTAGAAGCAACTTTTAATAGAGAAAACTTTTAATACTATAGGTAACTTTCATTATTATTATATTTGGACAGGGATGACACCGCTTGCTAAGTTTAGGGACATACGGTGATCATCTTGAAAGTTCAGGAACCGAGATGATACCGTCAGCCAAATTTAGGGACCTATGGTGATCACTGAAAGAATCAAGATGCCCAAAAGATGGGTGAATTGGGCTAATTCTAAATTTCTTTCCATAATTAAGCCCTACACTTAGCCCATTTGACCCCCTGTGCCCAGAAGTGTTTCTATTGTTCAACCGCATAAAAGTTTTGCACCTTAGGTTCCAATCCTACTCTAGCATAGCAATTCTAAGAATGTAAAGACTTGAATTAAATTGCTCAAATCTAAATGCTCAAAGTAAAGAGAAGAGTAACGCGGTGATGTTTTTCTGAGGTATCGAAGAGTTGCCACTCCCCACTAGTCTCGTTGGAGCACCCGCGTAAGGGTGTAGCTCCCCCTTTATCCATGCAAGGATCAAGTATTCTCTATGGGTTGATTCTTTGACACTCCGTCATGGTAAATCGCCTACAACCGCTCACACCATGGATTGGGTCATCCACAAGCTCCGCCGGATGATCACCAAGTCTCCAATCACCACCGAGCCATCTAGGTGATGGCGATCTCCAAGAGTAAGAAGCACAAACTATCACTTGACCAAGATAAACCTAATAAGAAAGGTAGATGCACATTTGCTACTCCCTATGCACTAATGAGGTCCTTAATCTTATATTATCAAATCTCAATCACCCACTAGGCTCTTGCTCTTCCTTGCACTCCAAAGGTATTTCTCAGCTGAACAAATGGACAAGAGAGCTAAGTTGAACGAGTAGGAGAAGTATATATACTCTCCACTTTAAAATATAACCGTTATTGTCTAACTCGGCGGTTTTTGAGATGACCGGACGCACCGATCGAAGTGACCGGACACGTCCGGTGAGTAACCAACGGCTACATGGCGTTAGCCTGCCAGAGAAGGCTGTTGGAGTGACCTAACGCTGGCCAGCGTCCAGTCAACATCCACCGGACGTGTTCGGTCAGGAATTTTGGTCTTTGGACCCTCTCTGATGTTGACCGGACGCTACGAACTCAGCGTCCGGTCGTTTATTGTTCAGCGTCCGGTCACTCCTCGGCTTCTACTGTGTGCGCTGATCATTGACCGGACGCAGCACCTATGAGTCCGATCATCACTAAATTAGTGTTCGGTCAACATTTGATCCTCCATTCACTTCCAATTCAAAATTCTTTGTGAATGAGGTTGACTCCAATTGATCTTTGGGCTATTCCTAAGCTACATAGTGCTAAGTTTGATAAGTGTGCACCACACCTAACCTATTAGTCTCACCTAGGTCAAGCTACTGGTTCATACCCCCTTAATAGTATGGCCAAATGAAAAACAAAGTCATAAACTATTTTAAGTGTCTCACTAACACCAAAAGACACTTAGAACTAGTATGTCCTTAACCTTGTCGTCCATCATTTGAAAAACAAAACGATTTTCATCGATAGGGGCATGAAAACCATAATTGCCCAAACAATCATTATTATCATGACCTAACTCAATTTGCCTCTACAAAACACACGTTAGTCACAGTAATCTCGTGTCGTCATTAATCACCGAAACCCAACTAGGGGCCTAGATGCTTTCAATCACCTTGAAAGTTTAAGAACCTAGATGACATCGTCTGCCAAGTTTAAGGACCCATAGATATCATTTTAGAAGTTCAGGGACCTAGATGACACCACCGGCCAAGTTCAGGGACCGGTGGTGAATTTTGCTCTTAAACTTACATATTAATATCCTTTTGAGGTTGGCACCAGTGCTCCTCCTAAATCTCACTTCAAGTTCTAAATCCAATCTTGAGTACTATGTGTCGACAGAATATCGTCGGCAGTCCACCGAGGGGTATCCCGTGATGGTAGATTTGTCGGTGGGGATGCACGTAATCAGGAACCAGATGGTGACATAAGGCGCAGAGACAGCGATTTAGACATGTTCGGGCCGTCTAATCAACGTAATACCCTACGTCCTGTGTCTTTGGTGTATTGTATTGATCTAGACGATCAAGTAGCTTGATGTAGCCTATCCGCTAGGGGACCCCTACCCCTCCTTATATAGTCTAGAGAGACAGGGTTACAAGTAAAGTATCCTATTTGGTACTATATAATGTCTTGTGGTGCACGCCGAGCAGCGTCGTGCATGCCTTGATCTTGTGGGCCGGGCCACCTCCGATGGTGTGGCCCATGTCTTAGGGGCCATACCCCCACAGCTAGTCCCCGAGCCTGATAGTAGGTGACGCAGTCACGTGGTGCCAGGGTCATAAAGTAGAAGACCAGCCGAGTAGGCAGCCAGTCCCTAGGCGTAGCCTCGAGATGAGAACAAGCACATTCACTGCAAGGTGAAGTGTGCCCACTTAGTCCCCGAGCCTGCTGGAAGATGAAGAATGAATCTTGTAGCAGGGTCAAAGAAGTCTGAAAGCTTGTCGACGTTGTCTGACATGCGCGTATCAAGACCCTAGACGTGTTGCCCAAGATCAGCACTCTAATCCGAATAGCATGGAGCAGCTTGATAGCACACCGACGAGACGTAGCAAGATCCGAGCAGCAAGGGAGTCCCCGGTGTCGCTGACGATGACCGAGCACCGAGGAGCGAGGAGTCCCTGGCGTCACTGATGATGTCCGAGCACCAAGGAGCGAGGAGTCCCCGGCGTCGCTGGCGATGACCAAGCACCGAGGAACGAGGAGTCCCCGGTGTCGCGGCGATGACCGAGCACTGAGGAGCGAGGAGTCCTCGGCGTCGCTGGCGATGACCGAGCACCGAGGAGCGAGGAGCGAGGAGTCTCTAGCGTCGCTGGCGATGTCCGAGCACCGAGGAGCGAGGAGTCCCCGGCGTCGCTGGTGATGACCGAGCACCGAGGAGTGAGGAGTCCCCGGCATTGTTGGCGATGTCCGAGCACCGAGGAGCGAGGAGTCCCCGGCATCGCTGGCGATGACCGAGCACCGAGGAGCGAGGAGCAAGGAGTCCCCAGCATAGGCGGTGATGATCGAGCACCGAGGAGCGAGGAGTCCCTGGCGTCGCTGGTGATGACCGAGCACCGAGGAGTCCCCAGCGAAGCTGGTGATGTCCGAGCACCGAGGAGCGAGGAGTGAGGAGTCCTCGACGTAGGCGGCGATGACCGAGCACCGAGGAGCGAGGAGTCCCCAGCGTAGGCGGTGATGACCGAGCACCGAGGAGCGAGGAGCCTCCGGCGTAGGCGGCGATGTCCGAGCACCGAGGAGTCCTCGGCGTAGGCAGCGAGGTCCGAGCACCGACGTAGCTGATGATGTCCATGCGGTGAAGTGTGCCCACTTAGTCCTCGAGCACGAAGAATTCGAGCACTGAGGAGTAACCAGTGTAGCTGGCTATGAAGCATGAGCGACGAACAGTCCGGTCAACTGGTGGCGAAGTCAGCATTGAGTACAAGCGACCGGCGAACAATCCGATCAACTAGTCGGCGATGGAGTCCATGAACCGAGCGGTCTGACCAGTTGATCGGTGGAGAAGCCCGAGCACCGGGTGATCCGATCACCTGGACGATGATCCTGCAGTACAAATATATAGAACGGGTAGTACATGACGCACAAATAAATAAACTCCGGAGAAAAAACAGCAATGGTGATGAAACGGCGTATGCAGTTCGGCGATCAGTTGGCGTGAAAATATATTTATGTTTAATATAAATCGCCCGAACAGTTAGTGTGTAGCTGAGTCTCCAGCCCTAGCTAGCCCATAGTCCATAACGTTGAGCGCGGAGCCCGTGCACATGTAGGAGGAACAAGCGTGACCAAGGAGCCACTGCTGACCACCCATAACGCAGAGGGCAGACGCTCGTGCACGTGTAGGGAGGAGCCGGAGACAGGGCCATCTCTGGAGGCGTCCGAACATCAACGTGACTGTTCGAGGGTTCGAAAAATCGTTTAGAGAGCAAATATAGAGAAAATAGTTCGGAGAAACATTACGGCGATATATGGAGACTGGAGAATATTTAGAAAAATATTAAAGCGTGACTTAACTTTGGACGGAGCGTCTGGTCGGCGGCGTATGGCGCTATCTGGTTGGCGTTGACAGCGAGCACCTGGTGGACGGTGAGTTGTTGGTGAAGACGACCTCGGAGGTGGTTTCGAGATTGGATCTGCTGTCGTAGGGGCTGGTATAGCAGCGATGAATCGTCGTCGTGGACCGGCATGGATCTCCACGAGATTGACAACGAGAACGCGTTGTTGATTTGAGGTCCATCTGGCTCGCCATGGATCAAGCGCACACCCTTACCTGGCGCGTCAACTGTCGACAGAATATCGTCGGCAGTCCACCGAGGGGTATCCCATGATGGTAGATTTGTCGGTGGGGATGCGCGTAATCAGGAACCGGATGGTGACACAAGGCGCAGAGACTGCGATTTAGACAGGTTCGGGCCGTCTGATCGACGTAATACCATACGTCCTGTGTCTTTGGTGTATTGTATTGATCTAGACGATCAAGTAGCTTGATGTAGCCTATCCGCTGGGGACCCCTGCCTCTCCTTATATAGTCTGGAGAGACAGGGTTACAAGTAAAGTATCCTATTTGGTACTATATAATGTCTTGTGGTGCACGCCGAGGAGCGCCGTGCACGCCTTGATCTTGTGGGCCGGGCCACCTCCGATGGTGTGGCCCATGTCTTGGGGGGCCATACCCCCACACTATGTTACTAGCTTAAACAAACTAAAATCCACATTTTAATAAATATAAAATGAAATTTTAAATAAAATATGCAAAAGCAAAATAGTTTCAACTTAACACACGGATAAAAAATTTGTAGCAACTAAAAGATAACTTCCGGGAAGTCAAGATCTAGAATCATGCGACATCAAAGCATGGGCTGCAACCAGAGCTATCATCACTTAAGCTAACCTTTCAAATTATTTTGACACATATTGAAAACATGTGCAGTGGGCAAAAACTATTTATATGGATGAAAAAAAATACATCTATCAATTGGTAAGTTTGTCTCGCTGCACAACCAGGCAGATTGTGTTAGAAAGTAAATAAAGAGAGAATGCATAAAGATAAGTGACTTTAATTAGTCATAGATACTACATGCGAACTTATAATATTTATGTTTTATACTCCCTCCATTCAATTATAAGTCATTTATTTTTTAGGTATATTATTTTTGCTATACACCTATATAGGCTATATCTAAATATATAATAAAAACTATTTATCTAGAAATGTTAGAATGACTTATAAGTTGAATTTTGAAACGGTGGGATGGAGTAGCATTCTATCCCATGTAAGGGCACATCCACTAGTGTTTTATAGCTTTTGAGAACCTTACTTCAACGGATATCTGGACATTATTTTGTAAGAAACAATATGTGTAAAAGTTCGTTCAGTTTTTTTGAGGGCATAGTTTGTTTTAATCTAAGAGATACATTAGACCTGGTCGTATATTCCACCACATGCATGCAACAGACCTATGGCGTATATGCCACAGTGCAAATAAAGTGGTAACCAATGACGAAGCCAGCGGTGGGGCTAGGGGGGCTAAGCACCCCCCTACCCCTACCGATTCTGGGCACGTTGAGCCCCTCTAAGTCTTCTCTTAAAATTTTATGCATATATGTATTAGGTATGAGGGGCTAAGGTTAAAAAAAGATAAAAAAAACATCTATTCTTTTGTTCAGTCCCTCCTAAATTTTTTTCTGGCTTCGTCACTAGTGGTAACGGTGGTGCACACATAACACACACGCCTGACAACGCTGTTATGTGGCCTATATACATATTCCCTGTCATCATATCTGACTTGCCGACAAGAACATTTGGGCACATTCAACGGTATGCCCCCACAACCACAAGAAAAGGGCTCCCAGGAATGCATGACAAGGAACACACTGTCACGCGCTAACTAGCCGCGCTGAGCTAAAGGGACTTTGTTGCGCAGAGGAACGGTAGGTCAGGATCTCTTGAACTATGCGGATGTCTACCGGAGCAGGACCGCCAGCAACGCGAGGAGAAAAGGCTTCAACGAAAGCTGCACATGTCGAGCCAGCCAATGCAAAAGACGCCCGGTGCATCGATCGAGCGACTGAGCGCACGTAACTCCGCAGCCAGCCACTCGCTCTCGTCTCGTGCGCTCCCACTGTTGTGGATCGCTGCAGCAGGCCTGCAGCGTGTCTGTACGTCCGCCCGCGCACGGCATCCGATTATTCGATCCGTCATCCGTGATAAGACGACCGGAACCTGAAATAGTTGGCCCAACGCCTTCGTGTCCCGGCCTCTCCGGGCGCAGCCGCATGCACAGGCGGCAACCCCCGCCAGGTCCGGCGGCTTTAACCTGTCGTCACAGCCGCGCGCACGGCGCGGGTCGCCAGCTAACCAGCAGCTGTTTGCATGCAGCGTGCACGCTGACTGCTCGCCCGCGTCCGTCCGCGAATCTGCGGCCGAGTGGTGGGGACTAGGGACGGTCGCATGCATGACCGGTCGAGACGTCGATCGGGTGGTCGACGCCGATGTCGCCGTCGGCTGCAGGGGCCGCGGGCGCGGAAGTGGAGCGTGACGAGGCGGATGGCGGGCACGCGTGCGAGCGATAAGCCAACCACAGGGCGCGCGCGTACGTCCTGATATTCCCCTCCACTTATACGCGCGCGTAGCGCCGGGCCGCCGGTGAAAAAGAGGGGGGCAAAAACGGCCCCCGTCCCGTAGTCCCGGCGGGGCATATCGCGGGGGGAGGGGATTCGGGTGCCGACGTGGGCCGTCGGCGTTCGCCACGGTGCTCCTGTGCATGGCGTCTCGGCATGCAAAGACGACGACGGGATTGGGGATGAGTCTGTTGCTTTTGGCCTAACAGGACATCGTCGCTGAAAAGGCAGAGATGTTTGGCTCAGTTGGTGTTTGATCATCGGCAATACTCTGGCTGGCGTGCATGCATGTGAAGGTAGTACCAGGGCCGGGTACGTCCGCATTGGATGATGATCTGCAGATTTGGTTTTAAAATGCGTTAAAGGTGGTAAAGGATGATTGAGAGTGTTGGTGTTCCTCCGGTAATCTCAGTTTGCTTGCTGGTGTACAGTCATGATGTCCTTTAGGCTTCCCAATAGTCACGCTCTGCCTGTGTGTTTGCCAACGTGCTACAATCGTATGTCCGGATGACAAGTCCTGAACGTGCAGTTCGTCAGAGGTGTGTCACAAAAGCAGATGTCGTTTGCTACCATTGGGCAGTGGCAAAAGCGTACTCCTCATTGCTCTTTTCTGTTGCAGGTTCACTACCGCTGTCTGCTCCGCAGTTACTTTGGTGAAATCGAACGATATATAGAAAGTAAATTAAGGCACTGGTAGAGAACCGAGCTTTACTCCCGGTGGGGAACTCTCTCTAGTCCCGGTTCCCCACCCGGGAGCAAGCATCCGGGACTAAAGAGGGGTCCTTTAGTCCCGGGTCAGGAACCGGGACTAAAGGAGGACCTTTAGTCCCGGTGGGTAACACCAACCGAGACTAAAGGTGCCTCCTGACATGCCACGATGGCCGGCACCTTTAGTCCCGGTTGGTAATACGAACCGGGACTAAAGGTTTTTTTTCTTTTTTCTTTCCTTTTCATTTTTTTGTTTTCTTTTCAAAATAGGTTTTCGAAGTCGTATTGTACGCTGCTAATTATACATTTATATGCGCATATAGTATGTTTCGGTTCAAGCACAATGAACGTATTAAATCACACAATTCAAGCATAGAAATATATATATATATATATATATATATATATATATATATATATATATATATATATATGCATGCATCATATATATATTTACATGCATGCATGCATATGTGTATTTTACATTATATTATTTCATGTGCATATATTACAAAAGATTGCATTATAGTTGTTGTGACATAACAAGTTTCTTCTCATCCTCTAGCTTGGCTTCAATGGCAGTGTTGGGTCGAAGTAGAACTCGCCCTTGGAATCGATGACCTGCTCATTAAAAAATCCGGCTATAGACTCTTGAATTGCTTTGATTTGGTCTTGCCGTATGACCTTTTCCTCCAACCATCGAGTCTACAGGTTTGAATTAAAGGAAAATAAATTAATATATGTACATATATATATATAAAGACATAGTAACACAATCAATAATAATAATTAAATGAATATATAGTGTATTTTTAACGTACTTTGAGTCTCTCTGTAGGAGTTCTTTGGGAGAGCACCTTGATAAACTTGCAAACATAGTAACCACAGTAGTTGTTCCCCTGTTCCTGCCTCAGACACCACTTTACGAGAAAAAGATTTGTCATCCAATCTGGTGATCCGGTGAAAGCTATATGTTTAATTAATAAAGATGATGCGATTCAGGGGACTTACTTTCAATGGGATTACATTCAGTGGCGCTTTGCATTTTTCCATGTGTTGCTTCTCAATAAAGGTTTTCCAAACACTGCCCAATAAAAAATTTGCCACGTCATCAGATATAGTTAATCATCATGTTTGTGTGTATATATAGTTGCTAGAGATCCCGAAATTACCTCTGGATAATATCTATCATATCTTGGTAGTCTTGTTGTGGTTTTCTCATCGAGTCATAGATTATCAAGTGACTTTTCACCAGATCGATGTCCATCAATATCCAGTGATTGCTGCATGTGTTTATAGGATATAACGCATAACACTCATTAATTAACTAGAATCAACATATGAGCCATTAAGGCTATGATCGACATGATTAACACTCACTTGAAGTTATAGGGAAAGAGTATATCCTTCTTGTGGCGTTGGTTCACTAAGAAGTTCATGAGGTTACTCTCTGACTCAGACTTTCAATTAGTCATTGGAGTAATTGGGTCTTTGAATACTATATGGGGATCAACAAAACCAATTTCATTGCAGCCTTCCTTTCTGAGCTCTGTCATTGTAAATCTGCATATATATAGTACTTGTTAGGATAATTTATATGCATATACACACATATGATGAGTTTAATAATAGATCGAAAGAATTATTACTTACAGGCAATAGCAGCTAATGATAACTTTGTCCAGAGAGGTAAGGTGGCATAGTTGATGAAATTCTGCAAAGTCAACATACATAACATCATCGCTACGGAACCAATGTTCGTCTCTAATTCTGACACCAACGCAGAAGTCTCCACTGGTAGACGCCTGCATGTACCACTTGTTTAGCAGGTACATTTGCGTCCCCAGATCAGATAAGGCTTGAGGGTTGTATAGACTCTGGCCTAGTACAAATTTTTTCTTCCAAATATCAACCTCCGCCGCACTCTCAATGTTTCCATCACCAAACATCTGGTAAAGGTCGAGACCAGTCTCATCAAGAAATTCACCAAGGTGATCCAAATCGACATCCGGAGGTATGTTTGCCTGATGCATTAATCCTAAATTCGAACCATATTCATTACCAACAACTAGCGGGGGGATTGATTGGTGCGCTTGTTGTCCGAGTTGGGCAACTCCTTTCCCTGCCCGCTTCTTTTTCTGTGCCGCCTCAATTGACTTGGTGAGAGTGCGGTCATAGTCTGATAACGTTGATTTGGACGGCTTACGAGATTCCCGCTGTTGATGCTGGTAAGAAGTCACCTTTTTTCTTAAAATATCCGGAGCTACGAAGAAGTACGGTTTCTCTGGGTTTCTCCTTGCTTCTTGATTCATTTTAAGTTTGTCATAGAATCTAGACATGTCTTTTTTATATGCATCAGTTCCTTCTTCCTTCTCTTCAGATATTATTTTGGGAATAGCCCTTGGTTTCACGGTGGCTTTCTTTGCAGGCGGGGACTGATTCTTCGTTTGAGGGGCTGGCCTCTTGCTAGGCTTCTTGGTAGGCGGGGGCGGGGGAGGCGTTGGAGACCTCCTTGGAGGTGTTGGCAGCGGCGTTGGAGACCTCCTTGGAGGTGTTGGCAGCGGCGTTGGAGACCTCCTTGGAGGTGGCGGCTGTGGCGTTGGAGACCTCCTTGGAGAGGGTGTGGATGCAGCCTCGTCTTCCAACACAATGTCATCGTACAGAGCACTATGATGATCTGGCGATTGAACAATTGGATTTAGGTTGGGGGAGGATCTGCTACAAAAAAAGGAATGACATATTATTATGAGCAGACTGTTAATTATTTAAGCCAATACAAATTAATGATGTAGTGTTTTCATCCGCACGTACCTATGGTGAGGTAGTTCAGAAGGAGGTGGAGCCGACATCCCTAGAATGATGATGTAGCGCTTGCGCCATAGAATGAATGTCTTCTCCGCTTCTCCTAGAGTCTTCTCGCCATCACCTCCAGGAATGTCAAGAGGCAAATCACTAAAACTTTTTTCAGCTTTATCTACCGAGATGGTGGCATATCCTTCTTGGATTATATTCCCATGAATCCTTGGTGTCTTGGTTCGGTCGATAGGATTAACAAGACCGATAGCCACCTTGATTGTGGAATTCTCCTTCGGAATGTGTAGCTCACACGTTGTACAAGGTTCAGTGACGTCATCCACAGGGAAGCGCAGTCCTGTGTCCCCTTGATTTGGTATCTCCGTGGAAGCGTAGCTGCTTTTCAACTGAACAGATTGGCTAATGTTGATTCCTGGCTCTGATGCCTGCTTGCTTGCACTCACTGCTATTTGCACTTGCCTTTTGATTTCCTCCTGCATTCTCGCTTCAAGGTTTTTTTTCCCGCTCCTGTGCTTCACGCACCGCTTCCTCCAACCTCTGGAGCCGGTGTGCCTCTTCTTCCTTCTTTCTCTGGCGACTTCTGTAGGAAGGTCTGTCCTGAGGGAATCCATGCTCCCACGAGACACTTCCTTTGCCTCTAGTTCGGCCACCATGTTCAATAGTCCCGATGGCGTATGTCAGCTCATCCTTCTCTCTGTTGGGCCTGAACGCACCACTAGCAGTAGCTCTCTGAGCATAAAACAATCTTTCTGCTGCTTCTTGCAGTCTTGCGCCATAAACGCACTTCCCTGTCTCCTGGTCTAGTGTTCCCCCATGAGCGAAAAACCAATTCTTTGCACGTTCTCCCCACTCGAGTGATTCTGGTCTGATACCCTTGGCAAGAAGGTCTGCTTCCATTTTGTTCCACTTCTTAATGGCAGTCGGGTAGCCACCTGATCCCAAGGTATGGTGGTATGTCTTCTGTTGGGCATTACGTTGGTTCTTTATCACCCGACTCACACCCTCTTCTGAAGTCTTGTACTGTACAAACTCATCCCAATAGGGCCTCTGCTTTGAGATCGGGCCTGGGACAGTAAAATCTGGTGCTATGTTCTTCTTGACATACGTCGTGTATAGGTGTTTCTTCCAAGTCTGAAACTGGGTGGCCATCTTCTTCATTGCCCAATCCCTAACTCGCTCCTTCAATTTATCACCATCTATTATATCATCATAATCATCTGTTTGGAGCGTGAAATGTACCAAGACATCATTCCAAATTAACGCCTTGTCACGATCGGAGACAAAACTGATATGAGGAGCATTGGTCTTCTTCTTCCATTCACGGGTACTAATCGGGAGCCGGTCCCGTACAAGGTAACCACAGTGGTGCACAAATTTCATTTTATTCGGCCCCCCCGGTTCTCCTGTATCCACATTGAACTCCGAGATGATGAAGCGACCCTCCAATGGCTTTTTGGGACCTCGAACATTTTTACTCTTCGTTGTAGTTGTTGATGTCGATCCAGAGGGCTACAAAACATAAACATTATTTTTAATGTCATGAGCACACATAAGACATATGATAATATATATATATAGCTAATAATAAAAAATATATACTTGGCCAATATGTTGTTGCTCATTTTGTTCAAGAGCTAAGTACTGACTCCCGTCATCTACATCCTCTTGCACGTTATTTTTAGCACCATCATCGCCGGCAACTTGAGTGCCAGTGTTGATCAAATTCATCATCAACTCCTCCTCATCCATATTTCTCGGGTCGGCCATCTAGCTTCAAAAAACAAAACCAATATATAGTACGTCAAATCTTTGCTTATTACATGCGTAAAATCTACAAACAATATGCATTATTAAATCTTGCCCCTCGATCACGGACGCAATTCGCCACACTAGGACGAACTACGTCGGTACTAGGGCGAATTAGGGCACGAGAAAGGGCGGTGTGACAAGAGTGGCGGTGCTCCACTCCGCCGTATACATGTCTGTACACATGGGTGAACGAGGGTGGCGGTGCTCCGCCGTATACATAGAAACGCATGGACGAAATGCATATGAATACAAATGACGTATATATACGTGTCGGCGCGGTGGCCGGTGTGCTGACGACGATGACGTGAGGCGGGCCGGCGTGCTGACGACGACGACGACGTGAGGCGGGCCGGGGCGGTGTCGGTGCGTGATGTTGTGATCCTATGTACCATGTGATCAACCATGTAGTCATTCATCATATGAGAAAATTCTATGTTAATAATATAAGTATAAGTCATTATGAAATGTAAGTATATGTGTCTTATTGCTCATATAACCATTACTATTTCCGAAATGATAAGAATTTATTTTCTTCTTCTACAGGCGATCTCTGATGCTATGATATAAAGTTTGAAGATAGTCTTCCCGGAAAAAAATATGTAATGCTCATATTACTTTAGCAACATTAATATATTATATCTGTATATTCAAAGTTCACAAATGAAGAAACATGTGATATTTTTGATAAACTAAAAAACGCTTAGTTTATAAACTGGGTATCAAAATTGAGTTCCTATTTGACCATTATATATCCTACAACAAATCCTTCAAAAAAAAAAGACCCTACATGAATATATTTGGATAAAATTTCGTTAACAAACATTGATCTATGAAGATAGAAAAAATTCTTCTATTGAAACTGCATCTTGAAATAATGGCATATCATATAGTGATGAATATATGGCGGTTGATGGGCTGGATCATTAGCGGATGGTTCGTAGCGTTGTTTCCAAATAATATATAGCGTGTTTATTATACAAGCCATGGATTTACATCGATCTAATTAATTTCTAAAGTAATTTCATTGGTGATCCTTAATTATACTTGTCATTTAGAGTTCCAAATATTCAAAACTTGCCTTAAGATATGTTTTTATTTAAAATCATTTAGAGTTCCAAATATTCATTTTTAGTTTCTATAGATTTTGTGATTCAAAATTTGGAATTTTCAATCGACCTCGACCGTTGACACATGGCTTACACCAAAGTTGTAGTTTTCGACGTGATCTATAACTCGGCAGTGGAGGGCTCGGACGAATGTACAAAGAGATCGACGAATATATCACCTCGAAGCTCGGCAGTGTACGTACTGGAGGGCCTCGGGCCGGCGCGGTGGGGCAACGCGCGGTGGAGGGCCTCGGGCGCGGAGGAGGGCGCGGTGGAGGGCCACGGGCAAGCGCGGAGGAGGGGCACGGGCGCGCGCGGTGGAGGCCGCACGAGGAAGAAGACGGCGGCGCCGGTATCACGGAAGGCGAACGGACGCGGCGCGAGGTCGAAGAAGAGGACGGCGGTGTTCGACGAGGAAGAAGACGAGCAGATCGATCTGCCAGGCGCTGGAGGTTATATAGCAGAGGAGAATTACTCCCGGTGCCAGCCACCAACCGGGAGTAAAAACCCTTTACTCCCGGTGCGTATTACCAACCGGGAGTAAAGGTGCCTTTACTCCCGGTGCGTGTTACCAACCGGGAGTAAAGGTATACCTTTACTCCCGGTTGGTAACACGCACCGGGAGTAAAGGCTTTTTTTTGGCGGGCCACGAAACTGCAGCCCACCTTTACTCCCGGGTGGGCTTCCCACCCGGGAGTAAAGGTGGCCTGCAGTTTCGTTTCCCGCCTGTTTTAAGCAATAGTCTTGTTAAATACAATAGAAATGCAATAGTTTTTATTAAATACATAGTAAATTAAATAAAAGGCATAAAATTATTTTGTTAAAAATATGAATTTTATTTTTGTTTATTGCACATAGGAAAAATCGATAACCTAACTTTTTTATTTTTTGTTAGAATTATAAAACATAATGTAACTAATATTTATTATTTCGTTAATGCAAAAATGTAGTGTTTAATTAAAATTATTAAAATTATTGGTTTTGGACAGGAAATTTGTTTTCACATCATTTTAACGTTAATATTTTAATTTTTCATCACTCAGTATCCTAATTTACCTTTTTGAGAGAGAAATCCCACCAAATTAAACATTGATTTAATTTGAAATATGACATAATAAACATCTGAATTCACAATTATTACATAATATCTCAAACACACACTATATTAAATCACTATATCATCAAGTGGGCACAGCAGTGAACTTCTTCTTTACGTATGTCCCTTGGTTATGATCGCTTCGTAACCATGGAGTGTCCTCATCATTTACCAAGATGCTAGGGTCTTTGTTCACTTTGAAGGGCGGAATTCGGTCATCCTTTTCATATTCTTCTGACATGTCCGACTTGTCCTCAATTCCCACGATGACTCTTTTCCCTGAAAGAACTATGTGGCGCTTTGGCTCTTTGGTTGAGTCATTATCGTTTTTCCCTCTTTTTGGTTTGGTAGACATATCATTGACATAGAACACCTGATTCACATCCTTGGCAAGGACGAATGGTTCGTCTTTGTACCCAATATTACTAAGGTCTACTGTTGTCATTCCATACTCGTTGTCTACTGTTACTCCGCCTCCGGTCACCTTGACCCATTGGCACTTGAACAATAGGATCTTCAAAGTAGGTGCATATTCTAGTTCCCATATTTCATCTATGCGTCCATAATATGTCTGCTTATTCCCATTCGGGTCTGTGGCATCTATGCGGACACCACTGTTTTGGTTGGTACTCCTTTTATCTTGGGCTACTGTGTAGAATATGTTCCCATTTATCTCGTACCCTTTGTATGTGACGATATGCCATGATGGTTGCATAGCCAATAAATACAGTTGCTCATGGATGCTCTCATCACCTTGACATTTTTTTCGCAACCAACCGCCGAAAGTTTCCATGTGCTTATGCGTAATCCAAGCTTCAGTCTTCCCTGGAAACTCGGATCGTAAGAGATCCTTGTGTGTCTCAATATACGGATCTACCAAAGAGGAGTTCTGTAGAACTGTGTAGTGCGCTTTATTAAAATAATCATCATCCGTACCAATATATGTTTTCCTCCCTAGTGTCCCCTTTCCGCTTAGTCTCCCCTCATGTCTCGATTCAGGAACACCAATCGAGTCAAGGTCGGGAATAAAGTCAACACAGAACTCAATGACCTCTTCTGTTCCATAGCCCTTGGCGATGCTTCCTTCTGGGCGAGCACGGTTGTGAACATATTTCTTTAGGACTCCCATGAATCTCTCTAAGGGGAACATGTTGTGTAGGAACACAGGACCGAGAGTGAAAATCTCCTTGACTAGGTGAACTAGGAGGTGTGTCATAATATCAAAGAAGGAAGGAGGGAACACTAACTCAAAGCTGACGAGACATTGAACCACATCATTCTGTAGTTTAGCTAGATCAGTTGGATCAATTGCCTTCTGAGAAATTGCATTGAGGAATACACATAGCTTTACGGTGGCTAGACGTACATTTGGAGGTAGAATTCCTCTTAATGCAACTGGAAGTAATTGCGTCATGAGAACGTGACAGTCATGGGACTTTAAGTTACAGAATTTCTTCTCTGTCACATTTATAATACCCTTTATATTCGAGGAGAATCCAGATGGTACCTTGATGTTGTTTAAGCATTCAAACATGATTTCCTTCTCCTCTTTGCTTAGAGTGTAGCTAGCAGGACGTAAGTAATGGCGTCCATCATCTGTCTTCTCTGGATGCAGGTTGTCTCTTTCTCTCAAACAACGCAGGTCCTGTCGTGCTTCAAATGTGTCCTTAGGCTTTCCATACACACCCATAAAGCCTAGCAGGTTCACACAAAGATTCTTCGTCAGGTGCATCACGTCGATCGAGCTACGGACCTCCAGGACTTGCCAATAGGGTAGGTCCCAAAATATGGACTTTTTCTTCCACATGGGTGCGTGACCGTTAGCGTCTTTCGGAATAGGTTGGCTTCCATGTCCTTTTCCAAAGACGACTTTCACATCATTGACCATATCGAGTACATCCTCACCGGTTCGGTTGCGAGGCTTGGTCAGGTGGTCTGCTTTCCCTTTAAAATGCTTACTTTTCTTTCTTACGGGGTGATTTGCAGGAAGAAATCGACGATGGCCAAGGTACACGACCTTTCGACATTTTTTCAAGAATACACCTCTAATATCACCGAAGCAGTGTGTGCATGCATTATATCCCTTGTTTGACTGTCCTGAAAGATTACTTAGAGCAGGCCAATCATTGATTGTTACGAACAACAATGCTCGCAGATCAAAGTGTTCCTGTTTGTACTCATCCCACACACGTACACCTTCTTTATTCCACAAAATGAGAAGTTCATCAATAAGTGGTCTCAGGTACACATCAATGTCATTGCCAGGTTGCTTCGGGCCTTGGATGAGCACAGGCATCATAATGAACTTCCGCTTCATGCATAACCAAGGAGGAATGTTGTAGATACTTAGAGTAACAGGCTAAGTGCTATGACTACTGTTCTGCTCTCCAAAAGGATTGATACCATCTGTACTTAAAGCAAACCTTAAGTTTCTTGCGTCATTTGCAAACTCCGGGAATTCTCTATCGATTGCTCTCCACTGGGACCCATCAGCAGGGTGTCTCAACATATTGTCTACCTTACGGTCTTCTTTGTGCCATCGTAACAATTTTGCATGTTCTTTGTTTCTGAACAGACGTTTCAAGCGTGGTATTATAGGAGCATACCACATAACCTTGGCAGGGATTTTCTTACGTGGACGTTCGCCCTCAACATCACCAGGGTCATCTCGCCTGATCTTATACCGCGACGCATGGCATACCGGGCATGCATCCAATTTCTCGTACTCTTTGCCACGGTATAGGATGCAGTCATTAGGACATGCATGTATCTTCTCTATTTCTAGCCCCATAGGACAGACAACTTGTTTTGCTTCGTAGGTAGTGGCGGGCAATTCATTGTACTTCGGAAGCATCTTCTTTTGGATTTTTAGTAACTCTCCAAATCCCTTGTCAGATACACCATTCTTTGCCTTCCATTGCAGCAATTCTAGTGTGGTTCCCAACTTTTTCTGCCCTGCATCACAAGTTGGGTACAACAATTTCTTGTGATCTTCTAGCATCCGCTCGAACTTGATCTTCTCCTTTTCACTTTCACATTCTCTTTGTGCATCACGAATGACCTGACAAAGATCATCAGCCGGCTCATCTTCTGCGGCTACCTCTTCTTCAGCTTCTCCCATTGCAGTATCATTGAAGCACGCACCATCAGGAATAATATCATTGTTGTCCCATTGTTCTTCTTCATCTTCTTCCATTACAACACCGGTTTCTCCGTGCTTTGTCCAACAAATATAGTTTGGCATGAAACCCGACTTGAACAAGTGTGAATGAAGAGTCCTTGAGCAAGGATATTCCACCGTATTCTTACATATGGCACATGGGCAGCACATGAAACCGTCGTATTTGTTTGTCTCGGTCGCACGTAATAAAGAATGCACGCCGTCAATGAACTCTTGTGAGCGGCGATCAGCATTATACATCCAATGACGGCTCATCTGCATTACATGACATAAATATCATATTAAAACCTAGATCATAATTAATTATTTATACAACATGCGTGCCACCACAAAAGATACAAATTTATGAAAGCATCGCTATAATGTAGACAATCCCAACTACCACTAAAAGAACTAAAGCTAAAATACATTTCAGGAGCACAAGGATTTCGCGACCAATCTCAACTAAAACAGACAGATCCCCCGATTGTGCAACATCTTTGGGCTTCTTCGGCTGGATCACTGCCTCATTAGCCGCCGTATCTGCCTGTTGTGCAAGATATTTTTGCACGAGTTCAACATACTCTTTCTCCCAGTAGAAGCCTGAACATCGTCCACTGCCATCCCACTGAAATTAAAACAAAAAACTAGAACTTTAATCACAACCATCATGAAAATAGGTATAAACTAACCATAATCATTAAATACGATAAAATAACTCACATTGCGATCCAGACACTTGTAGAAGATACGATCCTTGTTGGGACCCTCCTTCTTCACTCGGTACTCCATCACAATCTTCATCTCATCACGACACTTGCCGCATGGAATGAGAGGAAGGCCCGGCCTAAGTCGCTTTGGAAACCCATGAGAGGCCGAGGACCCGGAAGCAGTTGCCATCTACTCTCTATACTCATTTTTTAATACACTATAAATTTCTTCTTTTATAAACAAATAAAATTAACAAACTATAAAATTATCTAGATCTCTAAACAATGATATTTTTAATGGTCATTGTGTTCTCGTCTTTTACTGCGGCAGGTAAGTAATTCATATGATATTTCCGCAAATTAACAGAAGAATGGGAATGTACACACATAACAGACTACTACGACGATATCGGGACGTGTGAATAAATAACCATCCGTACTAGTTGACCTTGCTTACGTGATCATCTCGACGAGCATTTCTCCACCGGACAGCACCGTACTTGGTCAAGGAAGAGCTCCGATTCTATGAGGAAGGGAACACGGTCTCCCACGACCGTTGTCGCTCTCCCTCGTAGAATCAAAGCTCCTCCTTGATGTCCGTTACCGCTCGACAGAGAACATGCTTGCCGAGCTGAACACGGTCCGCAAGTTCAACTAGTACGGATTTTCTATAATTTTCTAACTATTTTCTAAGTTTTTATTTATATATACTACGTTTAGGTACGGTGATTGACAGACTACTACGACGATATCGGGACATGTGAATAAATAACCATCCGTACTAGTTGACCTTGCTTACGTGATCAGCTCGGCGAGGATTTCTCCACCGGACGGCACCGTACTTGGTCAAGGAAGAGCTCCGATTCTACGAGGAAGGGAACACGGTCTTCCACGACCGTTATCGCTCTCCCTCGTAGAATCAAAGCTCCTCCTTGACGTCCGTTACCGCTCGGCAGAGAACATCCTCGCCGACCTGAACACGGTCCGCAAGTTCAACTAGTAAGGATTTGCTATAATTTTCTAACTATTTTCTAACTTTATATTTATATATACTTTAACCTTCTTTCATGTAAATATGCAAGCTTAAAGTGATTTTGAGCTCAAATTGCTTACAAATGAAAAAAAACCACAATAAAGAACCATAAATATATATAGTGAATAAAATGGCATAAGAAAATGGTAAAAAATGAGAGTATGAGATTGGTAACCTTTACAACTGAAGAATCGACGGAGGAATCGAAGAATGGATGGAGGAACAATGGAGGGAGGGAGGAAGCAAGAACACTATTGCAGTGAGCTTCAAAATGTGCTGAGCTCGGGCTCGGGGAGGAAGGAGGAGACGGCCGATTTATAAAGGGAGAACATTTAGTCCCGGTTGATAGATCCAATCAGGACTAAAGGTAACTTTCCAACCCCGGGCGCAGCCACGACCCGGGAGTAGACCTTTACTCCCGGTTGGAGCCACAAACCGGGAGTAAAAGTATACCTTTAGTCCCGGTTGGTGGCTCCAACCGGGACTAAAGGTCCCTGCCACCTCTGTCTGGCGCAGTAGCCGTTGGGCAGGGACCTTTAGTCCCGGTTGGAGCCACCAACCGGGACTAAAGGTATTTCTAGTCCCGGGGGCAAAAAATTCCGGGACTAGAGCCCATTTTGGCCGAGGATCAAAGGTCTGTTCTCTACTAGTGAGGAGATACCTATACGTATTTTTGTCTCCTCAGCGCTTGTTACAGCAACTGCACCGGCGCTACAAAATGGCATTATGTGATTTTCATCGAGACATAGGCTAACTACAATGGACGTGGTAGCTTGTGGAAGGCTAACACTAGAACCAAACCACAGCCGAGGTTAAGGTGTCGCCGCCGCGCCGCATCGAGCCCCGGCACGCTTAGGCCTTCTCTTCCTTTCTCTCCGGTGAACTCGCTGATGGCAAGAACGAGAGAGGATCTATTCCTTACTTATAGTTAAATAGTTTTTAAATTTAATTTATTTAAGTTTAGTCTAAATAAAGTCACCGGCAAAATTATCATTGATGCTCAGCCGAAATCTTGTTACTTGTGATAATTTCGTAGATGACTACGATGATGTCACCATTGCATTAGCAAGGGACAAAGGTGTTCATGGGCACTTGTCCACGGGAATATTGACTCCAAGCCGTACATCTCATCGTTGATGGCAGCGGAGAGAAAATCAAGTGTCCAACTTAATGGACCAAGGGTGAAGATGCTGAATCTGCAGCCTCTTGTATCCAACGATTTGACTGCCAATGCTATTTCATCGATTTAGATGCGTTCCTAGCTAAGGTTTACCGTTGGTGTATGGATTTGACATGAGAACTACACTCTGGCTTCGATTCGACAGGTCTATTAGTTTATAAGCCAAGTGAACAGGGCGGAAAACGATAAGAGGAAACTCATGGGCAAATAGCAAGGGTGCTCATGGGCACTCTCCACAGGGATATTAACTCTGGGTTGTCACGAAAGAGGAGAGAAAGTCAAGCATCCAACTCGATGGATCAAGGATTAATGGTGATAAATCTGCGGCATGTGTCATTATATGATATATCCAGCGATTCAACCGGTAATGTTACTTCATCGATTCATATACTTTTGGCCTAGTTCCAAAAATGTTGAATGTTACGCCATGTTCAATGTTTTACTGTTGGTCTGTGAATTCGATATGAGGACTACATTCGGTGTTTGACAGATTTACTGTATCGGCCAATGCAAAACTCTAGAGAAGAAGATGACAGAAGGATTTAGATAAAATATTGTTTTTTTATTATAGATTTTTTATATATAGTTTAGAGATGTATATGATGCCAAATTTTAATATAATTCTCTCTTCATCTCAAAAAAGCTTATGGATAGACTGAGCTAAAGGAGGCTAATAGTCATAGTTATGGAGCACGTTTGGTAAAACTTATAAATCGATTATGATTAGAATAATCTGAAATTAGGAGCTACACAACGGTGCGTTTTTCTTGCCCGTGCTTCTCCCACCGTTACTATTTGTACGAATATGCATAAAACTAGGAAATACTTGCTTCTCTGATCACGTTTTTTGCCATACTTTTCCTGAAAGACAGGCGCCTGAAATCTGTCTTTGCTTCAGACGATAACGTGACCCTTTGATCTTGCTTCAAGATCCATACATCGAATCCGTTTGATCTTATCTCATGGCTCACAGACGCTTCTCTCCACCGATCTACCAAATAGGACCATCGATCACGTGACGTGGTACAACAAACAGGCTACTAGTACCACTAATTAACGAATAAAATTCATGTCTCCGGTCTCCGTTAGTTCGGCGATGTGTACGGCAGGCTACGATAGTGCTAGCTTAATTGGCTCATCCTGTTCGCTAGGTTTATAAGTCATATTTTTTAATCAACGAACAATATTTTTCTCTCAGTAAATCAGAACATATGCCTTGCTGCAACACACCGCGAGTGGACAGGAGGGAAGATCTGACAGCGGGCGGCGACTAACAGTCAGACCAGGACATGCGCCACATCATTGCTGACGGACCCCCGCGGCCCGCGCGCGCGTGTGCCAACCTGATCGCAGGCAACAGTAGTGGCCAACGGGAGAGGCGAGGAGCCCACGTTGAGCTGTAAAACACACGGGCACTGTGAGCCACAGCCCACAGCGCCGGCGCAGGCATCACTCGGTAGTCGGTAATCAGTCCCCGCCCCGCACTGCTCCCTGAAATCGGCAGGGCCAGCAGGCCGGAGCGCCGAGAGCGACAAGTGCACGAGCTCAGGTTTACTGGTATAACCGGTGGCGAATCGATCGGCAGCCGCTGCGGCCACGGCCAGTCCACGGGTGTCGACGCAATAACCTCCGACACCGAGCAGCGCCCCGCGCCCGGCCGTCCACGAGTTTAACTTATGGATGGTGGTAAATGTGCTGAATCAGCCTGAGCGGAGGTTGCGTCGGGCGCCTGATCCTTGTTGCTCTCTATAATGCGGTGCGAGAGCGATACCTGTGTCTGTCACGCCACGTACTTCTGCATTGGATGATATATATGCATGCACCACCTGAATATGATCCAGATATCCAATGCATGAGGCCACCACCATCGCAGGTAATAGTCCCCCCGGATCAGTACCAGGTGCTTGAATAATTGTTATCTGAAGCAAAGGCGCTTAAATAATTCAGGAATATTAACTGTGTCTCGGTACATAATTGAGGCAAGAGGGATAAACAGACAACATAAAATTATCCAAGAACTGAAGATGATTTTATTCTTGGCACAGAATCATGCATTTTGGAACCGATTCTTTGACGATGCACGACAGATTATTCAGCCGTTTGCCAATATAAGATCGGAGTAACCCCTTGTATTCCTGTTTGTTTGTTTTTCGGCTGCCTTTCACAGCTCAACTTTTTTCAATAAATCTCAGTAGGGGCTCTGCCCCTCCTGTCCCCTAAAAAAATACCCTAGAACAAAATACATTCAGTTCACATGCAAGGCTACCTAGTAGTAATTTGGACAAAAAGCAACAACACATTTAGGAGCAAGCAACGAGATTTCCTTGGCTATGCCTTGGTTCACTCAATAAGACAGTCAGACGTGACCATATGGAGGAATGCCTGCCTTTGCCTTGTTGACCCATGAGGCCATGCATGACAAAACAATGCCCCGCCGCCGAATGCAGAACGCCTCGATCTCCTGCAGTTGGAAGGGCCACAAGGCACGTCTTTGACGCGCCCTTCTTGCCACTTTTCGCGGGCGAAGCGATATGATATGATTCATCTCGCTCAAGGAAACTGATGACTGGCAGAGATCGAATCACGGCGCTGTACGGCGGCGTCTCGCTTAGAGCTGAACACAGGCTGACGCCTGACGGTACTAGAAAAAGTGCCAAGCTACTACGGCCACTACTAAGGATTAGTACTACTGAAGCCGATCGGCCATGGTCACGTCTGAAGAAAACGGCCGACGAGCAGGGGTTGAGTAAAGCGTGCAGGGATTTACCAAGAACAGGCTGAATTCCTTGCGTGATAAAATGGGGCTCTCTGCGGACAAGGCAACCCCCCAAAAAAAAATACGGTGAAAATTAATAGTACGGGAAAGAGATGGGCGACGGTCACCGTTGATGGCGATGCCTGGCCTTGTGATGCATCTACCTAAGATACCTGCACGAGTGACATCACGGGAGCAAGACGTGCACACCCGCCCCCACCCTTTTGTTCTGCACATCAGCTGTAAGCCACACTATACTGCTCGGCCCCTTTCTGAGCTCTATAAATCGCACCAGCCCCCCCTCCCTCGTTCCACCACCATTGCCATCATCCCCTTCCTCTCGCCTGGCCTCCTCGATCACACGAGCAGCTAGCTGCCTCGGCTTGTCGCGTTGCGTACATACGTCAGTAGAGGCCATCTATCGAGTAGCTGGTGAGGAGGGAAGAAATGGTTAGTGCGTATATACTCTGTTATTAATTTCTCCATCATCGTTCTCGTGTGTTGATTCATGCATCATCTCCTTCTCATCAGCACACATGCTACAGGCAGTTTCTCAGCGGTTTGTGTTTTCCTGGAATTGTCAGGATAGCCAGGTTTTATTTGATGCATGTGGAAGTGGAGCATTTATAGGAGCTTGTAGTAGAGTGACACTGTCAACTAACAGTATCTAGCTCGATTGATGGCCGCAGTCTGCAAACGACGGCGACATGAAGATGAGGGCGATCGTCGGGGAAGGAGGGGAGGTGAGCGCGCCGACGCCGAAGCAGGACAAGTGCTGTGAGTACACGCTCGACGGCTCCGTCGACTTCAAGGGCCGGCCGGCGGTCAAGGGGAAATCGGGAGGATGGCTTGCCGGTGCTCTAATCCTTGGTATTATTCTGCTGTTCAACCTTTCTGCAGTTAATTAATCTCCTACCACACAAAATCAACCTACCGGAAGGAAATTAAAGAAGAGATTTTTTACGTCGTGGGCCTCTTGAAACGTCATGAATGCGCGAGTCACTCTGAAGTGCTGCTCCTCGAAGTGGCGGTAGACACCCGGTCCTTTTGTTTATGCGTGATTCTGCATGCCGAGGTGACATCGGCCATGCAACGCCCGGAACTGGGGGGTTCCTGGTCACGGGAAGGCTGCTTGGACGCATTACTAGCGCCACATTTTAGCTAGCTAGCTAGCAATCTATCTGTACTGTCTGTAGCTAGCAGCGACTAGTGATAATGTGTGGCTGCCATAAGCTAGTACTCTCAATAGCTTGCTACTGAAACTAAAGCCCCTTTGGCATGGCTCATCAAAACGGCTTCACTGGTGAAGCCAAAGCCGGTGAAGCCAGAAAAACTGATTTTTCTCGGCTTCTAGTTCATTTTAACCCCGGCTTATAAAACGGCTTCACACTACAGTGTCTCGATTTGCGCAAAATAGATAAAACCGAAGCCGACATAAGCCGTGCCAAAGAGTGACTAAAGCGATGAATCGATGTGCTTTGGCTGTCCGGCCGGTTCTGCATTGCTTTCAATGGGGGAGTGCCGAAAGCCGAGTTTCCCCGTACTGTTTGTGGGTGCTTGTCGATTACCTTTTTGCCGGTACTATGTGTGTACGCTGACGTCTGTCGATTAGCCATCAGACCCGGCCTTACTTGACACGTCGTGAAAAGGCTTGTTGATGACTAGTGGAAATCGATTTGGTTTGAAAGAAAAGAAGAAGAAGAAGAAGAAGAAGAAGAAGAAGAAGAAGAAGAAGAAGAAGAAGAAGAAGATTAGTAGTGGAAATCTACGTGCTGACGGTGGTGGGTTTAATTTGTATATGGTATTGCAGTGAACCAGGGCCTGGCGACGCTGGCCTTCTTCGGCGTGAACGTGAACCTGGTGCTGTTCCTGACGCGGGTGCTGGGGCAGAGCAATGGCGACGCCGCCAACAACGTCAGCAAGTGGACGGGCACCGTGTACATGTTCTCCCTCATCGGCGCCTTCCTCAGCGACTCCTACTGGGGACGCTACAAGACCTGCGCCATCTTCCAGGCCATCTTTGTGCTCGTAAGTCGCACACGTCTACACCTAGATATATATATATATTCATGAGGCCTCTATATTCATTCATCGACCTGCCAAATCTACCGATTTTCGTGTGTCAGAAAGAGTTCTCCATCGATCTGCCACCAATCTACCGATCAGCGTGTGTCGGAAAGAGTTTTCACGTTGCCAGCGACGACGTACGGCTCTATATACCATACCGGCGGTCCCCTGTTTCTACTTTTGTCCGTGCCTACCTAAGCTTTTGCTGCAGGAATCATTGGTTCCTGTGATGTATACGTGCAAGCAAACACACATGTTCTTTGTATTATGTACCTACAATACAAAGGCATTTCGTTCGTCCGCATGGACAGCTGAAGTGGACGGTTCATAGAGTTTGTGGCGGGAATGCGGATCCATGCATGGACCAGATACATCATTGTTGTGTATTACCACGTACTCCACACGTACATCGATCAAAGATTACACGGCCGGCTGACTAGTGGCTGTCACGCTTGCTTGCTGCAGGGCCTCGCGCTGCTGTCGGTGTCGTCGCACCTCTACCTAATCAGGCCGGACGGGTGCGGGATGGAGCACGCGCCCTGCGGCCCGCACTCCGGCAAGGAGCTGGGGATCTTCTACATCGCGCTGTACATGATTGCCTTCGGCAACGGCGGGTACCAGCCCAACATCGCCACCCTGGGCGCCGACCAGTTCGACGAGGACGACCCCGCCGAGGCGCACTCCAAGGTCTCCTTCTTCAGCTACTTCTACCTCGCCCTCAACCTCGGCTCGCTCTTCTCCAACACATTCCTCAGCTACCTCGAGGACAAGGGCAGCTGGGCGCTCGGCTTCTGGGCCTCCGCAGCCGCCGCCGCCACCGCGCTCCTGCTTTTCCTCAGCGGGACGCTCCGGTACCGCTGTTTCCAGCCCGGAGGGAACCCAATCGGGAGGATTTGCCAGGTCGCCATCGCCGCGTGCAGGAACTGGAAGGCGGGCGCGTCGACCGGAGTGGTTTGCCTGTACGAGGGCGACGAGAAGGCGGATGCCGCCGGTGGCAGGAAGCTTCTGCACACGCAAGGGTTCAGGTACGTGCAGGTGCAGGTACTATGCACGACGAACGAACTGATCTCGGCCGCCGTGCACGCACGCACCAATGCAATCTGACTCGAACCGCCTGCCATGCAGTTTCTTGGACCGCGCGGCGCACGCGGACACGGACTCCAAGCTCGGCGCGCGCGACCCCTGGAAGCTGTGCACGGTGCCGCAGGTGGAGGAGGTCAAGACCATCCTGAGGCTCCTCCCCATCTGGCTCTGCACCATCCTCTACTCCGTCGTCTTCACCCAGATGGCCTCGCTGTTTGTCGTGCAGGGCGCCGCGATGCGCCGCACCACCCCGTTCTCCGGCTTCTCCGTCCCGCCCTCCAGCATGTCGGCCTTCGACATCCTCACCGTCGCCACCACGATTTTCTTGTACGGCCGCGCCATCTGCCCGTTCCTGGCGCGGCTCACCGGCCGCCCGGCTGGCCCCACCGAGCTGCAGAGGATGGGCCTCGGCCTGGTCGTGGGTGCCCTGGCCATGGCCACGGCCGGGACGGTCGAGCACTTCCGGAAGGCCAGGGCCGCCGCGGCGATGAGCAGCGACCTGCATATCATGTGGCAGGTGCCGCAGTACGCGCTGATCGGCGTGTCGGAGGTGATGATGTACGTCGGGCAGCTCGAGTTCTTCAACGGCCAGATGCCCGACGGGCTCAAAAGCTTCGGGAGCGCGCTCTGCATGATGTCCATGTCGCTCGGCAACTACTTCAGTGACGTCATCGTGAGCGCGGTGACCAGGCTCACCACGACGCAAGGGCGGTCCGGGTGGATCCCGGCTGACCTCAACGAGGGCCACCTCGACAAGTTCTACTTCCTGCTCGCCGTGCTGGCCGTCGCGGACTTCGCGGTGTACCTCGTGTGCGCGAGCCGCTACGGGAGCGGCAAGGTGGACGGGAGGAGCAGCGACGACGAGGAGGAGGGAGCGGCCGGTCAGGTATCCCCGCCGGCTTACGCATGACCATCACCGGCCGGGCGTCGTACGTATGTCGTTCTTGTCTTCTTGAGGTGGAGGCTGGCAGGCTGCAAATCTCGAGGGCCATTGGTTGACGGAGTTCTTCCATTGATGACGATAGCACAAGCATGGGCGCGGGCACGGTGATGATATGACTAAAGAATAAGCACTAAAGCAGAGCTAGCTACATACTACATGCTGCTGCATCATGCTCGCGTTTTTTGGCCAATGTAACAACAGACCACGACTGTTCTTTCTGTCATTGCGCGGTCTACATTAGTTTGCTCATGCAAAATTCAATATTGGAGCTAAACAGCTGGTTCGGCTGGACTTTAAAAACACTGTTCATACGGGAAAACACCTTTATGTTGGTTTGTTGTGAGAGAAAAACACTGTCCCGGCTAGAAAAACAAGCCGAACAAGCTGAAAATTGTTCTAAAAATCAGCTGCGGTTGACTAGCTAGTTGGCTAACAGCTAATTTAAGACTGGCTAAAAAAATTAGCTCACCTATTAGTTCTTCTTTTTGGATGTACTAGAGCAAATTTAAGCTAAATAAAATTAACTAGCTAATAATTAGCTCATGACATCCAAACATGCCCTTAACATTATATAGTATAGTATCATATAAAAGTGCAGATAATTCTTTCTCTTGTTCTCACTCCCTCTTCTTCTGTTCTCACTCCCTCATTGTCCGCCAATTACTCTCAATTTTCTCACTGCAAAGCCTTTATTGGCACCACACCACTTGTGTCATAGCTTAGCGCCCGAGCCCGTTCACATCGCGACGCGCGTGCAAGGATAGATCTCGTCTTCCATCTTTCTTAAACTCCCAACAAGTACGCACAATAGTCATCTATTTAACTGTTGAGTCAATCTCCATTGTATTAGTATTTATTATGAGTCCTGGAATTTATTTGATTTAAAGGTAGACCAAGACTAATTAAATCCAACAATCATAAAACATCTTTTGGAAACCCACTGCAACAAACGATAGAAGTATAATTGAAAAAGAGAATATTTTAGTTATGGAGGCGCACTGTCGTCCATACCGGACTACTAGTCCAGTTTTGGCGCACCCCGTCCCGACTCTGAATTTTCTATATTTTGGCTCCGTTCGCTTCGCTGAAAAAACAAGTTGAAACATTGTTCCGGCTGATTTGTTGTGAGAGAAAAACATTGTTTCAGCTGAAAAAACAACCCGAAAAATACGGATTATAAGATAAACGAACAGGGACTTTGTATTTAGTCCGAGGATAGAAAAGGCGTTAAGCGGTACCAAGGTGGTGACCTATTGTCTAGGCACACCTAGGTGATTTACAGACGTTCTATATAAATATGTATATTACTCTAAATAAAGGAAGAAGCATGAGACTGTGGACCTAAAGTTAGACCATAAAAAAGCACAAACCACCTCATTTACCCCACCTCATACATTCGCTTCCACGCATTCGGGTACGACTCTCGGACTTTGCTTTCTCCTTGTCTCGGCCCTTTCTTTTCCACAGTCACCCACCGCCTCCCTTCCATCTTCGCCGCAACTAGACTCCTCCCAGCTGCGCTATAACGCTCCAGTCCGGGAAGACGGCTAAGATCCACTCTACACGTTGAATGGACCACACCTGCTAATTAACTCTCTTGCGCTTTCGTCCTCGCTCTGCGCAAAAGATTCGAACCGGAGTTTATTCTATCCTAGGCTCAGGCTTTTAAGCTGGTTCGGCACCTCCTCTGCTTCCGATATGGGACTAAGCTGGTTCGGCACCTCCTCTGCTTCCGATGTGGGACTAAATTCCCATAAATGTCCAGGATCGACTCTCTTGGCCACGTCCATATTCCTAGCTCCGCGGCCCAAGTGCCATGCTCTTGCAGAACATGCGTAACCTGTCCGAGCTCCCGAGCCATACGTCCGTGAAACCTCGAGAGTTTGCTCTGAATACCATTTGTAACGCCCCAGCCCAGGAAGACGGCTAAGATCCACTCTACACGTTGAATGGACCATACCTGCTAATTAACTCTCTTACGCTTTCGTCCTCACTTCGCGCAAACTAAATTCTCGTAACTATAGTGTTCCGCGATGCTACAGTAACTCATATCGCCTTGTCGCTACAGTCTCGTCCATTCAACCTAGCCCACCAGACCAGCCCAACTTAACCCATTTAGTGGGGTCTCACATGCACCCACTGTCTCTGTCCATAGCACCGGACTTTGCTGCCCGACCTTTACACCTGCAAGCATGTAACATCCTCAAAATATTAGGGGCCTAAGTAAGGTAATTACAAAATTAATTTTTGCTTGATTATACTTCTAAAGCATTTCAACATCTCGCTAAGTTTTTTTTAAATCATGCATGACATATCTTGTTCATATGCAAGCTTACAGTTAAATTTTGTTAAGACGAAAGTTTCCAAAACTCTTAGTAGTGTTTCCATAAAGTCGAAAGTGTTACATATTTACTTATCACCGTTTTGAATGCACATTGCACACCTCCTTGGTTTCGTACTCTTTAGAAAAGGAAAAGAACTCATGGGCTGAAACATTGGCAATTTTGCCCTATCTATTTCACTTATATAATATATTCCTTCCCATGCTAAAATCATTTGTTCCGTTTAAGCTCACTCGGCTTAGTATATCGTGGTACCTTCATCTTCAACCTCCTGCATGCATGATTAGTGTTTATTCATATATTGACGTTATTGCCATGTGGGCAAATTAAGGCCGCGCATCGCTTCTCAAGTTCCTCTCTCTCACTGTTTGCTCATCCGAGCGTGTTGTTCCTTGCGTGCCACGGTGCTTAGAGCTAGTCAGGGTGGGCACTTTTAAACCGTCAACTGAAAACCGAACCAAACTGAGTCGAACCGAACCGAAATGTCAAATTTTCAGTTTTAGTTTCGATTTCAGTTTTGACATTTGATAACTTCGGCTATGGACTTCGACTTCGGTTTTATACACCAACCAAACCGAGGAGCCGAAGACATTGAACACGCATACGCCTATTCTCAATTGACAAGCCTAAAGGCCCAAAGCACCCCACTCACTCTCTCTCTCTCTCTCTCTCAACCTTATCCCCTCCGGCTCTGAGTGGGGGCAACGTAGCAGTGGGCAGGCCACCGAGTGGGGGCGACGCCACTGAGCAGCGAGCGGAGGCCACGGACTGAGCAACAACACGACGAGCAAGGGCACGGTGGGTGTGGGCGGTGCAGCTGCGGAGTCACGCGTGCGAGCTCTACCGGGTAACACGGAGTTCGAACAATGAGCAGCAGGGGAAGTGGCAAGATGGAGAACACATGGCGCCATGGCAAGCAGGAGACACTTCGGTTGAAACCGAACACCGAACTGTTGTAACTAAGGTCGAAATCATTGGTTTCTATTTCTTTCTGCAACCGATTGGTTCCACTCTTTGTTGAATTCGAATTTTATTAAAACCGAACCTAACTGTTGGATCCAACCGAATGCCCAGCCTGAAGAGCTAGGCTTAAGCAGTACCCGTAGCTGCACAATGTCCTGAGCCTACATCCAAGTCAAACTTACCACCTTCATAAAAATATTGATGCATTTATCCACTATGTGCCTTCACGAGCAACCCTTGTGGTACGGTCTCCCTTACTTTATTCATTTTCTTGGACTTGGCCCTCCTTGAGTTACTGTCTTCCATTGCTATAATAATTGTGCCTTGGGATAACCTTTTTTTGTTGGCCATTTGCATCCTTGAGAGACCAATTCTATGTGCAAAGATGGCCTAAGTCAGGGAGAGACCTCTATCTTCTCCGTGGCCAGCATCATTGTAGACTCCTTCTCTGTTCAGCCGCACGATTTATTTGTTGCGCATTAGACACGGTCGTGTACTAATCAAGTCTCTGATGCTCCGGCTGTTCAGCTTCACATTGTAGATAATTCCTTCATAGTGGTTCCTCTGTTTCACCTGTTCCTATTTCTTTGTTGTCTGATCATCACATGCTTTCAAAAACATCAAACATCCATGAGACCCTAGTGAGCTTTAGCTTAGAGTCCTAGCTATGCTCTTGCCAACGCTATGAGCTTTTGTTGTTGCCTATGTCATATGTGCATGCTTTTGTAACAGCACCGCCTTGCTTCCTTGTATCTCTTCCACTATGCTCCACACACTTGCATATCTTGATCTAAGTGTATGATTTGTTTCTCCATGGATCCAAGTGTTTGACTTAGCAATACGACACAATTCAAGTATGCCTTATGATCATCTTGTGCCCACGAACTCCAATAATTATTTAGAAATAGAATGTTGAGGCTATGGCCTTTTTTTGCGAATAAGAGGCTATGGCCTTTGGTGAGGATACATACACTATTAAGAGATTTGAGAGTACTATTTGAGTAACTTAAGCTTTTTTATTTGCAAAATTTATAAAAAAAACTCTAGAAGATCATACCAAGCAAAGGATGGGAGAACAAGCACTCTATCTAGCCACTGTCTTTCAACTGCTCATGACAAGGTGAAAGCTATAAGCCCCATAATGACTAAGTTAATATGGATGGGTATTTAAATGCCAACTTATTCAATTCGAAAGATAGACTCTTGATTTGTACGCAAGTACTTTGAGGGGTTAACATTTTAGTAACTCCTGATCCACTGTTCCTAAGTCTTCGTTTTTACTCAGGACAAGCAAAGGGGAAATTTGGAGAGTTTGTTGGTGGTCTCTAGTGATCAATCCGACCATCAACATGTCAACAAAGTGAAGGTATAATCAACATCATAGTAGTATTTCATTTTTCAAATAATGTGGTTCCCCTTTGTACTTGGAGAATATTTGAATGCAATAGCAAACTTGTGAAAACGTCAACAGATGGTTACTGCAATGCGATGTCCCATAGCGGGATTGCTCCCATCAATTGTACCCTCCCGTGTTTAGAGTGTCGCAAACTAACATGACGCATGTTTTGTGTAAAAAATAGGAGCATTACGGTGCAACAACATTTTTTCCAGTGTGGCAAGTCATTTTAGTTTGTGTTTCGGAAGAAATAGAACACATGTTTCATATGAGCAGGGTATCTATTGTAAAAGTATGATTTAAAACAACACACATTTCAATCCATAAACATTTTGTTTCATGTCAATATATGTTTGCAACATAATTTAGAGAAGTTGCAGCATTCAGAAATTAGGTTATAGATGGTGTTGTGTTAAACAAGGATTAGTTGTCACCACCACCATCTCACCACTGGCCATCGCAATACGAGAGCTCAACGCAACTTGATGCCCCTCGAGACCTTTTAGGGTAAGTACATTGATGTCGTCTCATAGACGGTCTCATGTAGTGCCACGTGATAAGATTGTCTTTTAAGTTATCTAATAGCAACTCACATTTTATTAATTTATGCATAAAAATAAAAGTAAAATTGTGAGTTATATAGCAATAACAACTCATACAATGATATAATAGTTGTCTCATAGTCACAAAATTTAGCCCATGAGACGATTGTTTCACGAAGCAACCATCTCTTTCTCCCTCACCTCCCTCTTTTCTTCAAAAATCAGAAAAAATCCTGAATGTCACTTCGTGAGACGGAATATGAGATGCGCGCGCGCACACACACACATATATATATATATATATACCATACTCCTTGCATGCCAAGCTCTTTAGCCCTCTTCCTATCCGTCGTCTCGAACATTTCTTTTAACGATCGTCTTGTTTGTTTAGTCTTGTTTGGCTTATAAGCCGTAATTTTTCAGCCAATGAATAATATTTTTCTCTCATATCAAATCAGTCAACAGTACTTTCAGCCATGACTTATCAGCCAAACGAGCCTAAACGAACAGGGCGGATACCAGGCGGGCCTGAGCTAGTCCCAGAACTGGGTCTGATGCACCAGTCCGATCCATTGGCCCCAGGTAATGCCCGGCCCATCCGCCCTGGACCTCAGCCCAATCTCCCATCCTCCCGATGCGGGTCCTGCGACTCTCTGTCTCCCGAAGCCCCGACGCCCGTCCGCCCGTCGCGTAGCTTCGATGCTCGCAGTCGCGACTCGCCTCCTCCTCCCCGTTCCCCATTCATCCTAAAGGCCTAAACCCTAGCCTCCTTGCTCCCGCGCTCCGGCCGCCGGTGTGTCCCCTCCTCCTCCGGCCGCCGGCGCCGGTGCAACCACGCGCCGCCGCCTTTGCATCCCGTCCAGGGCTGCACGGCCACCTGTGCCCAGTGGGTTGTGCGCCCCCAACGCGAGTTCGGCGCCGACCACCGCCGAACCGAAGCCGTCTGCACGTCCCCACACGCGGCAGCGCCGCCGGAAGGCGCCCGCCACTGCGGCAGTGCGTGCTGCCTCCGGTATAGCGGCTGCCAGATCCCGCCGCGGCACCTGCAGGTTGGTACTTCGACTGAGACATAGTTTAATGCTTTAGTTTCAACCTAGCTGGACTCTTAGACTGCCATACTTAGCTCCATTTCTGGGACCGCCACTGCTGGACGCCATGGCGTGGAGTGGAGATCCGATCCATCGGGACTTGAGATGCTTCTTGTTTGGGCTATAGGACCCTACCTTGCTTGGACGGATTGCTCATTTTGTTTTGCAATAGTTAGTTAGTCACTTCCCCTTCCTTATAACGATCCTTGAAATCCATTTTTTTTTTTCTTCCTAGCCCATCCAGACTACATGTATAGGTGATTTGCTTTATTTTCCAACCCTTTGTGCAAGTGAACCTCCACACCACATCTGATGTCAGCTGCTGGCTGTAGACTGGAGCTCTTGCTTGCGGCTGTTTATCTCCACTGCTCTACCTTGGGGTTCTAGCCATTCCAGCTGTGTTTGCATCTATGGGGATCGGAGTTTGTTATGTTCGGGGCCCCCTTGTGTGTGATTAATGAGCCTTTTATGCTGTGGTGCATTGCTGTAGGGATTTGGAGTTTGAACAATGCCAATGTGGCTACCCTGCATGATTTTAGGCGAACATAATGTCAGTACATTTGACTAGTTCTGCTAGAGTGGGAATTTCACCAGATATGCCCTGAAGTCTCTAAGTATTATTGGGATACTCATTGATTCCATTCATGTAGTTGCCTGTGTTAGTTCTCTAACCAAACTTTGAGGCAGCTTGATAAAATAATGCAACTTAAAGTTTTTCACTAGATAGCTGTGGAATGAATTTTACTCTTTAAGAACAACTAGAGGAAATGTTACTGTGATACGTTATGCGTAGCTGTGGGATTTCTTAGAATATAGGTGCAGTTTGGTTGGACTATTTTGCACCGGAAACGATTCACAGTGGTATTCACTAACGTTCATATCTGTTTGGTTAAGATATATGCTGTAGTCGTCTCACGGCGGGACTCGATCCTGTGATATGCTCTGTGCTTACCACCTAGGACCCACCGCAAACGGATCACATTGCTGGCAGCTATCACCTCACGTGAACTAAACAATCAGAGCAAATGATTACTTTTTTCCAGGTTGCAGCGTTATCCATTCCCATTGACGTTTACGTTGGCAGTGCACTAACCAAACAGCACCATAGTTATTTCTGGCATCGCCACCAAAAGTGTCCTATGCTTTACTTCTGCTGATCTGCATTAGAATTCCTCTGTGTTGGTTCATTATTGAAAAAAATTCATCGCAAATGAAGGAATGGGGAGTGTGTAAAGCCATTTTTTTGTCATGCTTTTTAATACTCTGATTCCAAATGTAGGTCATTTTAGCATTTTTATTTTTAGGTCGTTTTAGAACTTCTACACTTTGTTTACCCCTTTTGTCCATTCTTGCCCCTGCTTAATAAATGCTACCACTCACACAAATGAATGAGTCATCTTTCTAAATGTGCATATTAAGTGAAGGGCCCTAAGGCCATTTGATATACTACTTAATCCTTGTGCTCAAGTCTAAATGGCCTATATTTGGAATCAGAGGATGTAGTTACCTCCAGGGGTTTCAGAATAGCTCATTCAGTATATGTTACTATGGGTTGGAATGTTGGATACCTGCTTTCAACATTAAATTTTTCATTGGCTCATTGCACCTGAAGGCATATTGCACCATCTGCTCTTCAACACATTGGGCGCATATTTTCCTGGTTCATTGATTTTTTTTATTTGACCCAAAGCTATGGGGCTAAAACCCTCCAGCATGATCAAATTTTACAAATGTAAAAGGATTTTTATGTACAAGCAGACTACAAAGAACTAGGGGGATTTACAGAAACTGAAATTGCTACATCAGCTCTTTTTCCTTGCTACTCGCTACATATTGCTACACTTCTGATTTCTGAAGGTACTAATCACCAACAGTTGCTGCACTGTTGGTATACCAGTCCCAGTTTGCTGCACATGCTCTAAGATATGAGATAGCTCTGTGCGAGTGATTGGAAAGATGGCATCAAAAGGTCCCCGGTCAAAGCTAGACCATGAGACAAGAGCTAGGCGTCAAAAGGTTAGCGCACAGATTTGATATTGCATGAATCCATCCACTGTGTATTTCTCTTCATCTTCTGGGCTAGTTTACTTGGCATATTTGTACCTTCATACTGCCATTTTTTGGGTGTCATGCTCCGTAGTTTGAGAGGAAAATAAAGGGAAAACTGTTATTCTTTGCGCAGGCTCTTGAAGCTCCAAGGGAGCCTCGACGGCCAAAAGTTCACTGGGACCATGTCCTTGCTGAGATGGTGTGGCTGGCAAAGGTTGCTTACTATATTATATTATAATTGGCAAATTGCAATCCTTCTCATTGAGAAACCCCCGCTTAAATTTATTGTCAATTTGTATTTTTTTTTCTTTTTGCAAGCTTAAATTTGTGTATGCTGCAGGAGTTTGATTCTGAGAGAAAATGGAAGTTGTCCATGGCCAAAAAGATTGCTCAAAGAGCAAATAAGAGCATAGTTGACCAAGCAACAAAGGGCGAGAGAAAACAGAAGGTTTGACTCTTGTGACACAATGTTTACAAATTGTATAGTCGAACCCAGTTGCAATGGGACTGACAAGGCGACTAGTCATGATTAGTTGTGGACCAGACCGATTAGTCGAGACTAGTCATCTTATTTGTCCTATATATTTCAGGACATATACATACTATACATACTATATAGTATACACAATAAAGCAAGCATCAAGACAACATTCAAGGTCATGCATGATCACTTCCACCACTGCATGCCGCCGTTCCACATCTGCACATGTACACAACAGCTGTACAGCACCTCAGGATGGAGACACCATCTGAGGAGGAGTGTTGGAGTATGAGTGTATTAGGCCCATGAGGCCCATGTATGACTAATATACATTACTACCCTTCTAGGGTTAGCCCAAGCCCAATGTGAATTCCAGCATGGTATCAGGCTAGCTTTCCTCCCTCCCCTTCCCCAACCAGCCGCCAGGCGCCGCCGGCCGCCGGCCGGCCTCTTGCCGCCGCCATGGCTGGCCGCCCTCCCCCTCCCTCCCCAACCTACTTCCACGTTTTCCCCTCCCTTCCCTACCCGTCGTGGGCCCAGCGCGCGGGCGCCGGCCCCCTTGCCGCGGACGCGGATGGCCCGGCCGCCGCCGCTGTCGCTGCGGGCGTGGGCGCGGGTGCCGGCGCGGGCGCGGGCGTGGGTGGCCCAGCCGCCGCTGCGGGCGCGGGCGCAGGCGGCCCCGCCGCCGCGGGCGCGGACGCCGCCGCTGCTGCAGGGGCGGGCGCGGGCGCAGGCAGCCACGCCGCTGCCGCTGGGGGGCGCGGGGGAGACCCTGGAGCCTTTCTTCTTCCCCGCTCCCCCTCCTCTGCCGCCCCCTGCCCCTCTCCAGACGGCAGGGGCCAACTCCGCTCTCGCCGCCGCTCTCGTGGCTGCACGGGCTGCTGCTGCGGACAGCCAGGCCCGGGTGCGGGCGGCCGCCCTCGCTTTGGAGCGCGAGCGCGACGCGGCTGATGCCCTGGCCCGCCAGATCGCTGAGGCGGAGCAGCTCCTCGTCCTCCCTACATCCTACGACACCGCGGCCACCTCCTCAGGCTCGACGGGTCACCGCACGTCTCGCACCACGGTCATCTGGCACGACCCGGCCGACCCGCACGTGGCTCAGCTCCACTACCAGGCCGGGGGTGTCCAGAACATCCGACTCCTCGTCCCGGTCGTCCTCGAGCCTGAGTCGCCCTCTTACGCCCGCTGGAGGGACCTGGTTCTCCTCACCCTCCGCCGCTACGCCCTCGACGACCACGTCCTAGTCGACGCCTCGGTCGCGGTCCAGACCCCATCGTGGCTGCGCCTTGACAGCGTCGTCCTCTCCTGGATCATCGGGACGATCTCCCTGGACCTCCACGACCTCGTCCGCAACTCTGCTGACGCTCGCCGGGCCTGGCTTGCGCTCGAGGGCCAGTTTCTGGGCAATGCCGAAGCCCGGGCCCTGCGTCTCGATGCGAGCTTCCGCACCTTCGTTCAGGGTGACCTCTCCGTTGGCGATTTCTGCCGGCGCATGAAGAGCATGGCGGACTCCCTCGGCGACCTTGGCTGGCCCGTGGAGGACCGCATTCTGGTCCTCAATGTCCTCCGCGGGCTCAGTGACCGCTACGCCCACCTCCGGACGTGGATCACCCGGCAGAGGCCCTTTCCCTCCTTCCTGCAGGTCCGTGACGACCTTGTCATGGAGGAGCTCACTCAGGGCGTCCAGCCAGGGTCCACCTCCGCGCCAGGGTCCTCGTCTTCCTCGACTGCCCTGGCCGCTACTCCTCCGGCGCGTTCGTTCGCTCCACCGCCGTCGTCGCTTCTTGGTTCTCCTCCCCCCGGGCCGGGCGGGGGTGGGGGGGGGGGGCCGTGGCGGCCGCCGTCGCCGCGGAGGGGGGCGTGGGGGCCGCGGGGGCCAACACACACCGGCTCCTCCAGGGAGCCACCAGTCGCCCGTGACTCCACGGGGTGCAGCCTGGCCCTCTTTCCACAACCCGTGGTTGGGGCGCATCTCCATGTGGCCCTTCCCGGCTCCAGGTGGAGAGCCTCGCCCACCAGTGGCCTTGCTCACTGGAGCTCCTCCGAGGTTTTACTCCCCGTCTGCGTGGGCTACTCCTCCCGGCGCATCTTCGTGGGTGCCACCTCCCGACACCTTGCCCGGGCCTGTCGGTTGGAACCCGGCGGCCTTGGCCAGATCCTTCAGCACCATGGCCCTGACACCGCCTGCCGGTACCGACTGGATTGCCGACTCGGGTGCCACTTACCACACTACTCCAGACCCTGGTATACTCTCCTCTTTTCACCCTCCTTCTCCCTCTCATCCTTCGTCCATCATGGTCGCGAATGGTTCGTGTATTCCAGTCACGTCCGTGGGTGCCGCCGGCACTCATGGTTCCTTTCTTCTTCCTGACATTCTTGTTGCACCCTCTATGGTTCACAACCTTCTTTCTATTCGTCGTTTTACAGCTGACAATTCCTGTTCTGTTGAATTTGACTCTTCTGGTCTTACTGTAAAGGATTTGGCTTCCCGGCGTCCTCTTCTCCGATGTGACAGCACGGGACCCCTTTACACCCTTCGGCTTCCGACGTCTGCTTCCTCTTCGTCACCGTCTACTTTGTCAGCTGCCTTCGCCGCCACTCCTTCTTCCACCACTTGGCACCGTCGCCTCGGCCATCCTGGACGTGATGCTCTGACGCAGCTTAGTCGCAGTTCCGACATTGGTTGTACTCGGGCTCACGATGAGCACTTGTGTCATGCGTGCCAGCTGGGCCGTCATGTTCGTCTCCCTTTTTGTTCTTCTTCTTCACATGCTACGCATGTGTTTGATCTTGTACACTGCGACCTATGGACATCTCCTGTCATCAGCATTTCTGGGTATAAATACTATCTTGTGGTGGTTGACGATTTCTCGCATTACTCGTGGACTTTCCCCTTGCGTGCAAAGTCGGATACCTTCACCACTCTTCTCCACTTTTTCGCCTGGGTGTCTACTCAGTTCGGCCTTACCATCAAGGCCGTCCAGTGTGACAATGGCCGTGAGTTCGATAACGGCACCTCCCGTGCCTTCTTCCTCTCTCACGGTGTCCAGTTGCGCATGTCTTGCCCGTATACCTCCTCCCAGAACGGCAAGGCCGAGCGCATGATTCGCACCACGAACGACACCATGCGCACCCTTCTGCTCCAGGCGTCGCTTCCTGCTCGCTTCTGGGCCGAGAGTCTGCACACCTCCACCTATCTCCTTAACCGCCTTCCTTCCGCTGCCTGCCCGGCTCCCACACCACACCACGCTCTCTTCGGTACCCCTCCTCGGTATGACCACCTTCGTGTCTTCGGGTGTGCGTGTTACCCTAACACCACTGCCACCGCTCCCCACAAGCTGGCTCCCCGTTCCGCTCTGTGTGTCTTCCTTGGGTACTCCCCGGATCACAAGGGGTACCGGTGCTTTGACCTCACCTCCCGTCGGGTCCTCATCTCTCGCCACGTGGTGTTTGATGAGTCTGTCTTCCCCTTCTCCACCACCACCACACCATCTCCCACCCCCGATCCTGACCCCTTCTCTCTGTTTCCCACTGACACGGTGGTCCAGCCGCTTTTACCGCTGTCTCCTGCAGGTACTGCTTCCCCGTGCCCCTCGCCGGGCCCGTGCCCCCGCTCGCCGCCCACTAGTGACGCCCCTGGCCCTGCGCCCTGCCCGGGTCCGGAGGCGTCGCCCTCCGGAGCTGCCCCTGCCCCTCCGTCCGCAGCGGGTCCGGGGACGCCGCCTGTCGCACCTCCTGCGCGTTTCGCCCAGCCGGTGCACGTCTACCAGCGCCGTGTGCCGGCGGCAACGCTGCCTCCGGCACCACCGGGGTCCACCTCTCCACTGGTGACGCCTACACCACCGGTGGCTCCTTCTCCGCCGGCGACCCCTACACCGCCGCCGTCGCCTCAGGCTGCCCGTGTCGCGTCGCCGGTGTACCACCCGCAGCTCCTTCACCGACACCCGCGGCATGTTCACCCTATGGTGACGCGTCACGCGGCTGGTACCCTGCGGCCCCGGGCTCTCGCGACGATGCCCGACGACCCGCAGATCTCTCCTGTACCCTCTTCCGTTCGCGACGCCTTGTCGGACCCTCATTGGCGCCGCGCGATGGAAGAGGAGTACGCGGCTCTCCTCGTCAACCAGACATGGGATCTGGTGCCCCGTCCACCCGGATCCAACGTCGTCACCGGCAAGTGGATCTGGACACACAAGCGGCGGGCTGATGGTACCCTTGAGAGGTACAAGGCTCGCTGGGTTCTTCGGGGTTTCACTCAGCGCCCTGGAGTCGATTATGATGAGACTTTCAGCCCCGTGGTGAAGCCGGCCACCGTACGCACAGTGCTCTCCCTGGCTCTCAGTCGCTCTTGGCCTGTGCATCAGCTGGACGTCAAGAATGCTTTTCTCCACGGGACTCTCACCGAGACAGTCTACTGCAGCCAGCCAGCGGGGTTTGTTGACTCTTCTCGTCCGGACATGGTCTGCCGGCTCAACAAGTCTCTCTACGGCCTCAAGCAGGCCCCCCGGGCGTGGTACTCTCGGTTTGCTGCTTTCCTGCTGACACTGGGGTTTGTGGAGGCCAAGTCGGATACGTCCCTATCTATCTATCACCATGGACCTGAGACTGCCTATCTGCTGCTCTACGTTGATGATATTGTCCTCACAGCCTCCAGCCCGTCCTTACTCAGCCGTGTCATCGCCTCTCTTCAGCAGGAGTTTGCTATGAAGGATCTTGGTGTGCTCCACCACTTCCTCGGGGTCACTGTTGAGCCTCGCCCCACCGGCCTTCTCCTTCACCAGCGGCAGTACACTCTTGATATCCTGGAGCGTGCTGGGATGACTAACTGCAAGCCCTGCTCTACTCCAGTTGACACACAGGGCAAGCTGTCAGAGGCCGTGGGCACCACCGTGGCAGACCCCACTGCTTACCGGAGTCTTGCAGGTGCCCTTCAGTACCTCACCTTCACCAGGCCAGACATCACCTATGCAGTGCAGCAGATATGCCTTCACATGCATGATCCCCGAGAGCCTCACCTCACTGCGCTCAAGCGCCTCCTCCGTTACCTCCGCGGCACTGTCGACTACGGCTTACTCCTTCAGCGGTCTTCCTCCACCGAGCTCGTCGTCTACACTGACGCCGACTGGGCCGGGTGTCCGGACACTCGGCGCTCTACCTCCGGCTACGCTGTCTTTCTGGGCGGCAACCTGGTGTCCTGGTCGTCCAAGCGCCAGCCGGTGGTCTCCCGATCCAGTGCCGAGGCGGAGTACCGAGCTGTCGCTAACGGCGTGGCTGAGGCCTCCTGGCTCCGACAGCTCCTTGCCGAGCTCCACAGCCCTCTCTCCCGGAGCACGCTGGTCTACTGCGACAACGTCAGTGCGGTGTACCTCTCCACCAACCCCGTGCAGCACCAACGGACCAAGCATGTGGAGATCGACCTACACTTTGTCCGTGATCGGGTTGCCATCGGCGATGTTCGGGTCCTACACGTCCCGACCACCTCCCAGTTTGCCGACATCTTCACCAAGGGCCTCCCGTCATCGACCTTCACCGAGTTTCGCTCCAGCCTCAACATCATTGGTGGCTAGTTGCGTCTGTGGGGGGGCTCGTGTGTGTGCTTCTTTTCATGTCCAGTCTGTAACTCCGCTGCGACGGTAGTTCAGACTGCGGGGGGGGTGTTGGAGTATGAGTGTATTAGGCCCATGAGGCCCATGTATGACTAATATACATTACTACCCTTCTAGGGTTAGCCCAAGCCCAATGTGAATTCCAGCAAGGAGTACATCACGAAGAGGGGCGGTGGCTTGAGAGTGCGTTGGCGGCTTAATGGCTCCACAAGAGGAGGAGCGGTGCGTGGGAGATGAGGAATAGCATGGGGGAGGAGGAATGGCGCGCGGGAGACGAGGAATAGCGCAGGGGAAGAGAGGAATCATGTACGGGAGGAGTTGCGGCGGCGTGGGATAAAGAATTCCGGCGCGCCTCTGTTCTCTGCGTTTTGCTGGAGTCTGGGCACACTTATGCTAACCTGAAGAGGCCAAATTGGCAGCCCGTAGCCCACACCTCTAAGCCCAGTTGAGCAGGCCCGTGAAAGGACAGGCAGTCACAGCATCCAGCCCCATCCTCCTCCTAGTCAGGATGACTGGAAACCTAGTCAAGTTTCTAGTCAAGCTAGTCGCCTCGCTGTCCCTAGTTGACTTAAAGGGACCAATTAGGCCGATTAATCATGATTAATTGGATGACTTGTAGACACTGTTCTGTCATATATCTCGGCTCTGCTCGCTGCTGCTACTCTGGCAGCCACAACGCTGCTGCTGCTGGTTTCCTTTCGTAATTGAACAGTAGCTGCAGGAAGGGGTACTGCAGCAAGCTGCTTATCTATGAAATGTTAGCTATGGTTAATTTCTGTAATGCCTTTGAATGAAGATATGGTGCTCCAATAATAACCCAAGAGTCGAATTATGTAAATAATGAATTAAGAGAATTATTCTAGTATATGATGATTTTTCTTTGCAGGAGGAAGAACATAGAATGCGAAAAGTTGCCCTTAATATTTCAAAGGATGTGAAGAAGTTCTGGATTAAAATAGAAAAGCTGGCAAGTTCATTTTTGTTTTCTAACGTCGTGGCTAACTGTGACAGTACTTTAGGATATTCGTCTTTGGAAGAAAACTGAGCTATATTTTTTTCTTTGATTTGAGGGAAAGCAGGTTGTTTATAAGCATCAACTGGAGGTTGAGGAGAGAAAGAAGAAGGCACTTGATAAGCAACTTGATTTCCTTTTAGGTCAGACTGAAAGGTATGTCAGTCTCATTATGGTTCATTTGACCTGTAGCATCTTTAATTTTGTTCCTAGCTGTATATTGACCTTCTATTCTTTGGTACAATTCTCTCCAGGTATTCGACAATGTTGGCGGAAAACCTTGTGGACATGCCCTATTCCCAAAACCTAGAAAACGGGACTTCGCAGATAAACCAACCATCCCATCAAGAAGAAGTAGCAGAAGAGAACATAAATGCAGCCATTCCTGATGATCTTGGTTTGTAGCATAGTGATGTATTTTGCATGTGTCAAGACCTTATTTTCGTTCTCTTGGTTTAAACAATTTCTATTTGCAGATAATATGGAAGTCGATGATGATTATGAGAGCTCCTTGGATGAAGAGCCAGTAAGCCATTTCAGTTACCTAATTCAGTTTTTCTTTTGTTACTCAGAAAGTAAATGTAAGGAATTCTATGTATCAGGGCACATTATTGTCTTTGTTAATTTGAGAAGGATCCTTTTCTTTGAGGCTATTACCATCCATATGTTTTTTCCTCTGTTTTGTTTCACTATATAGTATATACTTAATACTATACTGTTACATGGCAGCAAATATATTTTCATTTATCAATTATTGTTCAGACCAGCAAAAGTTGGTGATAGATTTTTTGGACATACTGTTAGCTCTAGTCAATTTTGTAGTAGGCTGCATACAAGTATTAGAATGGAATGTTTGTTGTCTTTTTTGAAACCGTTGTTCACATGAATGATGAATTGTACTTGTATGTGTGAATGCTGCAGGAAGATGATGAGCAGACAATCGATGTGGATGAAGCTCAGATCACCGAAGCTGAGCGGAATGAAGAACTAGCTGCTTTAGAGGCAGAAGCTGACCTACCACTGGATGCTTATTCTCAAGATGTATACCAAAACCAAAGGTGATCTCCAACAACAATTCTCTCTTACCCACTTCCATACATAGAGGGGACAATGCTATGCACTGCTTGACACTCAATTGATAATTTGATTAGTTCAATATGTCTCAGTTAGCAGGGAAAGCAGTCCAGACAGCAACGACATGTTAAGTAACTTAGGTTCGAAGAATTTGATTGTAGGTGAGATTGATGTAGAGTATTAGGAAGTTGATCAGACTCTTTGATGTCATTTCTTATGATTGATGTGGATCTTGCCTTTTTCTCAGATTCTTCGAACCAGGCTAATGGCTGTGATCATGAACCTGCTCACTCTTCAAGTGACGATGGCAATTCTTCTGAGGAAGTGGATGATGATCAATCTTATGCTGAGTTTGTGAAGAAAAGTCATGTATGCTTGCTTTCTGTATCTTATTTGTGCTCCATGTGTTGGCTTTATTCTTTTATCTTTATTCATTCTTTGGATGAAACCCTGGACAGTAGAGCATTATCTGATTGTACCAGCCAAATTTTCTTAACTTTTCAGGGTAAAAGTAACGGAAATATTTCTTCTATCAATGATCAGGCATGTTCTAGTCATCTATGTTGTTTATGATTTTCTTTATCCTTTATCCCACTGTTATATACTTATATTTTTTTTTCTTTCCTATCGCTGCCTGAGGGTGATGTCTCTAGAAACAATCCTTATGTGTGGGAAATGGGAGTTTGCGGTGGTCATGGGTCATGAAGAATTTTAACACTAGCTATTCGTGGACTGCCCCTTCACTTGATAGTATCTGCCCAACTAAACTTCCTTTGTAGACCAGTTAGCTATTGAATTAAGAAAACAATACCCCTATCCCATGAAAGTTTATCTTTTCAAAATTAAACCTCCATTAACAACCTTTAAGAAGTAGAGGAAGAGCAGAGAAAGAAATGCAATACATTCTGGATTACTTAATGTGGACATTTTAAGCTTAAATCCCAGTAAATTTAGCTACAATCAACATCGTGAGTGTCACCGGCGCGGTGCCCTGTACCTTCCTGTTCGCGGCCCTCTTCGCAGTTAGGCTCATGGCGCTATCCTTGGCTGCAGCCATCGCAAATCAAGCCCCGCACCGCCTTCTGTCCTCCAATGTCTGTGTCTCCTGTGCTTAAAACAAGTGTGGCCTGGGCAAACTCAAGACAAGGGGTGCACTGCACCTTCCTGCTGCTGTGTGCTCCACCTTTCCTTGCGCGGGAGGTGTCCTGCACCTTCCTGGCACTGGCATGGCCTTATCTGCTTCTCAGTGGCCGACACCTGTGTCGCTAATGGTGGTTGACGGGAAGGGAATCACCATCCATCCTCATCCTTTCTACCAAACGCAAAACTGGGATTGTCACATCCTGGTAACCAAACAGGCTAGTGGGATCCCCTTGAGAACAGTACCATCCCATCATAGGTTGTCTCCAAACCTAACACATGTTAGTTTCCACTATTGCACCGGAGGTTGGGGATATTCAGCTTTGGTTTCTTCATGCCAAGTAAAGATCAAATGGTCTGTTTTTTAAGCTCAACTAGATGAATGGTGGCAAAAAAAAAAACTGCTTTCTAGGACTCCTATCTCGCTATTTTATGATTGTGTGGTTAATGTAACTGCGATATTATTTTTTCAGGAGGACGAAGATTACATTGCTGCTGAAGAAGTAAAGGTAGCATTGCCTTTTTCATCTTGTTTCCTCATTGCTTTCTTGTTCCCTAGTTTTTCCATTACGCCATACTACCTGGATTGGAGTTATACTTGAAGAAAAATCGGGAAAACTATAGCCATCTAGTAAAGTTGTCATGTATACTGAGTCCTGCTGTCTCGTGATACATAATATATGATCATCTCTGATAGGATGACGAAAGCAACTTTGTCTGAAGAGGAAGAATTGGCAAAGAAAGAAGATCCTGATCATCTGGAAGAGGTGGATTGCTGCCATCAATCCATAACATCATTGAATTGTTTGCATTGTCATGCTGAAGTGCTCTAGTTCAATTTTTATTGCACGGAGCGTAAACTTAGCCGGTCTTGAAAACTGACTCAATAGCATTGTTATCATGTGTAACTATGCAAGGCTATCGATTTCTTTTTCTGAAGTTCGCTTCATTTATTTTGGTTCTGGACATTAATTCTGGGAATGTCAAGAAGCTAAGTTAATTAAATAGATTGTTTGGGCTATCTGCCACCACCTTTGGTTCCAGAGTCTTTTTATGTTAGTTTAGAACATACAAAGATTCCTTTAGTAACACAAGTTTGTTTCTGTGTGAATCCCAATTAAAAGCACAGCCCTTAAGTTTTGATAAGGGGTCTGATTATATCTTGTGCATGAGGAAGTGACTCAATGAGCATATTAGCGATGCATCCATTTGGCTGACTGTTTAGGAAAATACCCTTATATTTCTGCAATTATTGGGGGCTAACAGTATTTTGTTTTCTGAAACTTAGCAAACTCTCTCTCTCTCTCTCTCTCTCTCTCGTACGCGCACACACACACACAGCAAACTGGCATTTTAACGTTAAACCCGAATTCTAGGGTTTATTATTTGATTGCTGAACAGATACTAGCAAATTGAATGAAAGACCACACGACTAACAATGTGGTGCATATTTAAATCAGTAGGATCATATAAATATTATATATTATTATCCAATAGAACCATGTCTAAAAACCAAAATGTGACATTATACTGGTCTATGCAGAGGGCCCTGGTGGTCAGCATTCCATTTAGAATTTATGTAGCCAAATTCTTGTTTTCATTAAAGGCTTCAGAGGTTGGAGTCGGACTAGGAGTAATTTTATACATTAATTGCAAATACTCTCCCAATTTTTCTAGCAATTGGTTTCACAATTCCATATGTTCCAAAAGGCTTCTGCTAACTATTTTTTGGTGATCATATGTCCTTTCAATTGTAGATTAAGTTACTGCAGAAGGAGAGTGAGATACCACTAGAAGAACTTCTCGCGATGTACCGAAAGGTATAGTTAGGTTTTCCATTGCTTTCTTCAAACAAATTACTGTGGTCCATTTGTAATACCTTTTTTTTTATATTTAGGATGGCTGTGCAGATCATGAAACAGCGGAGTTGGAGAATTCACCCCATTTTATTGAAGAGGTCAATACTGACATGTCTTTGGATGATCAATCTGTGAACATTTTGGAAGCGAAAAGTGATATATTTGTGGATCACCTATCCAGGGATGTGCTGGAAACTGAGCACAAGGCTCTACAATCAGAAATCGATGTGGTGGAAACTGAGCAGGAGGCTCTACAATCAGAAATCGCATCAGAGCCTTGTGCTCAACAAAATTTTGTGGAAGAGAATAATCTCACTGATGTTAAGGCAGTCCATGGAGATAAGAGTGATGATGTAATTGCTGATGCTGCAGCTGCTGCAAGATTCAGCACAACCAACTGGCAACACCTTCTTGACTACAAAAGTGCGCACGAAATTCCCATTCCTTCTTAAGCATTCTCTTCGTGAATACCAGCATATAGGGCTGGATTGGTTGGTTGCTATGTATGAGAAGAGGCTTAATGGAATTCTAGCAGACGAAATGGGTTTAGGCAAGACAATCATGACTATCTCCTTGCTTGCACACCTTGCGTGTGAGAAGGGGATATGGGGTCCTCATCTTATTGTCGTGCCGACTAGTGTTATGCTAAATTGGGAGACTGAATTTCTTAAGTGGTGTCCTGCTTTTAAAATACTGACTTATTTTGGAAGTGCAAAGGAGAGAAAGCAGAAACGTCAGGGCTGGATGAAACCAAATTACTTCCATGTTTGCATCACAACATATAGGCTTGTCATTCAGGACTCTAAAGTGTTTAAGCGAAAAAAGTGGAAGTATCTTATTCTTGATGAGGCTCATCTGATAAAGAACTGGAAATCACAGCGTTGGCAGACTTTGCTCAACTTTAATTCAAAGAGACGTATTCTTCTGACTGGAACTCCACTGCAAAATGACCTTATGGAACTTTGGTCCCTCATGCATTTTCTGATGCCTCATGTATTTCAGTCTCATCAGGAGTTCAAGGATTGGTTCTGCAATCCAATTTCTGGGATGGTGGAAGGCCAAGATAAAGTAAACAAAGAAGTTATAGATCGATTGCACAATGTCCTTCGTCCATTTATACTGCGTCGACTGAAAAGGGATGTTGAGAAACAGTTACCAAGGAAGCATGAGCATGTCATATATTGCCGACTTTCTAGAAGGCAAAGGAACTTGTATGAAGATTTTATCGCTAGCCTCAGAGACACAAGCAACACTGGCAAGTGGGAATTATTTTGGCATGATAAGCATCATTATGCAACTTAGAAAGGTCTGTAACCATCCAGATCTTTTTGAAGGTCGCCCAATAATAAGCTCATTTGATATGGCTGGGATTAACATGCAGCTCAGCTATTCAGTCTGCATGCTCCTTGATAAGAGTCCATTTTCTCAGGTGGACCTGTCTGATATGAATTTTGTGTTTACTCAAAATGAATTTAGCATGAGTTCCTGGGAAGCTGACGAGGTCATCTCTGCCTTTCCTTCAAGTATCACCTCCAGGAATTGTGACTTGGATATTTTTTGCTCTAATAAGGATCATCAGGGAAGTAATTTGACAAACATTTTTGAAGATATTCAGAAAGCCCTACAGGAGGAGAGAATAAAGGAATCCAGAGAAAGGGCAGCTTCCATTGCATGGTGGAATAGAGTTAGATGCCAAAAGAGGCCTGTCTATGGCACAAACACGAGACATGTTTTGACTGTAAATCATCCTGTATCAAATATTCTTGATAAGAGGAACAACCCTTTGTGCCACATGGACTATTCATCAAGCCTTGCAGATCTTGTTCTTCCATCTGTGGAACGCTTTCAGAAAATGCTTGATGTTGTTGAATCATTTACATTCGCAATTCCTGCTGCTCGAGCTCCTCCACCTGTTTGCTGGTGCAGCAAAGGAAAGCCTCCTGTTTTTATTGATCCGGAATATAGAGAAAAATGCATGAACAAGTTTTCTCCCACTCTGTCTCCTATAAGGTCTGCTATTGTTCGTCGTCAAGTCTACTTTCCTGATAGGCGTTTGATCCAGTTTGATTGTGGGAAGTTGCAGGAACTTGCAATTCTGTTAAGGCGTTTGAAGTTAGAAGGGCACAGGGCCTTGATATTTACTCAGATGACTAAGATGCTTGACGTCTTGGAAGAGTTCATAAATTTATATGGGTATACATATTTACGTTTAGATGGTTCTACTCCCCCAGAAGAGAGGCAGACTCTGATGCAGAGGTTCAACACAAACCCAAAGTTTTTCCTTTTCATTTTGTCCACTCGTAGTGGTGGTGTGGGAATCAACCTTGTAGGTGCAGACACTGTCATCTTCTATGACAGTGACTGGAACCCTGCAATGGACCTACAAGCACAGGACAGATGCCACAGGATTGGTCAGACTCGTGAAGTTCACATATATAGACTCATTAGTGAAAGCACTATAGAGGAGAACATTCTCAAGAAAGCAAATCAGAAACGAGCTCTTGATGATTTAGTGATACAACGTGGTAGCTACAATACGGAATTCTTCAAGAAACTTGATCCTATGGAGTTCTTTTCCGGGCACACGTCTCTCCATGCGGAAGATCAGGAGAAGAATTGCTCTACAACCGCGGGAGCTTCAAATGATGTGGATCTGGCTCTGTCAAATGCAGATGTTGAAGCAGCTATTAGACAGGCAGAAGATGAAGTTGACTATATGGCTCTCAAGAAGCTGGAGGAGGAAGAAGCCGTGGACAATCAAGAATTCAGTGAGGAGGTTGCTGGCAGACCAGAGGAGGATGAATTGGTTAATGAGGAGGATGGAAAACCTGATGAGCACATTAATGAAGAACACAAATACAACTCTTCTGATGTAGAGAAGGAGAAGCACATAACTTTGTCTACCAAGCGATTGAATCGATGAAAAGGCTCTTACATTGGCTGTTGGTGATGAAGATACTGACATGCTTGCTGATGTGAAACAGATGGCAGCTGCAGCAGCTGCAGCAGGGCAAGCAAGTTCATCTTTTGAGAACCAGCTCCGGCCAATTGATAGATATGCAATGCGCTTTATGGAACTCTGGGATCCAGTAATTGACAAAGCTGCTGTGAATCATCAAGTAAATGTTGAGGAGGAAGAATGGGAGCTTGATCGTATTGAAAAACTCAAAGAGGATTTGGAAGCAGAAATTGATGAAGACCAAGAACCACTGTCTTATGAATGTAAGTATTTTATGTCTTCAATAATTTCCTTTTTGCCACTTTGGAACATTCTGTTCTTTGTCATTTTAGCATTTTCTGCATTTTAGCTGGAGCTTTGTTTTCACCTCAATGTAGGTATCCTTCCTTTTTTATGCTTTAGTAATATTGACATCATCTTTATTTATTGCAGCATGGGATGTTGATTTTGCTACAACAGCCTATCGGCAACATGTTGAGGCTTTAACTCAAAAGCAGGTCGTTTATTGACTTGCTAACTTGTATTCTTATGTGTCTCACTTGAAACACAGTGCCTTTTAGTCTGACTTGTTATAATACATGCAGTTGTTGGAAGAACAGGAAAGACAGGCTCAGGAAGCAGCAAAAGAGTTGGAGGAGAAGAATGATAATATGAGGTACTGAATGGAAATTTATTTTCCTGAAACACAACAGTGGTAGTAAATTTTTCTTTTGTTTTGTTTCAGTTGCACTTCACTTTTGTGTCAATTGGCAATATTAGCATGTTATATGCCCACATTATTTCTAATGGATGTTTTTGTGGCTGTTGACTTTTTTTTCTTAGACTATAGCTTCCCTTTGATATACTATTGACTATACATTTTGGCATTCATCTACAGCAGTCACCGCAGAAAGTCAAAAAAGAACAAAAAGAAGACAGGCAAATTCAAGTCCCTGAAAAGAGTGCGTTTGTCGTCTGAATCAGAAGTCGTACTGGAGGAAACCTCTGTAGATACAATGAGCATTGATGACAATGCACCCTCACCTGAGCTTATAAGTGATGAATCGCCACACCATTATTCTAACAAGCGTAAGAAGATTATGTCTGCTACTGAGGAAGATAGTAACAGCAGAAGTTTAAAGAAGTTTAAGAAAACTACTAAGTCAAGTTTTATTTCTGAAGCCTTGTCACCTAGGCTGAAGGAGGACCTTAATGATTCAGATCCAAAATCAATGGCTAGAACTAAAAGTGATGGCAGAATTTCCATCCCTTGCATGCCAGTAAAACGTGTTATTGTAATAAAGCCTGAGAGATTGAAAAGGAAGGGAATATGGTCTCGAGATTGTGCTTCAGACTCATGGACATCTGAGGAAGATGCAGTTCTTTGTGGAACTGTGCATGAGTATGGTCCTCTTTGGGAATTGGCAAGTGATTTTCTTCATTCCTTGCCAGGTGGGTCCTATAGGGGAAGATATCATCATCCTGTGCATTGCTGTGAGAGATACAGAGAACTGTTCTGCAAACATGCAATATCAGCAACAGATAATTCTAACAGTGAAAAGGTTCCTTCTGGGACTGGAAAGGCTATACTTAGAGTATCCGAGGTGAGTTGATATCTTGTCTTCCTATTGGACTACCTTATAAAAAAGGAAGCTTTGTTGTGCGCAAATTTTGACAAAGATTGACTTTTGACTATATTATTGTTGTTTTTCAAACAATGGATTGACTTTATTATGATCTCTTAAAAATAGTTGGGGCAGTCCCAATGCTAGAAACCACGGGTAGTTTCTATGCTTAATAATTTCTGTAGACACTATATGTAAAAACTATGTTCTCAATGGATAGTTTCTAGATAATAAATTTTTGTCCAATCACATGTCTTGTCTCGTCATTACCTATAAATCACATCTCTTCGTGTCTTGGTTCTCGCGTAAACATGGTTTCTTCTCTAGGAAACCATTTCCTCATCTCTCTTCTTTAATTGCAGTGCCACGTCATCTTTTTGCTTAGTTGGCACCCTAATTAATGAAGATAGAAACCATCTAGTTTCTTGGTTGGTAGTGCCCTTATGAGATCATGCAAGCAAACATACCTTAGACAATACACTTTATTCATGGAACCCTTCAGTTTAAGTAATTTTTTTCGGAAAGATCTGGAACCTTTGATTCCAGCTTATATCAATAATAAGAGAATCGGCCCAGTTTATAGGGGAAACCGGGTCAGTGTAAGTAAAATTTCTTGATCTTTAGCTTCTAGACTAGACTGGCCAGTTTGTAAGAAAAAATGGTACAGGATATACTAGTAAGGGTAACTGCCAAGCACCCACAACTGTGTTATCCTGGCGTTATATTGTTTTTATGGCCAATTACCAATCCAGCATATCTTCAATCCAATTAAACAGGAAGAACATGTGACTTTGCTTGTGCCATGTTAAAACTTATCTGCAATTTACTGCTGACATAAAACTTATTGTCTTGGCAAATATCTGATTATTATTATATCTTTTTTTCAGGATCAAGCTCAGATGTTGGTGAATGTGACCAGTGAACTTCCTAACAATGAATTGCTTCTCCAGAAACACTTCATGGCTGTAATTTCGTCTGTCTGGAGATCAAAATGTCGCCGTGATCCCTGCTGTTTTATGAATACTTACTCTACTGCATTACATATGTTTTCTCCTGTGAAGAAGCCTGGTGGATCAAGTGAGAACTGGCCCATGGTAAACTTTAGACCAAGCTTCAATCTAGTTAGGAAAGCCCTTGCAGATGCTCAGGCTAAGTCTACACTAATGGTGATTCCACCACCGTCAAGAAATCAGGAATACCGGCGGAATTATTTAGAATTAGAGTTAGATTTCTTGAAACATCAACATGCTTATGAGGAAGACTTCCCATCTGTAATAAATGTGTCCATACTGGAACCAGAACCATCCAAACAGGCTCCAGAGCCAGTGGAACAATCGTTATTGTCTGGACTTTCTTGCAGACAAGCTGAGAACCGACTCAGGTCAGTGTTGACGCAAGTCTTCATATTTTGCTGTTATAATGGTGGTGGCCATTGCCATTCTTATCTTAGTTTAAATAAAACAGTGATTCTTTGAATTTCATGATTTTTCCTAATATTTAGCCCACCTCTGCTACACGAAATAATGCTAATGCATCATTTTCATTTTTCTTTGCAGGATAGCATCAGAAGCTTGTTATGATGGTGATAGTTCTCATTGGGCATCATCAGCTTTCCACGTGAATGATGCCACCCGCCATAAATCTGGTTCAAAGTCCATAGGAAAGCACAAAGCAGCATCGGAATCTGGTAGACCTACCAAATCCAAAGTCCAGAAGATTACTGAATCGCATCAGGAAGGGCCAACTGTCATGAGTAATTTTCTCCGTATGCCTGCTCAACTATTGCCAAGTACAGCTGACTTCCACATTAGTGACTCCCTATCTGAATTTGGTATCAGCGATTCTGAATTCCACTACTCCGAGGATCTCTTGCAAGAGGTCGACGATCTTGAGTTCTTCCCAGATCAGGGTGACTCTGGTCTCCTTCCTGGTATTGAAGAGTTAGAACCTCTTTCAGATTTCACAGATATCGGATGAACATAGATGGGCAAATTATTCTTGATGGGATGCCCTTCTATACCAAGAGGAGACAAGATTGCCTCTGGCAGGAGCCCAAGGATATAGGTTGAGTTGCTCAGCCGTGCACATATGTGCTGCAAGCTTGATCATGGTTGGCTGGAGCAAAGCTGCTGGCTTGGTGAGGTCACATTGATCTGACAAGCTTGGAGGATGGGTTTTCACTAATGGCGGCATTGGGTAATTTCCATACATGTATGTATATTGGTAGTCTAGAATCGTAGGATGTAGAAATGCCTCCCTCATTTGTGTTTGGGGGCAGACCTTGTAACTCGACCACATGGAAATTTTGTTGAGCAGGTACCAACAGAGAAGGGAAAAGAGGAGGCCCTCAGCATCACCCATTTGTTGCTGTATCTCGTGTTATGTTCATTCTCTGTTTGACCCAATGTTGTTTGGCTATCTTGCCATCGAAAACATCTCAGATGTCAAGTTGGTGGTTGCCATCTCTATCAGAAATTTAGGATGTGGTGCCAATGTGGCTGCCAAAGAATGATCAGTCAAGTGCAGCTTATGGGCGCATTATATTTGGTCAGGAATCAATGCATGGTGTCAATACTGTCAGAACTGGTGTTCCAGTTTCACTTGAGGAATGCAAATTCTGGTTTGATCTAGACTCCGGAGGCAAGTTTTTCATAGGAGGTAAAGAGCGCGGCCATAGTTATACATGTATGTAATAAAATGATGTAAGGTAGTAATCTTCACTCTGGACTTTTGGACGTATGGTTCTGTGGACTCTCGGTCTCGGGTGTGCCGATTAATAGCGATAATCTTTTGTTAGAGGCTAGGGGGCTTCTAGAACAGCGGGCTGCTGCTGTGACTGTGAGCCTGTAACAATGCAATTGATTGTGCGCCAGCATATTGATTTTTTGGTAAGTAGACGTTGCATCACTGCAAAGCAACGTTGAGATAGAGTGACTGGTCTGTTTCGCTCAAAAATACTGAGCTTGTATTCAGTCTTGGCCTCCAATAACCTGTAAGCTGAGAATGTTTGGCCAGTCCCATAATATGTAAGCTGACTAGCTGAGAATGTCTGGCCAATCCCATAATCTGTAAGTCCCTCGCTAAGCATTTTATGCGTTTGAGCTTATTCATCGCTACGTTTTAGTCATAAAACAGTGTTTTCTCTCATAACATTTCAGCATAAGTGAACAAGGTGATTTTTTTTTTTCATAATAACTAAGCATAAACAATCAGAAACAAAATTTCAAAGCACGAACTTTTATAATATAATAATAAGAAACGGAGTTCTATTTATTTATAAGATTATCTGTGCAAGTGCGATCAACGTCATATATTTACACTATTTCCACGCTTGGAAAACGCGCTCCCGGTCCGAGAAAACTACGCAGCCTCCGACAAAACAGGGTAAGACGGCCTAAAACCACAGTCCTCTCCTGTTTACCGCGCCCCCCCCCCCCCCCCCCCACCCATCCCGCTGCATGGCCTCACTCCACCCCACGACGGCCATGCTGGCCCATCGCCATTCCCCTGCGCCCTCTGTCAGCGCATCGTCGCTCTCATGGTCCGCCTCCATCGCCGTCTCCCGCATCCCGCCGGCCCCTGGTCTCGCGCTCCACCCACCGGTTCCGCCTCCTGCCTCCGGCAACCGCCAGGTCTGAACCCTCTGAACCCTCTCTCTCACGCACCGGCGCGCTACGATTCGATTCGCTACCGCGATGATGTCCTAGCGGTGATCTAACCCGTCGCCAACCCGCCGCAGCAGAGCCCGGTGGTGTGCGCGGCGTGGACGCGGCGGTCGCGCGGGGAGGCGGAGCAGCGGCCCAACCGCAAGTCGTGGAAGCAGCGCACGGACATGTACATGCGCCCCTTCCTGCTCAATGTTTTTTTCTCCAAGCGCTTCGTGCACGCAAAGGTCATGCACAGGGGCACCAGCAAGGTCATCGCCGTCGCCACCACCAACGCCAAGGACCTCCGGCTCACCCTCCCGTCCCTTGTCGACGACAACGCCTGCAGGACCATCGGGAGGCTCATCGCCGAGAGGTCCATGGACGCCGACGTCTTTGCTCTGGCCTATGAGCCTAAGAAGAACGAGAGGATCGAGGGCAAGCTCGGGATCGTGATTGACACCATTAAGGAGCACGGCATCATCTTCGTCTAGGCAAGTTTCATGGTAGGAGTAGGGCTGTTGTGTTTTAGTGTCGACTCCTGTAGCCTGGAAATTGTTCCCTTATTGAGATCAAAACAAATACAAAAGTATTAACACTAAATGTCTTAGACCAATGTTGCTGACAGTTGCTGTTTTCAGTTCTGAAGTTTGATGAAATTGCAAAAGTTTGACACCACGCTAGTCTAAAGTAATAAGAAAAAAACTGTCAAATCAACTGTAGAAATTGCCAGTTGTGATGCCAATGCTAATAAAAAAATTTAAAATATGTTAGTTCAATGAGGTTCACTGAGCCTCAGATTTGATATATTAAATAACTAGCAAAATGTTAAGAAAAAAAAACTAGAGACAAATTCATCCAGTGGCAAATACCATTTTCTCAAAATCTAAAGTAATCGACTACTCAAAAGTGAAAATCATCATCCTTGACTACATTAGTGAGATAACTGTAAGTTTTATTTTGCTATATTTGTTACTGATAGGATTTCAAACTTAGAGAGTATAATAAAATAAGAAATACATGGTGTTGGTGTTGCTAGGAAGTTGGAACTAGGCACTCAGTAGCTTCCGTCCCTTGTTTATGTGGTAGCTGATGAATGCCCTCCAGGAGTTGTATTGTTCATGCTCTTCAAATAACAACTGAATGGTTCCACCAGATGTAGAGAGATTCATTGCACAATAGCTTTGTTTATCTGTAGGATAGCTGAACTCTTCTCCCTCCCCTTGTTCGTGAAAATTACATCTGGAAGAAAGTGGGTAAATGGTATGACAATTTGTTGGAAAGAAACAACAATGTGTCATAGTTCTGGCAGCTCACTTATCTTTAATATCCTCCTGCTTAGCAAAGTGGGGGTAGTTCTAAGTATGTTCTTTCTTTAAGTGACTGTATGACTGTATTTTACTATTTTCTATCTTATAGTTTCACTGTATGACTGTATCGTCTAGATCTTTTAAGTCTGTCATTGTGCTATGTTGGAATGCTTTTTCATGGGTAAGTAATGAAAATTTATCTGTTAAGAGCTCATCATTGTTTCAACCTGATCTTAGTATGAATTCTGTTTGTTTATGTACAAAACAATGATAAATGTTATTTAGTACTCACACTTTTCAGAGCTTTTGAAATGACACTTCTTGCCTAATGTTAGTATTATATTGTCATACTTGCAGTGCACGGAAACAATCCTGTTATGGAACCTTCCTGCATGGGTGCACAAATGAATCCACTTAATTTTTTTCCCCAAACATTCTATTATTGAAAATGAAGTAATATAATGGGATAAGCAATCAGTAAATGGTGAGTTAATTGGCTATACCCTTGGGTGTATGAACAAGGAGTGTGGCATCTTTCTGGTTGTTCATGCGGCCTTCCAAGGAACAGTTGTTTGTCCGCATCTTAAGACCCTCAACCCCTCTTAGACCTACAGAAGCAAGAACCATGGTTTCATGTTATGTTATCCAGAGAAAATGAGCTGGTCTGGTTCTTGATCTTACAGGCTGCCGCACTAGTAGTTAGTGTGAGCAAATCTCCCAGTGCTCTAGTCTCCAATCCCATATTAATGACTGATGAAACCTGTTCCCTGGTAGCTCCGGCAGATTTTGCCACCTCAGCACATGAGGCTGCCACCAGCGCTGCCGCTGATGTGATTGCAGCATGCATCTTCATGCCACTCAAATTATTTGACCCGAAGGAGCAATTTCCAATAGTTCCTGCAACTACTGTAGACAACCTTGCAACCGAGAGGGCTGCATTTATCTGGGCTGTTTGAAGTCTTTTATCCTCCCTCTTCTTTACATATCCCTTCTGCACTATATTCATTAGCTTGCCTTTCAACCATTCTGCCACTGGGCCCATAATCATCTGGGGAGCATTACATGTGTCAAATCTAAAATAGAAAGACTGCCTTAGTCTGGGAAGTTTTGTCTTTGCTTACACGGTTGGCGTGGCTAGTTTTGTATTTCTGACATCTTGTGCGCTGAACATTTCCACTGGATAGTAGAGCCTGTTGGAAGAGCATCCATCAGATCTGGTACATAAACATCTGCTATATGCATATAACATTGATATTTGTTTTTACCCTAATATCTTCCACCTTTTTTTTGATCTCTTCATTGAGATTGAGCATGTTGTTTCCATTGTCATCCTTGCACATATCCAGTGTACCATTGCCAGAGAATGCACCTATACTCTAAGAAGCACAGCATAGTCTCATAGATGTATTTTGAGATCACTTTACAATATTCCATGAAATATAATGGGTACTGGAAAATATTATATCCAACGAGTAGGTCTGTTCCATTTTGCCATCTCAATTGTCTTGTCCTAGTATAATCTGATGGGACATCTTACTCTGCATTCTAGTTTTTCTTTTCCCAGTAAAGCAATCAATGTTAGGATACACTTTGGGCCATAATCCATAGGATAATTTTTTAATGTTTGACAGTTATGCGATAAATTGAAAGCCTTTGGTTTTGTTTGGCAGTTCACTTGATAGGTTATTTGTTTTGTTTTTTAAAAGAAAAGTTCATTTTGTTTCACCAATAGTTACCTATTTATTATAGTTTATGCTTGGTTACGGAAATTATTTTAATATATGCAATTCAATCATATATATGATAATATCTAAGGTTTGTAGTATGCAGTAGTGAGTTGAACAAAATATGTAATTGAAGGACACTGGTACCATGGAGTTGGACCAGGTATCATATCATGTGGGTGGATTAACATAAAATTGCACTCTACCATATTTCAGTCTTCCATAGAACATGCAGTCCCTATCATGTGTGCTTTTGGGTAGATCATGATGAATGCTTTACTTCAAGTTAAAATAGCGCATCAGATTACTTGGTTTATACTGGCTTAATATACTTACGTTTACAGACAGCAGATAAAATATTTCAGAGGAAGATAAGCTTTCAGGACAAAGCTTTGCAGTTTGTAGATGGTTCTCAGTTTCCTCTGGTTCAGAATATTCTGATCTTTTTGGAATTTTGCTGTATATCTCTAGGCTTCTTTGGTCATTCAACTTCTGTTGCCATCCTTCCTGCCATGAATCATGATTACATCAAATTACTTTAGATGCTTATATGATTCCTAAGTGGTTAATTCTTTTCATCTTGGCACATAACAATTGAAAGCACCAATTTGACCTGGAGGTCCTTACAATTTGTCATATATGTGGCAAAAGTGGACATTCTAACTGGCGAGAACAAAACACATATTGCTCACCTTAGGATCAAACCTTGAGACACCAATCTGGGATAGAGTTCTTCCAAATTTTACTATTTGCCCCATTTGTTGATGATGTGTACTTTCCTGTGAACATAGATAGCTGGAAGTAGCTGAAAATCAACTCTTAATAAGAGCATGTATATTTTTAGAATCATAAAGCCAGCTTCATAACGTCTACATGCAATATTTATGCATACTGTGCATTTCATATTAGAAGAAAATGCTGTTGGGTTATTCCTAAGGAATGCTGAAAATAGCAAGCGATGGAGTGAAGAGCCTCATTTAATTCTGTATCGTATAGTTGAACATAAAATAATCAAGGGAACTCATGCATATATGCTACATTTCAGTTTGGACGTTCTTTCAGAAAACAAGCAGCCCCACAAGACCTCATGTATTTGCTTCTCCAATATAAATGAAAAATGATGTTCTATGATTGACTGAAATAGATCAACGTTGAAAGAAGCAACATAAGAAACTGAAATGTCTTCAAAGAAGATTTGACATGGCAACTAATCAACGTGGATGGTTACTCAAAAGGGTAGGGTATGCTTACTCAAAAGGGTAGGCCTGGACGTGATGAACCTCTTAGCTGCTGACTACTTGATGCCCTTATATATGTTCTATATGTAGAAGTTATTTTTTGAAAGAATCACGAGATGAGGTTGAAACTTTTAGATGGTCTCCTCTTTTTCTGATGGACTGTCACTGGATTCGCCAGCAGTATACCTTCATCGGAGTTAGCAACCTTCTGTTGACTTGGTATGCTACTCAGTCTGTTCTTGGTGTAGAATAGAGTTTCACCTACTCTGTATGTGCTTTTATGTTATATATAGAAGATGTATCGTACCCAATAAGTCATGCTTGTGAAAAGGGTACTGTGGTGGGGTTCCTAAACTAGTGATATCTTCACGTGGCTTGTAATGTGACACCGCACTGACTCAGAAATTATACGCAACCTTGGCATGCTCAAGGTTAGTGATTGGGCAAGGATGCTACTAGTTTTACACATACAAAACAAACCCAATAGCCTACTGTTCTCCCTTGACTGAAATGCATGACTAGTTTTGAAAATTGTCGTTCATATTTAAGTGTCATCATTATGATTTTCTTACATAAATTCTTGTGCTATGGCACAATGCGTCTTTGTGTCTGAAAAGTTCATTTGTCGTTTCTTAGCTGGTAAGTCAGTGCGGAACGGTGGAGCCTATATATGATCATGCCCCTGTTTGTCACGGGGATTGATAAAGGTTTCCATTATCATAGCATATGATCTTGTGCCTACCTTTTTTATAATCAATGATCTTATATGAGGTTTGGGACCTCCTGATACCATTATTGAAGGGGACCATGAAGTAAGCTAGTTGCTAAAGTCCAAGTGTTACTAAGAAAGAAATTTTGGATCTATTGGCCCCCTGGTTTGAGCGCAAGTTGGCCCATTTGAGTGTTTATTGCATATCTTGAAGGCATTTCTGGGATTTTCTTCTTTGGAGACCCTTCCAAGTGTTTCTGGTGCAGATGTTGATCCTCACCCCCCCCCCCCCCCCCCCCCCCCCCCCCCCCTCTTATTTGTGTGTGGAGGAAATCCTTTACTGCAGTGTCTACGGTCTACACTTTGACGCTGCTTACTTCGCAGTTACCATCTACAAATCTATCAATTGTTTCAGTCTTCAGGACTATTTTAAAGAAAAATGAAAGGCATCCAATCTTTAGATGAGTTCAAATGAACCAATAGAGCATGGTGTGGTTTGAGGACAGGTAACATCTTGTAACTGGTGTGTTTCCATCTTCCTCGTGATTTAACTACGTTCAGAAAGTGCAGTTCCATCTCCAATCGAGTATCAGTTCTGAACTATGTGTGCACGGTCAGTAGCCGGGACCTTTTTTTCTTGAGACCTTCTGCCGGACCTGTGTCGCGGACCCATCACTGAACAGCAGGGCCTAGCCTAAAAGCGCCAATGGAAATTGGGCCGAAAACAGAAATTGCGCCAATGCTGCGGCATGTGGTAGGGACTCGGATCCGCAACTATGATCGACCTTCTCAAAAGCCCAGCAGGTGCTCTCCTTCTACATCGACAGGCCCGGCACGCTACGATCATCTCGCTCTCGCCTGCCGATGCCAATTTTGCTGTCCTGTTTGGAACTGCTCATGAAGTGGATTCTCGTTGTCAGCCTATTGCTCCTTCTTCATCGGCAGGACCACGATGATGGGTGCCAAAGAGCTATGGAAATCGAGCGCTCCACCAAAGGTGAAATTCTTCTTCTGGTTGGCTCTCCACGGTAGGCTATGGACGGCGGACCGTCGCAAACGGCATGGCCTCCAGGACAGCGATGCCTGCGCACTATGCAATCAATCGGCAATCTGTTTGTCGCGTGCGTCTACACTCGTGATCGTGAGACATGGTGGCGCGTTCTTCACCGACTTCAACTGGACGAGCTTGCCCCGGCACTGATTGACGAACTACGCACACGGTGGTTCCAGGCGCGGGCAAGGTTGCCGGGCGCCATGTCCAAAGCTTTCGACTCGCTTGTCTTGCTTGTCACCTGGTGTGGTGCATCTGGAAGGAGCGCAACAGACGGGTCTTCGATGGCGTTCAGATTCAGGCGTCCTTGATGCTAGAGCAGATCGCCCTTGAAGGCAGCGCCTGGGTTGATGCTAGCTTCCAGGCGCTGGCGTTGCTTCTTGCCCGGCATCGGTGATGTTGTAGCATGGCTCCTGGCGGGCGGCGAAGCCCCTTGACCGCGGGGTGTCGCCAAGGCGTCTTCGAGCGGGCGGAGACCGAACGTTGACTAGGAGATTTCTCGACCATGCTCGAGGGGTCATCACGAACTCCGCCGAGGACTGGGCACGCACTCCGCCGACCGCTCAGGCGGGCGTCTCCGGTATTACGGGCGGAGGCGGCCTTATTTCTAGACTAACCAAACGAACTATTTTGCCCAAGTGTGCGCAGGTAGTCAAGCGCGGGCACCCGCGATGGACGCAAGCGCGCCAGCATGGCCCCTGCTCGGCCGGGCGGAGACCTAACAGATGATGTCTCCGCCTGGACCGGCGGGGACCCTCCAAGGCAACGGCGCGCCACTAAGGGCGAAGACCCCGAGGCCGGGGGGCGGGCGGAGACCAGCAGATGATGTCTCCGCCTGGACCGACGGGGACCCTCCAAGGCAACGGCGCGCCACTAAGGGCGAAGGCCCCGAGGCCGGGGGCCGGGCGGAGACCAGCTGGCGATGTCTCCGCCTGGACCGGCGGGGACCCTCCAAGGCAACGGCGCGCCACTAAGGGCGAAGGCCCCGAGGCCGGGGGCCGGGCGGAGACCAGCTGGCGATGTCTCCGCCTGGATCGGCGGGGACTCTCCGAGGCAACCGCGCACCCCCGAACGCGAAGGCCAGCGGCGCGCGGAGAGCGTCTCCGACCGCCCGGTGGAGGCCCGCCGAGGGAGCGACGCGCCGTGGGGATGAAGGCTAGCACCGGGGAGCCGAGCCCTTGGGCCGAAGACTAGCTACAGTGGGCCGACCGCTTGAGGAGGCCCATTGCTTGGAAACAGTGTGGCGGGACTGCCCCGCGATTAAAAGGCTAGCGACGGAATATTCCAATAATGTACTGTAGCAGTTGAGGGGCATTGTAATAAATTCTGTTAGGTAGTAGTTGAGCCCTATAAATATGGGACACTTGTAACCGAGATGAGGGTTGGTGGATGAATTAATGAAACCCTAGCTTTCCGTGCCATTCACTCACTCAACACTCTCTCTCTCTCTGCCATTTCCTTCCCGAGCCTCCGCCCAAGGCCGACCGTCCGCCCGGCGGAGGCCTTGGCCACTTCCACGTAGTTCGAAACAGCAAGTTTCAACATTGGCACCCACCGTGGTTAGGCCAAGGCAAACCAACGATGGCAGGAAAAAGAAAGACCACCACCAGAGCAGCAGCGACCACGGGTCAGCGAGGAAGGCCTAGGCGCAACACTCGTAGCGCCTACGCAACCTCACCAGCGGAGGATGACACCAGAACAGATGCCCAGGGTCAACCACCGGAACCCCAAGACCGAGAGATTCAGGATCCGGAGGCCCAACCAAATTCAGCCACGGCACCTGAGCTAGAACTGCAACAGCTGCAAGCATAGTTGCAAAGAGCGCAACAAGAGAGGGACAGAATGGCAGCAGCATTCGCAGCTAATCAACAAGCTATTCAAGCATCAGCACAAGCAGCAGAAATAAGGCAGCAGTTGGCAGTCCTACACGCTGAGATGCTAAGTATGCAGCATGCAGTACCAGCAACAACCTCCGCAATCCCAGCCTCCGTAGCAACACCAACTGCAACCATGCTCCAAGGTTCTACACCAGTGATCAGCCAGCCGACAATACCATCTCAGGTGATGCGGAGGCCTATCGATCCAAAGTCACCACTATCTGAAGGCATACAACAATCGCCATGGTCAACAGGGTACAAGCCAATCACACTACCCAAGTTTAACGGAAAGATTGACCCCCATCAGTTCATCATGAGTTACGAAGCAGCAGTAGCCTCCGCGGGCGGAGACGACGCCGTCTTGGCAAAGTCATTTGTCATTGCAGCCGAAGGCGATGCACTGGCTTGGTATTCTATGCTCAAACCAAGTACAGTCTACTCTTGGGAGAACCTCCAGGACAAGATATTAGCAAACTTCAAAGGCCTAACAGCACAGTCGCTGACTTCCACAGATCTGTTTCAGTGCAAGCAAGTACAGGGAGAGACACTCTATGACTACTTCCGAAAATTCGTGCAACTAAAGGCGAAGGCACCAGATGTCCCAGACGAGATAGCCATCGAAGCAGCAATCAAAGGCCTCCAAATTGGGCCGTTCGCAGCACACTTAGCAAGAGAGAAACCAACCTCCATATAGCAGTTGTATGACCAATTTGAGAAGTACTGCAGATCAGACAATGACCTGCGCAAGAGGCTGGAGGAGCAAGGTCAAAACAGACAACAAAACAGCAGCAAAAATCCCCAGAAAACCTATACGAACCAGAATGTATCAAATCAGAAGCCAGGCCAGGGGCAAGTGCTCAGTATCGAGGGTCAACCACACACCGAGCAACAGCAACAGACAGCGCCAACACGACTGGAGACCCAGACAAGGAACCAAGATTGGCAAGGCTACCAAGGCAAAAACTAGAACAGAAACCAAAGCCAGAAACAACGCAGGCCATATTGCGTTTTTCACGACGAAAACGCAGGGCACAGCACAAAAGATTGTCCGGAGACAAAAGAAACACAAGAAAGGATAAAGAACAAGCAAACTGCCCAACCTCTGGCACAGTAGAGCGCAAGAGAGGTCAACACCACATACACAACCAGCCACCAGCAGTACTGCCCAATGTACCCAGTGCTAAACGCAACCCAAATACATCCCTCCACACTAGCCTCCGCCTATTACCCAAACTTCCTACCAGCATGGCGGTCATCACCCCGCAGCAGCCTCCGGCGGGCAACTACAGGTCGGACGCAAGCTTGACATACATAAACCCAAAATCTCCACATATAACCTACCTTGAAACAAGCACACCGGAGCAAAACCGAATAAGGTTCGAGCCTTCGCAGCCACAACAACACATGCAACAATTGCCTCCGCCACCACCGCACAACCAACCCCAAACACCAAAAAATGAACCAAACCCAGAAAACCAAGTCAACCCTCATGGAGCACTGCCAACAATTGGCATGATATTGCTAATCGCCGGAGGATCATCAATGGAGTTTCGAACGAAAAAGCAGAAAAAAGATCACCTCTGCCTGGTAAACAATGTAGCAGTCCAAGGCCTGGCCAAACACATAGACTGGTCCAGAGTCCCAATCACCTTCACAGAAGAAGACCTCCAGCTAGAGAGTTACCCTCACACAGACGCAATGGTGATCAGGACAAACATAGCAGCATGGGAGATAAGCAGAATACTGATCGACACTGGCAGTTCAGCAGATATAATCTTCGCAAACACCTTCGACCAAATGAAGCTCAGCAGAAATCAACTACAGCCCTCCGAATCCCCCTTAATAGGATTCGGAGGCAAGCAGATACATGCATTAGGAAAAATCTCACTCCCAGTATCGTTTGGAACACAAGCGAATGCTAGAACTGAGTACATAACGTTCGACGTCGTCGATCTGTACTATCCATACAATGCCATCTTGGGAAGAGGATTCACAACCAAATTCAACGTAGCCCTGCATATGGCCTACCCGTGCATGAAAATACCAGCACTCCACGGTATTATCACAGTCCAAGGTAGCCAGAAAGAAGCAAGAAATATAGAAAAAGCTATCTATAGAGCCCAAAGAAACATCAATGCAGTCGAGTCGGCGAACAAAGAACTACAGCCTCCGGACATGCTCAAAGGAGAAACAGATATGGCAGGACAGGAAGAGACAAAGCTAATCCCTCTAGAAAAAGAGTTACCAGACAGAAAAGTGACAATCAGCTCAAAATTGTGCAAGGCAAAAGAAGAAGAGCTCATGGCAACCCTAGTAAAAAACAAGGACATCTTCACCTGGTTAGCCTCCGACCTCCAGGGAGTCAGCAGGGACATCATACAACACGAACTGGACATCAACGAAAACATGAGACCAAGAAAGCAGAAACAGAGGAAAATGTCAGAGGACAGAATCCTGGCAGCAAAGGCGGAGGTGCAAAGACTGCTAGATGCAAAAGTAATCAGAGAAGTCAAGTATTTAGAATGGCTCGCAAACGTAGTCTTGGTACCAAAGAAAAATGGCAAAATGAGAATGTGCATAGATTTCACAGATCTGAATAAAGCTTGCAAGAAAGACCCTTTCCCATTGCCAAGAATAGACGCCTCCATCGACAAAGCAGCTAGATGCCAGAGGTTCTCTCTCCTTGACTGTTTCTCTGGGTATCACCAAATCTGGATGAAAAAAGAAGACGAAGACAAAACAAGTTTCACCACCCCATTCGGGACATACTGCTACACCAGAATGCCGAAGGGACTCAAGAATGCCAAAACAACCTTTGCCAAAATGACAAAGGAGGTTTTGGGATCACAACTAGATAGAAACATCATAGCCTATGTCGACGACATTGTGGTCATGAGCAAGAACAAGGATGACCACGTCTCCGACTTATAGGAGACCTTCGCCAACCTAAGGACAGCTGGCCTCCGCCTCAACCCAGAGAAATGTATATTCGGAGTCACAAAAGGGAAGATGCTCGGTTATATCATAAGCAGCGAAGGCATCAAAGCGAACCCAGACAAAACCAGAGCAATAATGGCAATGGGAGAGCCCAAAAACAAGAAGGAAGTACAAAAGCTAACGAGAAGAATAGCCACGCTCAACAGATTCATCTCAAAATCAGCAAAACGCAGCCTACCCTTCTTCCATGCCCTGAGGGGCAGAGACAACTTCGAATGGGGGCCCAAGCTGTCCGAGGCATTTCACATCTTGAAAGAGTATCTAGCAAACTCATTGATGGTCTCTGTCCTGGAATCGGACAGCCACCTATTGTTGTATGTGGCGGCCTCCGACCATGCAGTCAGCGTAGTCTTAATCCATGAGCTAGAAAAAGAAGTAGGCAAAACTCAAAAACCAGTTTATTTCATCTCAGAAGCATTGTCCGGAGCCAAACTAAACTATACAGAGGTAGAGAAAGTTGCCTACGCGGTGTTGATGGCATCAAGAAAACTAAAGCATTACTTTCAAGCCCACGAAGTCTCAGTTCCAACATCGCTACCACTACAAGACTTGCTCAAGAACAAAGAAGCCTCCGGCAGAATAGGCAAATGGGCTACAGAGCTATCATAGTTTGGAATCTCATATGTCCCTAGAACAGCAATCAAATCACAAGCACTAGCTGATTTTGTAGCAGATTGGACACCTCCGACAGAGCCCAAGACACAACCACCAACTCAAGGCTAGATAGCATACACGGATGGAGCCTGGGGCCAAGCCGGCGCAGGAGCCTCCGCTGTCCTAACAGCACCCTCCGGCGTCAAACTGAAATACGTAGCAAGGCTAGAGTTCAAATCAACAAACAATACAACAGAATATGAAGCCCTAATCTTAGCGCCGAGCAAAGCAAAGGCCTTAGGGGCAAAAACATTGACAGTCAAAACCGATTCTAAAGTGGTCACTGGCCAAGTAGAGAAAGAATACACAGCAAGAGAGCCAGAACTCATCAAATACCTATCCGTAGTCAGAAATTTGGAGCGGAGATTCGAGGGTTTCACCCTGAAGCACATCCCAAGATCAGAAAATGCAGAGGCAGATGAACTGGCAAAGGCGGCAGCAAACAACCTACCACTGCCTCCCAACACCTTTTACTAGACATTAAAGACTCCGGCAACTGCGGAGACATCAAAAGCACTAAAATCAATACTTCAACTCCACAATGAAGATTGGAGAAAGGTCATAACAGAATTCCTAGAAGGCAAATCCACCGAAGAAGATGAAGCAAAAGCAGCAAGAATGCAGGCCAGGGCAAGAAACTACACAATCATAAACGACGTCCTATACAAGAAGGGAGTAGTCCAGCCTCTCAAATGCATATCGCAGAGCGAAGGCATAGAATTGCTTCAAGAAATACACTCAGGAATTTGCGGGTCGCACATTGGCTCTAGAGCTTTATCAGCAAAGGCAATAAGGCAAGGCTTCTACTGGCCAACACACATACAAGACGCAGAGCAGACAGTCAGAACATGCAAAGCATGCCAAACATTCTCTCCAGGACAGTCGAAGCCATCGTCGGAGACCCAGCTTATACCTCCGATATGGCCACTACAAAGATGGGGGATGGACCTAGTCGGCCCTTTACCCCCATCCCAAGGAGGAAACAGATTCGCAGTAGTAGCAGTAGAATATTTCACAAGATGGATAGAGGCAAAGCCACTGGCGAAGATAACCTCAGAAACTATCAGAAAATTCTTCTGGCAGAACATCGTTTGTAGATTCGGTGTACCAAGGATCTTGACAGTAGACAATGGAAAACAATTTGATTCAGAGAACTTCAGAGAATTCTGCAAAAGCATAGGGACAAAATTAGCCTTCGCCTCTGTATACCACCCAGAGTCCAATGGAGCAGTTGAAAGAGCAAACAAAATAGTCTTTTCAGCAATATCAAAGACACTACTGGGCCTACGCAAAGGAAGATGGATAGATGAACTACCTAGAGTTATTTGGTCACACAACACATCCATCTCAAGAACAACAGGATTCACACCATTCAAACTGCTCTATGGAGAAGAAGCCATGATGCCAGAAGAGATAAAGCACGAAAGCCTCCGCACAACAAGCCAGCTGATGATGCAAGATGAAGAGTACGCAAAAGAAACAATAGAAGCCACCAGACTGGAAGTAGTCGACAACATTGCAAAATATCAGTCACAGACCAAGAAGTGGAGAGACTCTCAGGTGGTAAGGAAAGATATAAAACACGGAGACCTCGTACTCAGGAGAAAACCAAACGCACAACTTGTCGGCAAGTTGCAACCGAAATGGGAAGGCCCATACACAGCAACGGCAGCAGGCCGACCTGGTTCTTTCCACCTGACCAACAACGAAGGTGTCACAACAACCCACACATGGAATATCGACAGCCTCCGGAGATACTACATCTAGGCAATGTACCAAAGGGCAACCTCCGCAAAAATATAAACGGAGGCCCCTATATGCAATTACCTAAGTTTTTTCTTACTTCATTCGAAACAAAATGTAAAAGAGCCTGCACTCTTTTCCTCACAGGGGAACTCCAAACGGAGGTGAGGTTTTTAACGAGGCAGGCTCAATGTAAAAATCCTCTATAAGTATAAAGAGGTAATTCCCCAAAACAACGCCTCAAATAACACAAAACCGAAAGCGGCCAGCTATGGCGCCTCAATATTCGGTAAACAAAAACAAACAGGTCCTTTCAAAGCGCCAGCCATAGGCAAGGGCAATTTGAAACGACCTCTACAGCCAAACAGGCCTTCGCTCTCGACAAAGACCTAACCAAAGTCAGGCATTAGGGCAAAATTTTCCTTTGGCTAACAAGGCCCCAGACCCTAGACAAAGACCTGACCAAAGTCAGGCATCAGGGCAAAATTTTCCTTTGGCCCAAAAGGCCTCCGACCCTTGACAAAGACCTGCCCAAAGACAGGCATCAAGGCAAAATTCTCTTCTGGCAAAACAGGCATCCAACCCAGGAAAAACGTCTCTGCCATCCAAAACAGGAAAACCAATAAATGCCCTACAAAACACTGCCGCCAATGCGGTGCCAGACCTATTTACTTCGAAAAGATCTCAAGGGGAACAAATAAATAAGGAAAGATACAGGCCATCAAAGCCAAGATATGTTCCAACTAACAACGTACAAAAATGTTAACCCACAAAGGCAACCAAGACACTATAAAAAGGATTCCCCCCATACCCCAAAGAAACTCAGTCGGCATAAGGCGCAAGGGCGCAAGGGGGGAGCAAGGCACAGCACAGGCAAAAGCCATAGTGATAGCCATGGAGGCAGGGGTCTCCTTAAATATCCAAGCCCACTGTAGATATTGTACGAAAACTCGTAAGGGCGGAAGCAACGGTAGATAGTCGGAGACAATGGGAAAAGAGAAAGAGCCTACGGCACGGTGATGACCGACGAAGGTCTCTGGAAGCAGGGGGATATCGCATGAAAACTCGTAACATCCCCCCGACTCTGGAGACCTAACCTGCCATCTCCAAAGATCAACCATGTTCCACGGGAGTACGGCGTCGGAGACCCATGCCTCCAGACAGCTAAAACACCCAGCTAATGAAACATCAAAAGTCTCCACCGTCTACACAAGCTGCGCCAAACCTCCAATTGAATCAAACAACGATCTGGCCAGCCTCGCTAGGTGGACTTCAAGTACGCCTCCGCCGATCGAAAAACGGCTGGGACTTCTACCCCGGCCATCAAGCAAGCACAGAGAAGGAGAAAAAACGGGGTGAAGGTCCTAGCCACCACCTCTGTATCGCGCTCGATCGCCGAGGTGAAGGACAATGGTGCGTGGGCTCGGGACTAGACGAGATATGTAAACCACCACGATGGGATCAAGATATCGCACAAACAATCAAGAAAGTGAACCTGTCTTGTATTCCATAAGGTGTCGACAAACATTCTTACAGGACGCCAACTTGAAAATAAAACACTAACTATTGTGGCGGAGGTCCACGCCAAGCAAGCACGCGAGTAAACTCAGCGTGCTCATCGTCTATGTCAAACCTAACTGACTCAAAAATGTCGTGCGCAACGCTGCGGGGAAAGGCCGAACGCTAATACTCCCAGAGCTCTCCGCTCACATAAAGACCGTCGTTGTAGAGAGTCAAAGGAGCAACATCTTGCGCAGGCTCCCGGTTCGGAACCTGCGCAAGGTTAAAATTTTCCACAAAAACATTCAGAAAAAAATATACTTTATTCATAAAAAGCCCAGTTGGACTGCAAGATACAAGCCAGTACAACTAAATGCTACAAAGGGCCTAGACCTCCGGCGCATCGGCCGCAGCAGAAGTCCCTGGAGCGGAGCTCATATCAATGGTGGGCGGGCACGGCCCCCGACCACCGCCTCCACCGATCGTAGCCCCCCCTGAAACACCACTGGCGGCGAAGGCCACAACCGCAGTCGCCGAGCGCGGAACCGACGGAGGCCTGCCCCCAAGACCTTTCTGCGCATCCTGCAACACAGGCCAGAATGTCAAGAAACAAAAAAGAAGAGGAAGCCATACTACACAAACTATAAATACCTTTGCCCTCTTGTCCTCCGCCAGTTTTCGGGCTGCTAATCTCCCAAATGGAGCCCAAAAGTGCCCGATGAAATTTCTCAAGGCTTTTCACAAACCAAGAGAAGTCTCACCGAGTTCCTCCGGACCAGGCAGCGCCCCCTCCGGAATACCTTCGGTGTGCATACACCCGCCGTGGGCCAAAAGTTTGGCATAGTTCGTCACTCCCGCCAGCGCCCCGTAGTCTGTGCAACCGTTGATCAGACCGGGCAGCTTCGCAAGATGACGTTTTAGCTAGGAGGCGAGGGCGTAAACGCTGTCTTCCTCTAGAGGAGCGGAGGTTTCGCCTCTGACCTCTGTGACGGTGGCCCGATAATGACCAACGGTCGCAGCGAGAACCCCCTTGACCGAGTCCAGGCGCCTCGTCGTCAGAGAAAGCTGCTCCTTCACTGCCGCTGCGGATTCCTTCTCGGAGGCAAGCTCTCGGCAGAGACCCTCGGTCAGCTCACTCGCCCTACGGGCCTGCTCGGTGGACAATGCCTCCGCCTCCCGGGCCTTCGCGGCATCGGCCCTTAAGCCATCCTTTTCTCGCTCTTTCTTCGTAAGAGACAGGCGGAGAGCCACGACAGAGTCCGACAAACCCCCTTTTTCACCTTCCAGGCGCTCGACTTCCGCCTTGAGCGCCTCAATCGCGACGTCATGGTCCACGACCTCATGGGTACAGCGTTCCTCCATAACAACACCCATGTGATACCCCTGCGGCCAAAAAAAAACAAAGCAAACAACAGCGAAATCAACAACAAGTATACAAGCGAACATACACGAAAAATAGTAAAAGAAGGAAAGGGGCAAAACCGCCAGAGACGAACTAGGCACTGGTGTTCGAGGTGAACGCGGAGAAGCTAGAAGAAATCCATATCCCTCAGACGCCGTTTAAAGCAATCTGTCCAAACAAGAAGAAACAAACACAAAACGATAAGGTGAGAAGCAGATCTCACGATAAACACACCGACAACCAAAGACCACCTCCGACGTCTCCAAGAACGGCAAGATAACACTCCTCCCTACCTGAGATAGAAGTGTCAAAGGAACCTACACAAAAAATACACAACAACAACAACAGCTCAGGTCAGAGAGCAAATCAAAAACAAGCCAGATGATGACCAAAGTAAAAACATTTTCTACTTACTCGGACCCGGCTCCGTCGGCCCCGGTTGCCCCGGACCGAACCTAGCGCCCCTAGCGGCCGCTCGTTCCTCCGGGGTGAGAAGCCCAGCCATGACATCATCTGGAAAGCAGCACACGCACATTAGTGGTACTTAGCCCAACACGCAAAGGAATCAGACAGGCGAAGACAATAAACACAAAGGTGTGCGCCAGATAGACTTACACATATAAAGCTCTGGTAGGGCACCTTCCTGCGCCCTCCGAGCAGAAGTCTCCGCCGTACCATGCGGCGAAGGCCCAAGGAGCCGGACTTCATCAGCCAGCGGCGCGGAGGACGGAGGACTCAAGGAAGCCCGAGCTGCCGGGGCCTCCGCGGCAGGAGCGGCGCCCAGCCGATCGACGTCGGCCACAGGCACGGGCGAAGGCGCGACAGCGATAGGGGATGAAGGAGCATGCCGCGGGATGGCCTCTGTGTCCTCTTCAGAGCTCGAGCACAGCCCGCCAAGAACGTTGGGCATAGGCTCGATGGCGCTACCTTCCGGCTGTTCGCCGACGCTCGTAGCACCACGCGAGGAGCGCGCCGGGGCAACGCCGGTTTTCGGCCGCCCGACACCGCTCATGGCTCCACCCGCTGGGCACACCAGAGCGACAGAAGCGCCGCGATCCCCTCCGCTCACAACTCGAGCATCCGCTGATGGAGCGGAGGAGCTCTCAACATCTTCGCTGCCGGCAGAGGCAGCGCCCGCACTGCCAGCAGAAGAAAAGGCCGGCGCGATCAGCGGAGCTCCGCTTTTCTTCCTCTTCTTCACAGGCGCCCGAGAGCCAACGACGCCTTTCCTCTTTCTGGATTCAGCCTCCGCCGTAACATTCTTTGCGTAGGCTTCTTCTTTTTCTTCTCAATCGAGGCTAGGACCTCAGCGGGAACCTCACGCTCCCGGTAGATAATCCCGACCTCCTCAAAAACTCGATTAAGCCACGGCATGGTGCCTGCCACAGCCATCCGAGACGTGTACTCACGCTCGGAAATCTTGCCGACCAACGCTATCGCGGCCTCCTCGACTTCGGAGATGAAACCGTCCTCCGTTACTCCCTCCCCCAAAGATCGATCGAAGCGGGGAAACAGAATCCCGGCCTTCGGCCCAAAAACGGGAACCTTCACCTGTTCCAGCTGAAAAGCTAGGTTGTTTTTGCCCAAGGGCCGATAGTTAGAGGCCATGATCTCCTCCACCAGATCGCGACCGCTAGAGTAGCGGCACGCGGCCGCAAAAGCCCGATCACAGGACTCCCACGTCGAAGACGCCACCTCCGGCGGATCCACGCGCGTGTGTGGCGCCATCTCCTCCATCCGAGAAGTCAGTGGATATTCCGAGACTTCCTTGCCATCCTCAGTTGTGCTACAGACCCCATAAGTCTTCACGTAGAACCATTGCTCGAGCCAGCCGCAGTCCCACTTGCCCTTTTGGCAAAAAGATATCTCCAGACGATCCACACCTTGGTTCCTCTTGGACATGAAAGTGCAACTACCATACTGATAGGTCACTTCCACCTCCTTGCCATCTCGCACCTCCTTCTTCCTCTTCGGCTGCTTCTGCAGTTCATAGTACGTGCAAAAGGTGTCCACATCTAGCTCGGCACCATAAGAGACGCACGCCCAGCAAAACTTGCTAAGAGTCAGGAAAGCAGTGGGAGTCAGATGATGGAGCTGAACATTGAAGGCCTCCAACACTCGGCGGAGGAAGGGAATGTAAGGAAATCAGAGGCCGTAGGTGAAGAAGTCCCGGAAGACCACCGCGTATCCTTCCTCCGGCTCCGGAACAGTCTGACCCGGTAGAGGGATCTTCACCCGGGAAGAAGGAAAACACGACTCCTTCAGCATCTCCATGATTGCCTCCTCAGTAATAGAGGACGGGCCAAAATCCCAAGACTTTATCACCATGTCCCCAAAGTCCGTAGCGACTAGGTCTCCGATGGACGCAGAGACGCTCCCCAAATCCTCCTCCACCAGCTTTTCCAACTCCAGCACGGAGGCAGAGGCAAGCATGCACTCCTCAAAGCGTGCACCCCAGCCGACGGCCCTAACACCAAGAAGGTGGCGGTAGGGACCGGAGAAGGCGGGCCAGTGAGTTTGGGCGGAAGCGGAAAGGAGAGCCACCGCGACAGCAACCTAAGCGCGAGATACGAACAAAAAGACGGAGCGAGCAAGGGCAGCGAGAGGCGAAAGCGAAGAGGGCAGAGAATGTTTTGTCGGACACAATGAAAGCGAGTGTGCGGTGTGTGGGGGGACCCCGCCACCAAGAGCACCCTTATATAGGCGGCGGGCACAATGGTCATCTCCGGAAGTTTCGCCCGCTGCACAACGGTCACCTCCGAAAAAATCACGAAGAACGTAACGGACACTGACACAGCGGAAACAACCGCGACGTGGGGCAACGGCTACATTTGTCGCCCAACGGCTATTCTCGATGAGACCAACGGCTACGCCAGAGCGGGCCAGGGGGGAATTAGCGGGGTCTCGGTCGAAGACGCCGAAAGTGGCCTCCGCCCCCGCGCGCGCCGCCAGCTAAAGCGTTTTGAGCTCAAGGCACGCTCTGGCGAACCATGGTCTCAAAAGGGGGGAACTGTTGTAGCATGGCTCCTGGCGGGCGGCGAAGGCCCTTGACCGCGGGGTGTCGCCAAGGCGTCTTCGAGCGGGCGGAGACCGGGCGTTGACTAGGAGATTTCTCGACCATGCTCGAGGGGTCATCACGAACTCCGCCGAGGACTGGGCACGCACTCCGCCGACCGCTCAGGCGGGCGTCTCCGGTATTACGGGCGGAGGCGGCCTTATCTCTAGACTAACCAAATGAACTATTTTGCCCAAGTGTGCGAAGGTACTCAAGCGCGGGCACCCGCGGTGGGCGCAAGCGCGCCAGCATGGCCCCTGCTCGGCCGGGCAGAGACCTAGCAGATGATGTCTCTGCCTGGACCGGCGGGGACCCTCCAAGGCAACGGCGCGCCACTAAGGGCGAAGGCCCTGAGGCCGGGGGTCGGGCGGAGACCAGCAGATGATGTCTCCGCCTGGACCGGCGGGGACCCTTCAAGGCAACGACGCGCCACTAAGGGCGAAGGCCCCGAGGCCGGGGGCCGGGCGGAGACCAGCTGGCGATGTCTCCGCCTAGACCAGCGGGGACCCTCCAAGGCAACGGCGCGCCACTAAGGGCGAAGGCCCCGAGGCCGGGGGCCGAGCGGAGACCAGCTGGCGATGTCTCCGCCTGGACCGGCGGGGACTCTCCGAGGCAACCGCGCGCCCCCGAACGCGAAGGCCAGCGGTGCGCGGAGAGCGTCTCCGACCGCCCGGCGGAGGCCCACCGAGGGAGCGGCGCGCCGTGGGGATGAAGGCCAGCGCCGGGGAGCCGGGCCCTTGGGCCGAAGACTAGCTACAGTGGGCCAACCGCTTGAGGAGGCCCATTGCTTGGAAACAGTGTGGCGGGACTGCCCCGCGATTAAAAGGCTAGCGACGGAATATTCCAGGAATGTACTGTAGCAGTTGAGGGGCATTGTAATAAATTCTGTTAGGTAGTAGTTGAGCCCTATAAATATGTGACACTTGTAACCGAGATGAGGGTTGGTGGATGAATTAATGAAACCCTAGCTTTCCGTGCCATTCACTCACTCAACACTCTCTCTCTGCCATTTCCTTCCCGAGCCTCCGCCCAAGGCCGACCGTCCGCCCGGCGGAGGCCTTGGCCACTTCCACGTAGTTCGAAACAGCAAGTTTCAATAGGTGAGAACAGGAGATTGCTGTGTCGCGCAGTCGTGTTATGTAATAGACCCCTACTGCAGCCCTGCTCTTTTTTTTTGTTTTTCGGGTGCGTTAACGTCTTGCTCTGTTGGCCACTCGCCGTTAGGCTTACTCTTTTCTAACTTCTCTTAATGAAATACACGCCTAAACGCGTTCTCTAAAAAAAGCGGATTCTCGTTGAAAAAGAAGCAGAAGTTGAACCAAACGGTCAAACTTATCAGGGCTTCTTTCATAAACGTGAAACTACATAAGCAAAAAGTTGGGGAAGAGGCTCCATCTCAGCTCCCACAACTTGTGCCTCCTTACGCCCCCATTCGTTCGGTCACCTTTGCCTACACCGCGCACCTCCGCTTCCCCTCGTTTTCCTGATGATATTCGCCTCCTCTCTCCCCTTACACACCCCTGGCTCCCTTGGGGCTCAGCACACCTCTACCATCGAGCTCCCTCTGTGGCATCCTCCCGTCTCATTCGATGCTGGCACTGGCGTCGACTTTGACCGCAACGCCGCCTCCTCCGCCGGCGCGACCTAGACACTATATGGGATCTAAGCAAGGCCATTATCTGCATCGGTGACACCATTTCACTATCTGTTTACAGGACCGTTCACTGCTGACTCCTCTAAAGTTTGTAATTCAGTGGCACATACCCTGACAGCCATGGGCTTCAGTTGTAAGAAAAAAAATCTTTTGATGTAGGCGGTAAAGGTGATGTACTTGAAGTCCTGAACATGTTGCTGTAGCGGTGTCCGGCGACTTGCCTGGCTGATTAATCGAATGTGTTTCCGTCTCTGCGCTCCATGGCGCTCATGCAATGCAAAATGTCCCTAACAGCACGTATAGTGCAAAGATGTTTATATAGTTTAGGGCAATGCTACGGTACAACTATTACCTCATAGGAGGTAATGACTCAAACGAATCTGGACCATTGATTTATTGAATTTTATAAAATAAATGAAATAAATGAATGAATAAATAATAATCTAAAAAAAGGAAAAACAAATCTCCCCAATCCCCTAATCATCGGATAGAGGTAGCTTTCCTTTCTTCGTGTGCACCAGCCAGGGAGCGGGGGCGTGGCACACGTCACGGAAGCAACAAACAGTCTTTGGCATTTAATTAAAAATTCCTTTTGATGCATACTAACGTGTATTTGGAATTTGACCATTGACACGATGGATTTTACTAGCTGACATTCTGACACATAAATAAAAAAACATGTTATACAATCTTATATTTAAACTTTTTTTTGTTAATGTCCGCTTCCGTGGTCTACAATGGCAATGCAACGATGATGCATAAAAAAGTGTATTGATGCACAAAAAAGTACACGTTAATTAGATGGATAAAAAAGATTTGTCATGACAAAGGAAAAGTACACATTACATGTATGTCAGGTCCAAAGTTCCAAGCAAAAAGATTTGGCACGCTCAAACATATTATGCATGTATCAATTAGATCTAAAACAAATATTTTTTATTCTGCAACTTTTCTTCTTTATCTTATTTTATAAAATAATAAATAAACAGTTATTCAGAGATAACAAGTCATCGTAACCGTTAGATATAGTTAAATGAACAGCTCACAGTTATTCAGAGGTAAGCTAGGACCGTTTATATAAGCATCGCACAAGAGCTGTGAACCTACAGATACTTAGAATGAGATTAAGAACCTATTGAAACGTCTCAGTTGGGCCAACAAGAACGTCACGGTGCCTGGCATGGACTTGGGACTTGGCGCCTTGCCCCAAGTGGCCGCTATATAGGCATGTTTGGTTGCCGTCCTTGTCTGGGCTTGCCTGCCACTCTGCTAGGCAAGCGATCGCAGCCCCAGACGATCGAAATCCAAATGCCTGGGGTCGCTGCCTGGCGTCGGAGCTGCCTGAGAGGCAGCAACCAAACATGCCCTATATCAGGTGAGCTCAGGCGCGCCTTCTTCGGCCTTCCCTCGCCCCGGTCCGGTTCGCATCCAACATGTCCACAAATGCTATTGCGAACACAAGGTTGACAAGTACCCTTGTGTGTTCGTTTTGTGATGAGTGATTGTCAATGTGATCCACGAAATAGGTTGAGTGGTGACTAACCCTACCATGGCGAAAGCTATGTGTGCGACATGTCTTTTGGCTTGTGTTGTGCAGGTGTGGAGCTCGGATGCGGTGGTCGACGGCGAGGTGAAGGTCAAGGAGGACGTGCCGTGCCGATAGACCGGGAGCGGTGAAGGACGGACATGAGGCTTGGACCGAGGGACCTAGAGGCCGGGTGACTAGCCGCGGTGGCTGACACTTGGGACATCGACAAGTGCAAGAAGACATGGAGTGACGGTGTTGACCGGGTCAAGACGGCGGATGCGTGAGTCGAGCGAGGCTCAGGAGGACTTGGCGGGCCGGCCGGTCGAGGACGGCGGTGACACGCGTCGGATGGCGGGGGACGCATATGGAGTACGCTACTCGCGGACGGTTTGATGGTTTGGACCTCAAAACCATCGGATGGACGGTTTACGGGTTTGGGCCTCAAAACCCGGGCGGAGGTTCCGAGGAGGGATGGACGGCACGTGGCGGCATCGGGGAGTTCGCGTCGAGGCGAAGCTACCGATGAGAAGGCGCGGTGGCCGTCGGATCAAGATTACACCGGGTTGGATAACAACGCCCTTGGGCTTAGCGGTTCAACTCATTTGTATCCAGGGGCAAAACTGGGAATATGTAATAGCCCTGTTAAATAGGATGAGGGAGCCCCCATCTCCCTCACCTCCTCCAGTTTTCATTTTCTCCTTTAGGGTTTCTTCCTCTAGTTTGCTTCCGTGTATGAGAGAGGTCCACAACTCAAATTGTGACTTGGTTTTGAAGGAATCGGTGGCCGTAACCACCGTATGCCCTCCGGGATTCATGATTTAGTTGTGTTCTTGATGTGATTTTGGTGTTCTTCATGAGCTCCTTTTGTCCCCTCTTGTTTCCCCTCTCGTTTCTTTGTTTTGGGATGTTTTTGGTTCGTTCTTGTTGCCTTGGATCGATCAATGACATGAGTAGAAGCTTTCCACCGAAGGAAATCCACTAATTCCTCATGAGATCGCAGATCCGAGCAATTTAAGTTCTTGACCTATTTTTTAGGGGATTCTTCAATTCCTTCGATTCACAGAGTTAGAGTTTGTTTCGGGCCATGATCCTTTAGAGGTTGCCTTTCTACTCGCTTGTGAACCCTTGTGCAAAGTTTCAAGTCATTTGGAGTTGATTTGATCAAGTTATGGCTTGATTTGATTTTTCCCGAGAAACTGCTCGTTCATACCGGACGTGTCCGATATGATCTAGCACGTGTCCGATATTTCTCACTTTGGAGTTTTGAGCTGAAATTTGGTGGAGACCTTCCCTTGGTGTCTAAAGAGCTATGGTTAAAATTTCATGATTTTTGGACACTATTTGACGGGGTTTTGGATTTTTCTCTTTTGGTCAGCTTGCTGCTGAAAATACCGGACGTGTCCGAGATCATACCGGACGTGTCCGAAAATACCGGACGTGTCCGATATAATACCGGACGTGTCCGATATTTGCAGGAGCGGTGCTGTTTTCTTTTAGGAGTTTGCTCGTTTGGGCTTCGATTTGTGTTCCATTTGCTCTGTGGTGACCCGCTGTGTTCTGAGGGAGCATCCACCCTTCTTTAGGGTCGTGGTCATCAAGTCTTTCGTGTATGCTTTTTGGGGATTGATATTGGGACAGTGGTCGAAGATTTCGAAAGAAATTTGAGGCTCCCATTCACCCCCCCTCTGGTCGCCGTTTCCGGTCCTTCAATTGGTATCGGAGCCGGTTAAGGATCATTCCACCTTAATCGGTCCGTGATCCACAAAGGCGACATGGAGCATGGTTCCGGCAAACCACCGCACTTTAATGGGTCCAACTATCCTTATTGGAAGATCCACATGTCTGCGCATCTCCAGGGGATTGATTGGCTCGTCTGGGAAATTTGCGAGGATGCTACTTACGTTGTGCTCCCTGTTGCGGCCCGTACCACCCAGGATCACAAGGATCGGCACAATGCAAATAGCAAAGCTCGCAGTGTGCTTTTCTCGAGTCTTTCGCTTTCTGAGTTCGAGCGTGTCTCCGATTGTACTACAGCTCGAGAGATCTAGGTGAGGCTTCAGAGCTATCACGAGGGGACCGCACAGGTCAAGACCAGACTCTACGAGACGTACAAGCGCGAGTATGAGAACTTCTCTCAGCTTGATGGCGAGTCCATCGATGCCATGTTTTCCCACTTTCAGACTATCGTCAACAAAATGAAAGCGAACAAGGCCAACTTACCTTATAGTGATCATCAGAGGGCGCTCAAGCTTCTCTATGCCCTTGATCGAAAGGTATGGGATGTGAAGGTGTCGGCGATCATCGAGTCGGCCAACTACGACACCCTCACCGTCGACGAGCTTTTCAGCAAGCTCAAGTCCACAGAGATCGACTACCAAATCCAAGCCAAGCTCAAGAATCCTTCTGCACCAACCATGGCTTTAGTCTCAGGTAGTGGTTCAAGTTCATTGACTAACCCTTCACAAGCTTCTTTCTCTTTGTCGTGCTTGATGTCAGTCATAGAGGAGCAGCTGGAGTCTCTTGGGGATGATGAGTTGGCACTCATCATCAGTCGGTTCTCTCGGTTTCACAACAACCGTTTGAACCGCCGACGCAGTGGTGGCCCGAAGGAGGGATGCTATGGATGTGGAGATCCAGACCACTTTGTCATGCACTGCCCCAAGAAGAAGCCCTTCACCAACAAGTACGACTTCGGCAAGCGCAAGGATAAGCACGACTACACCTCCAGCAAGCACAAGGCCAAGGGCGGCTTCGACAAGGAGGCAATCAAGAAGGCGTACCGTAGGAAGGCCAAAGCTCAAGAACGCGCCTTCCTCGCCTCCCTCATCGACCTCGATGATGACTCCGACGATGATCACTCTTCTTCTCCCTCGACCGACGATGAGTCCAAGAAGAAGCGCGAGGACAAGCTCAACGGTCTCTGCTTTGTCACCGGTGCAAACCGTGGTGGGTTTTGCACTATGGCGGTTGACGGTGGAGCAAAGCTCAAAAAGGACGTCGACGTCGACGACGACGAAAATGAGGTACCGCCCACACTTGACTCACTTATGCTTGAGCTTGATACTATGAATGATACATTGATGAGTCAAGATAAGTTGCTTAAGCGTGCTGCCCGCGAGAGAAAAGAGTTTAAGGACCAGCTAGAGGTTGCTTTAAAGGAGTTGGAGCTTGCCAAGAGTGGTGTAGTGGTGTCAGAGGAGGAGGAGTGCGATGAGTGCGCTATACACATGTCTAACCTCTCTGACTTGCAATCCAAGTATGCTGTTTTGCTTGATGAATGTGATGAGCTGAAGTCTCGTTCTGGGTTGCTCGGTGCATGCAAGTCCTGCCCAGGCTTGCAATCTGAGTTGGCAGAGAAGGTTGCCAAACTTGCTGAGTTTGAGAAGGCCAACTCAGATAGCACCACCACTACATGTGTTCGATGTGAAGCTTTGGTGTTGGAGCTTGAGTCCTGCAGGCACGACAAGATGGGAACCGAGGAAGAAAACACACAACTTTGGTTCATCTTGAGCTGGGTGTCATGCAGTGAGCCCCAGTTGGGCATGATGGTGAGCCAGTTCAAGCGGGAAACTGACTCATCAGGAGTAGGCTTTGCTATAGGTGGGAAGGGTGAGCATGTCTATGGCAAGGTTGGTGAACATAGTGGTTTGAACCCAAGTGAGAAACCCACCAACACTCCCAAATTGATCAAGATCCCTCCACCAGAGCCTACCAAGCCTATGATCAAAGATGGTGTGTTTGAAGAACCACCAAAAGCTCCACCATCCAAGCAAGTTTGGGTTCCCAAACCGAACCACTTTCAGAACTCACTCGATACTCTACCCAACATCTCTAGTGCACCCCTTCCTAAAGCCAAAAAGCCTCAGAGAGTGAACCACATCCACAAGAGAGTGAGTCAACCACCATCCAAGAGAGAGGTGAGGTACCACTGTGACTATTGCCATAGAGATGGTCATTTGGCTGAGTTTTGCTTTAGGAGGAAGAGAGATGAGCGGCGCGAGTACGAGTTGAATAACCGGAACATGTACCGTCCTCCCCATGGTGTACATGTACCGCCTGTTCAGAGGCATAGTGTTAGGCCTAGAGGTGCAATGCCTCAAGGTGCTAGGCCTCAGGTGGCGAGACCACGTGGTTGTCGTGCCCGGCGTGGCCCAAGTCATGATCTATATGACTCTGGACCTTGCGACGGTGGCTTTCAGTCCCACACTCCTAGCGGACCAGGTTTTCCCCCACGTGGTGATTGCTTCTCTCCAATGGGGCATGGCATGTATGGTGTTTTTCCTAACATTTTTCCAGGGCAAATGACTCAACACTGGTATTCTCCTCATTTCACTAACCCCAGTGTTGTGCCATTTGCTCACCCCCTGTCTTTCTATTGATGCAGAGCGGAGGCCTGGAGAACACGTGGCTTGTTGATTCTGGCTGTTCATGCCACACGACCGGAAGTTCCAAATGGTTCTCCAGCCTCGACCCCATGCAATACAAGGAGTACATCACATTTGGGGACAATAGCAAAGGTAAGGTGCTGTCTCGTGGGACCATTTGGGTCAATGAGTCTTTTATCTTGAAGGACGTTGCTTTGGTTTCAAGCCTGCATTTCAATTTGCTCTCTGTTTCGCAACTCCTTCAAGATGGGTTTGAGGTGCGCTTTAAGACTGGACTTTCTCGTGTGCTCGATTCTCAGGGACATCTAGTTTGTCAGATCGTTCCTTTCGGTCGAGTTTTCAGAGCTGATTTCTCTCAGTCTTTTGGTTCTTCTCGCTGTTTGGTTGCCGGATCTTCTTCTGATTTGTGGAAGTGGCATAGGAGACTTGGTCACTTGAGCTTCGATCTCCTAGTGAGGTTGAGTTCTCTTGACATGATCCGAGGATTGCCCAAACTTAAGTTTGAGAAGGATCTGGTATGCCATCCCTGTCGCCACGGAAAGATGGTGGCTGCTTCCCATCCTCCAGTGACTCAGGTTATGACCACGAGACCCGGTGAGCTACTCCATATGGACACTGTTGGTCCGGCTCGGGTTCGATCAGAGGGAGGGAAGTGGTACGTTCTTGTGATCATGGATGATTTTTCTCGCTATTCTTGGGTGTTTTTCATGGAGGGCAAGGACGAAGCGTTTTCTCATGCTCGTGACTTGATCTTGAGGTTGCAAACTGAGTTACCAAAGAATGCCATACGAGCTATCCGCGGTGACAATGGCACTGAGTTCAAAAACTCTTAGTTTGACACCTTCTGTGCTTCCTTGGGTCTTGAACATCAGTTTTCTTCGCCCTATGTCCCTCAGCAGAATGGTGTTGTTGAGCGCAAAAATTGGACTTTGGTTGAAATGGCCAGGACGATGCTCGATGAGCATAGGACTCCTAGGCGTTACTAGGCTGAAGCCATCAACACCGCCTGCCATGTTTCAAACCGCATTTTTCTTCGTGCTTTCTTAAAGAAGACATCCTACGAGTTGCGGTTTGGGCGTCCACCCAAGGTGAGTCATTTTCGAGTCTTCGGTTGCAGGTGCTTCATTCTTAAGCAAGGTAATCTTGACAAGTTTGAATCTAGATCTTCGGATGGTATATTCCTCAGTTACGCTTCTCATTCACATACGTACCGTGTGCTTAATCTTGAAACTAACCGTGTCGTGGAGACTTGTGAAGTCACCTTCGACGAAACCATGCTCTCTTCTATTTCTGTCTTTGAACGTGCAGGTGATGAAGAGATGGGTGACAACATTTTCGTTGAGGATGACAATGACATCGATTGGGATGATCCCAAGCCATCTCAACCAGCTGCCCCGATTGAGCCAGCTTTGACCACTTCGGCTCACGGCCCCGAGCCCTCCACCTCTACTTCATGGGGTCCGTGCGAGCCGCTTCCTCAATCGACTGAGGAGGCCCCAGCTATGGATGAGGGGGAGGCGACTTCGTCTTTGGGTGCACCTCGACATATCCAGCGACGCCATCCTCCTCAGACCATGATCGGCGACATCGATGAAAGGGTAACGCGTTCCAAGTCTTATCATATTTCCCATTTCGCTCATTCTGCTTTCGTAGCTTCTTTTGAGCCTCGAGATATTGGACACGCACTATCTAATGCCGATTGGGTTAATGCTATGCATGAGGAGTTAGAGAACTTTGAGCGGAACCAAGTGTGGGTTTTAGTTCCACCTCCACCAGAGTGCCACCCCATAGGTACAAAGTGGGTTTACAAGAACAAGCAGAGTGAGGATGGGGTGGTGGTGAGAAACAAGGCGAGATTAGTGGCTTAGGGTTTTTGCCAAAAAGAGGGAATAGACTATGAAGAAACCTTTGCTCCTGTTGCCGTCTAGAAGCCATTAGGATTCTTTTAGCATTTGCAGCTTCGAAAGGGTTCAAGTTGTATCAGATGGATGTAAAGAGTGCCTTCTTGAATGGGTACATAGAGGAAGAGGTTTATGTGAGGCAACCCCTTGGCTTTGAAAATCCAAAGTACCCCAACCATGTTTTTAAACTCCACAAAGCCTTGTATGGTTTGAAACAAGCCCCGAGAGCCTAGTATGAGCGTTTGAAAGCTTTCTTGCTTGATAAGGGTTTTAGGATGGGTTCCGTAGATAAGACTTTGTTCCTCCTCAAGCAAGGCACAAACATCCTTTTGGTTCAAATATATGTGGATGATATAATCTTTGGTGGCTCTTCTCATGCTCTTGTTGCTAAGTTTTTAGATACTATGAGCAGGGAATTTGAGATGAGCATGATGGGCGAATTGACTTTCTTCCTCGGGCTACAAATCAAACAAACTCATGAGGGGACGTTCATGCACCAAGGCAAGTACACCAAGGACATGCTCAAGAAATTTGATATGGGTGAGGCCAAGCCTCTTTCGACGCCTATGTCAACCATGATGGCCCTGGATGAGGACAAGGATGGAGAAGGCGTGGACCAGAAGGAATACCGAAGCATGATCGGGTCCCTGCTGTACCTAACGGTGACGAGACCGGACATCCAGTTCGCAGTCTGCTTGTGCGCGCGCTTTCAGTCTTCTCCACGCACGTCTCATCGTCAAGCCATCAAGCGGATCCTTAGGTACCTTCGTTTCACACCCGAGTTTGGTCTTTGGTTTTCAGCCTCCTCCTCTCTTTCTCTTTGCGGGTATTCTGATGCGGATTATGCTGGTTGTCGTGTTGAGAGGAAGTCTACTTTGGGGACTTGTCAGTTTCTTGGATCTTCTCTTGTGTCTTGGTCTTCTCACAAGCAGTCTAGCGTCGCCCAATCCACCACAGAAGCAGAGTATATTGCTGCTGCTGCTTGTTGTTCCTAGTTGCTTTGGATGATAGCTACTCTGAGAGACTTTGGGTTAGAGTTTAGGCGAATGCCTTTGTTTTGTGACAGCACCAGTGCCATAAGTGTAGCCAAAAACCCAGTCCTTCACTCAAAGACAAAGCACATAGAAGTTCGCTTTCACTTCTTGCGTGACTACTATGAGAAAGGTGATATCGATCTGCACCACATTGATACCCAAAACCAGCTCGCAGATATCTTCACCAAACCACTTGACCAAGCCTAGTTTGCTCGCTTGCGAGGGGAGCTTGGAGTTTGTTTCCCTTTTTAGAGGAGGGGAATTTTGGTTGTTGTATTCTAGTTTTGCTTTTCTTTGTAGTTTAGCCTTTGTTTTTGTTTTTATATCTTTCTTGCATATCATATCATCATGTATCATATTGCATCCTGAGCTTCATCCTTATAGTAGCTAGATTGACACTATACTCTTGTTGGGGATGTTATGGATATACAATGATGTGCTTTTGGCTTAGGCTCCTTTTGATCAATTGATACATGTTATGAGCTAAGCTTGTTTTCCAAACTGTGAACTTGATTAAAACTTGTTGAAACATGAAATGTGTTCACCACTACTTGTGGCACTAGCATGTGTAGAATGTGTCGAGATCTTTTTCTTGCTTCATGTATATGCTTAGTTGCTACGGCTCATACTTTGAGTTACACACTTGCTTGAGAAACTTGAATTTGTGCTAAAACTTGAAAATCAAACTCAGTGATTTGAAAAGATCGGGATGGGTCTGTACTATCCTATGTCAGAGTATCGAGACAGCTCCAAATTGTACTTATTGGTGAACTTGAGCTCTGTAATGGATACCGAGATCATTGTCTTAAGTTTCTGATTGCCTTTGGCATAGGCTTGACATGGTCGCTAAGTCAGGTTTTGATGGCACAGATAACCTCCCGCACACACTTGTCTGACAAACTTTGGTAATAAGCTGCATAACTCTGATAAATTTCAATTGGTGTCTAAAATTTAATCAAACCACAAGTTTGTCTCATGACATGATGCGTGAACTTTGTTTAGGGTAGTTCACTTTGCATACATGTGTAGCACAAGGTCGATCTCCTGTCTATTTTTGCTATGTGCTCCTTTGGTGGTGAACCCTCTTTTACAATTGCTCAAACTTGATCAAATGCCATATTTCGTCTTATTTGGTCACTTTGAGCATTTGCTAGCACTTGTATGTGTTGCTATATATATACATGACAGCATCAACTAGAGCCTCTTTTCAATCTACTTACTATAATCTTGAAGCTTCTGCATTCGTGCATTTTTGCATTCATAGCATGATTTAAGGGGGAGATGCAATCTTTAGGCTCTAGCTTGATAAGTGCATGTGTCAACAAGGGGGAGAAGTTTTCCACACTCACAATGACACAAGGGGAGAAATATTTAGAAAAGGGGAAGAAACTTCCAATTTCACTTAAAGTTGAAAGATATGCATTCATTTGAGAGAGATTGCACTTGTTCAGGGGAAGTTGCATTTGAGGTGTTTTGCTAGATGTGTTGAGCCTTTGCCTCTTTTGGAGGGTCTAGCAGTTTTTCGGTTTTTCGAGCTTTGCTAGTGGTGTTGAGCCCGTTGCCTCTTCTTGAGGGCTAGCTTTGTTTCACTTGGTTGCGTCGAGCCGTTGCCCATGTCTTTGGGGACCAAGTTTTGCTCATTTTCAAATGACCCGGTTCTTGGCTTTTCTTTGGCTTTTGGTCATTTGGGTGAGTTCTTTCTTTTCTCTTCTTCTTCTTTTTCTTTTGCTCAAGCTGTTCGTGTATTGGTGTTGACAATGCACTTATCAAGGGGGAGATTACGAATACAAGGTTGACAAGTACCCTTGTGTGTTCGTTTTGTGATGAGTGATTGTCAATGTGATCCACGAAGTAGGTTGAGTGGTGACTAACCCTACCATGGCGAAAGCTATGTGTACGACATGTCTTTTGACTTGTGTTGTGCAGGTGTGGAGCTCGGATGCGGTGGTCAACGGCGAGGTGAAGGTCAAGGAAAAGTACACATTACATGTATGTCAGGTCCAAAGTTCCAAACAAAAAGATTTGGCACGCTCAAACATATTATGCATGTATCAATTAGATCTAAAACAAATATTTTTTATTCGGCAACTTTTCTTCTTTATCTTATTTTATAAAATGATAAATAAATAAATAAATATATATATTTCAACCATTACCTTCTACGAGATAACAAGTCATCATAACTGTTAGATATAGTTAAATGAACGGCTCACAGTTATTCAGAGGTAAGCTAGACCTTTATATAAGCATCGCACAAGAGCTGTGAACCTACAGATACTTAGAATGAGATTAAGAACCTATTGAAACGTCTCAGTTGGGCCAACAAGAACGTCACGGTGCCTGGCATGGACTTGGGACTTGGCGCCTTGCCCAAGTGGCCGCTATATAGGCATGTTTGGTTGCCGTCCTTGCCTGGGCTTGCCTGCCACTCTGCCAGGCAAGCGATCGCAGCCCCAGGCGATCGAAATCCAACGCCTGAGGTCGCTGCCTGGCGTCGGAGCTGCCTGAGAGGCAGCAACCAAACATGCCCTATATCAGGTGAGCTCAGGCGCGCCTTCTTCGGCCTTCCCTCGCCCCGGTCCGGTTCGCATCCAACATGTCCACAAATGCTATTCGTAGACGTTAGTACGTTTTGCTTCAACCTACAGTAATTCACGACGCCATTCATGTCCGCGGCTGTCGTGGCCCCGCCGATCGACCGCCGTGGCAGCGAAGGCAATGGCAGCACCACATTTTTTCGAGGTTTGGATTTCCCAACGGTGGGGTGAATCTGAATCTGACATAGCAGACTGACAGAGGGCCGTGACGGATGGACAGGGTCAGGGATTATATTTATTAAGAACGTTGCGATGGTGACACTTCCCTTGCCTTGTCAGTTTCCTTCGCGTTTGGTTTTTGAACAACTCCGGATATATGCTTGCTCGTGACGATTGTGCAACAGCGTCACCGCTTTGATCTTTCCAGGTGGGGTGGTGCGACAGCGTGCACTGTCACGATTGTGCACTTGTTCCTCTCGGGAGATAGGAAAACGGCGTCACCGCTTTGATCTTTCCACGCCCATCCCTTGACGGGATCAGCAGGCAGCAGGCAGCAGGCAGCAGGCAGCAGGCGTTTATTTCCCTGATCGAGCTCGTCGGAAGCTTCGAGGGCTAGCGTGCGCGTGTTGCCTTTCTTCTCGCGACGAGCACGGGCGACCGCGGGAGGGAGCTAGCGCAAAGGAACCCGGCGGGCGGACGCGACGCCGCCGCGCTTTTAGTTTCCCGTGGGCGCGACGTGACGACCGAGACCGACGACGCCACTCTCTCTCCCTGCCGGGACGGACGAAGGACGACGACAGGCCAATCAAGTCGCGGACCGGTGGCGCCGCCTGCCCTTTCTCCATCTGCCGACCCGGTTTTCTAGAAGACGACGAGGCATAGCAGTTGGCTTCCTTCCCGTGCGCCTTCCATGTCCCCGGAGACGACTATCCGCGGAACGACGGAAGCAAGGTAAGGTCGCGCTCGCTCGAGAGCCAAGCTCTAAAGAGCTGATGTTTACTCGTCTCACGGGTCACGAGCGCAAAGGCATATCTCAGTCAGGGACGACGAAAAAGCATGGAAATGAGTTGCCTGGTTTAAAAATACACACGTGGTCGTTTCGTCGGCGAAAGATCCAGCATATAGTCGTGGGTCCGTCTACGTCTGCGTCTGCCCCTAAACAAGTACGGACGGAGTGCTCCTACTTCATGTTCCCAGCAAGACTCTGAATGTGTAGATGTAGCAAGCGGCACTTATGTAACAGAGAATTATGAACCAATGTTTTGGTCTATATGCGTCCAATCATAATGGATAACATTTGTAGATTAAGGGCCCTTTAGAACCCAGGAATTTCACGTACAGAAATTTTCCTACCGTTTTCTAAAAAAAAAACGTACACAAATTTCACAGGAATACGTTCAATTTCATAAAAAAACACATAAAACAGAAAAAGTTCTCGCAATCCAAAGGGGGTCTAAAAAGAAAAACAAGTCTTATCACTACGTGTCAAAAGTGTGGGCATTAGAAGTACTAGCAAGACTTAACATGACCGTACTCCATTTTTCTTGTTACGTTGTCTCTGCTAGTTTGTCCTAGACGATGTTAGCTAAAACTGAGTTAACAACCTAGATTAAGGTATGGTGGAGCCAATAATACTGTATCTACAATGCAAAGTTTTCATATATTACTGCTCAACAAATTGTCACATCGACCACTAGTGCATCTCCCTTTAAGCACTCGCGCCTAGCTAAGCACCTTGGCAACAAAAACAAAAGGCCCATAAAATAGTTGTACCATGTCGTTAGCACACCCTGTGGCATGTGCATACGACAAAGAGAAAAACGGTTTTCTTACGCAAGCACCAAGGAAACGGTAAGAAAAAGAAAATGCCTAGCATACGGGGTTTATGAATCAGGCCAGAGTTCCTCGCTAGTATCAAGAAGCATGATTTCTACTATTTATGATTGGCCGCCCATAAATTAGACAATTATTTTTTTGTGTAACAAAGGAACATACCAAAATATATATATAGTGATAATAATCACAAAAGAACAGAGGTGGCCTTGGTCCATGTTGGCCTCAAGGAAGCTTTGGCACCTACTCGAGAGTATCCAATATGTTCTTTCTTTGTATGATATAGCTCCGCGGCGTCATGTATATATGACGCGATTCTACTATTTATGATATTATCACGAAGAAATTTTTATAGTTCTAGACAACAAGCCATGCACCATATGCATTGCAAAATAGGGCGATACGTCAAGCTAGCTAAGGAGTTCAACAGTTCACACCATCGAGTCATGCTCAACGGCTTTTCTCCCCAGCAGTAAATATTGAATCTTAATTATTCGGCAACTTATATGTTTTTATGATAGTACTAATCGTAATTAATAATTACTAATTATGCGTGTCAATATTTGAAACAAGGCTTTTTTTTGAGTTGAAATGAAGAGCTTATCCAACGGACACCACATTACCACAACTCTCCCCGGCCTGGGCCGGTCCACAGTGCTACACGCCCACACGACGCTTCCCTCTGGCACAGGCCCACAGTGCCACACGACGCCTAATACCAGTGGCCTGTTTAGAACAGGAATTTCACAAGGATCGTTTAGGAATTTTTACAGAAAAAACACAGGAACGGAAAATATTTTCCGCATTCCAAAATAGGACGACCCGCTCCGATCCGGGCCATGCCATGAAGCCAACGCCGAATCAACTACCCAGTGACGAACGAAATCATGAGGTCTCGACGGCTCACCCAACTCCGAGGCCGGAGGTCCCGACCCGAAGCCACAAGCAAACGAAACGCCGATGCCGTCAAGCCGTCAAGCACAGCATCGCGCGGTCGCCCCTCCAGGCCGGCTGCCGCCGGAATCTCATCAATTCCTCATCCATCTCCTCCGCCTCGTGCCCACGTCCACCTGACCTGCCGCGAGCCGCCTGCTCCCTCCACCGCCACCTGCCCCCGCATCGCTTCTCTTCTCCGAAACGAAAAGATCCTCTCCTCTGCCTCCCTCCCATCGCACCCGCCCGCCCAAACGCACGCGCTCGGCGCACGCACGCCCACCTGCAGGCTGCAGCTGCCGCGTAGCCACCAGCGCCGTCGCAAATTTCGCTTCGCTCCGCTCCCGCACCCGCGCCCGCCTCGTCGTCAATCCGTCCACCCACCCATCTACCGCGCCGAGGGAACGTCCCGCGGCGGCTCCGGCGACGTACGCGGGGAGAGGAGAGGAGAGGAGAGGAGATGAGACGAGGCGCGACGGGGTGGGCGGCATGAGGTGCAAGAAGCACCCGTACCAGGCCGGCGGCGGCGTCTGCGCCACGTGCCTCCGCGACCGCCTGCTCGCGCTCGAGGCCGCGCAGAACGGCGACGCATCCCCGCCGCCGCCCGTTCCTGCCCAGGCCCCTCCGGTTCCGCCCGAGCCCCTGGCGTTCCCGAGGTCGGTGTCGCCGTACGTGTCCCGCAGGAAGTCGGACACGTCGGGCGCGCTCAGGCACCACCCGAGCCTGCTCTTCTTCCGGACGCCGCAGGTCGGGCCCGCCTACGGCGGCGCGTTGGAGGAAGGCGACATAGCCTACGAGTACGAGAAGCGGCGCGCCCGCAAGTTCTCCGTGCTCGCCACGCTCTTCGGCCGCCACCACCACCCCCACAGATCGGAAGAGAAGCATCACCATCAGCAGGAAGGCGGCGCCAAGGAGCGCAAGAAACATTTTTCTTGGTTCGCCGGGATCATCCCGCGCCGCCGCAAGAAGCAGCAGGCGGGGGCGGCGGCGGCCTCGGCCACCTCGCCACAGTCGGCCCCGCGGAGGCGCTCCTCCTGCCGCCTCGTGGTCAGCAACAGGGGGCTCTCGCCGGAGCGGGACAGCCACGGCGGCAGCGGCGACGAGAGCAGCAGCTCGCCCGCCGCCGCGGATACCCCGTGGCGGCCGTCCCCGTCCCCCATGCGGAGGACCCCCTGCCAGCGCCGCCAGACCAACAGCATGCCGTCGGGTTTTGCCGTCTGCCTCAGCCCGCTCGTGAGGCCCAGCCCGGGCCGCCGCCACCGCCACGGCGTCCAGCCGCCGGACCCCGGCTCCTTCTCTTGCGAGCTCCGGCCGTCGCCGCTCCACAGCCTCTCATCCGCCGCCTCCGTCACGCGCTGTCGCTCCAGGAAGCTCGCCGACGGCGGCCGCTTCCGGTGATCTTTGCTTCCATTTTCCTCCTTCCATTCCACCTTATCCAGATTACTAGTCCACTTTTTAGAATTTCTTTTTTCCTTTTTGGATTTATTACATTTTGCCTATCCGTGAAGAAGAGTCTGTAAGATTGGCACACCCAAACCAAGTCCAAACCACTCCGTTGACATATACTAGTATTACTGCTTGTCGGCCCAACATTTTGTGGCAATGTAACGAGCTGCTTGTACTGCTATCAAGTAACTACATGTTCATGTTTTGTACAGCTACCTGTGTAATCTCGAATTTCTTCTTTTGCAAAATCGAACTACTCTAACCCATGATTCTTTGGCCCTGTTTGGATACTCTAGCACAGCTAGAGGTTAGAGTTAGTTTCTAGCTCAGAACTAGCTCTGAACTAACTCTAGCCTAAGAGATGTTTGGATACAAGAGTTAAAATGATAATAAATGTGCTTTCCAAATCATTGGTGCGAGTAAAAGTAGAGAGAAAACAGTGGACCCCACCTCAAATAGCCCCAACTAGCCTAAATAATCACCTCTTTGGGGGATAGTTTTTTTAGGGTGGGCTAGTTGCAAATAACCCACTCTAGCCCTCCTGTTTGGCTACTTTAGGGCTAGTTGAGCTCCAACTAGCCCAAACTAGCTCTAACCCATGGATCCAAATAAGGCCTTTGTCAATGATGTTCGGATTAGAGTTAATGATGTCTGTGGTACATGTTCTATGTACAGAATTAAATGCTGCTGGAGATAGACAGCCTGTTCGGGAGGCCGTATCGTATCGTGGATTATTTTGGTGTGAGAGAAAAACACTGTTTCCGGTTGGAAATTTAAGAGAAAAACACTGTTCCCGGTTGAAAATTTACGATCATTTACGAGCAAACGAACAGACTGAGACAGATGGAGGAGAGAGACAGCATTCGCACGGAGATTGGTAAAAGAAGTTTCTTGATCGTTTTGTTTTGTGTCTGAATGAAAGAGTCTGAATCTGAACCCTATTTGGCCGATGAAAACGAGATTCTACCACTATACTAGTATATTTCAATTCAATTCCATTTGGTCAGAGGATTCACATGGCGGCAGGCAGCATATTGATGGTGGATGGATGCCCAGTCCCTTCATTACTCTTTTGCTGGTACACCAAACCATTCTATTCAATGTTCCCAACCCCTTTGTGCGTGCTGGAGCCGTTCACTTACCGCTGGCCTGCCTGGCCATTTGTTCATTCCAATTCCAATCCTTTCAGAGACACAGACAGGTGCAAGAAACAGACCATGGACACAACTCACAAGCAGTAGTACGTCTTCTTGAAAAGATGGGACAGTAAGATTTTCATGAAATACTCGCTTGAGCTTATTCAGCACTACTTTTCAATCATGAAATAATATTTTTTTTCTCACAACATTCAGCATAAACATCAGCGTAAGTCAAATTTCAGCATAACACTAATGGCAGACCGCAATTTGGAGGAGATTCTCCTCGCATTTGGGCCTCTCTTAGTGACTTCCGGGCTGTCCACGATGTGACAAATGTGTAATGACGATGATCGATGATGATGTATTCCTGTGGGTATTAACGTGACTGGCTGATGATGATGTGTGAACATACACACCAGTGGTGCCTTGTGCTGTGTCTCCGTGCTCCGGATCGACGGATCCCATTGTTTAACTTGCGCCTGGTGCCAGTGTGCCATCACCGTATCAAAGCACCAGTACTAATTGCTAAACAACGGGGGTTATCACAGCTCACAGATAGCTACTGCTACCAATACACTCAATATAAGATACTGTCGGTTTTGGCATGTTGTTGGGAGGTGTGGTTAGCTCGTGTTAAGCTGACCTGTTAAGCGTAGTTTATTAGAGGAAAAGGTTGGACTTTTCAGCAAAGCTTTGTTTTTTTTTTCCTATCCCCTCCGTGTTTGAAATGCCAGATACGCTATTGTTATCCCAAACAGACAGCAAACACATAGATTAAAGTTTGTACCGTTCCCAGCAAATGATTTGCTTAATCGTTGGAAATGTTGCTGCCGAGTTCTGATTGGTCGGGAGTTCCTCGGTTTCAACTTGTCTTGCGTCTACCCATGGGATGCTGAGATCTCTAGGAATTCTACGTAGGAGTGCTACGTATACGTACTCGTGGTTAAGGCTTACTCGTGGTGTCCTGACGCCTAATCATGCGGATTTGTGCGCAACTGGCTGCCGCTGCGAAGCGCGAAGTCAACCTGGATAATTTGGCCCCAGCAAAGCCAATCATCCGATGAAGCAGAACACAAATGTTCATATTGCATTGGACAGAGAGAAACTGAAGAAGCATCAATCTAAACCCCCAGCTTCATTGACAGAGAAAGGCAGACCATGAGAGACCAGGAGGATTGATCAGTAGCAATTCTACCTGGTGAACCGTGAATGAAAACAGAAACAGCACCGGTGGAGGGAGCAGGCAATCATGTCGCGCGCACTGCCGGACCGGCGGGGAGATTTGCCAGTCTGCCATGCCACTCGTGGAGCTTTCGTTTTTCGCTTCGAGATCACGCTTAATGCCGGTAGTTTTCGCGGGGACGCCGGCCCAGCTAGCCGTGACGGATGACGGACGTGAACGGGGGCCGATGGCACTATGGCAGATGACACCCCTCACCCCTGCGCTAGTGGTGGGTGGAGCGGAGGCGCGATAGCGATGATGATGGCCAGGACTCGGGCCTCGCCGGGCCCCGGGCACTCGGCTAGGCTGGGATCGGTTGCTCGCTACTAGTGCGGTGTGGCTGACCGGCCGCCGCCAGCGTGTTTGTGTCGTCGCTGCGGGCTGCAGCAGAGCCGTAACTCGCACACAACCCTGTTGCTCTAGGCTCTAGCTTCTCGTCCTCCCGTTCCGCCTGCCTTTTCCTTTCCAGGCCCCTTTCAGCTTTCAGGAGTGGTGGTGGGATTGGGCAGCAGGTGGCGGTGCCGGTGGTGGTGACCCCTGTCGGATCGGCCGGGTTGGCGGCAGATGCATGCAAATCCATCTGGTCTGGTCGATCATATCATATATCGCTGCTCTTGTTGTGCTGTTTTCCCTTTGCGGCCAAGGATAATTACTAGTAGCGGCACAGGGACTGCTTCCTCGCAACAAACTTCTGTTCAGATCTCGAGTTCCATGAACAGGTGATCTGGTGGCGAGTGTTGCTTATTCTTGCATGCAGCTCTATCTTTTCGGATCCAGTCTGGTTTCAAAGGAATGTTTCTCAGGGCAGTTCCAATGAAAAAAACTAGTAGTTTCTATAACATAGGATACCGCACTAAAAAAAGTACTGCTTTCCAACCCATGGTTTCTATGAGTAATAATTATTTTCTCTTTCTCTCTCCCAACTCTATCTTCTTTCTCCAATAGAAGTGCGACACGAGCTCCCTAGAAACTGGTGGTTTCTCCCCAATGGCGATTTCATGGTTTCTTGGTGCATTTGGTCAAGAGTAGACCTGATTTCTTCATGAAGAAACCATTTCTATGATTTTTGCTCTCTTTCTTCATTAATTACATTGCCATGTCAGCGTTTTGTCTACGTAGCAAATCATTTAATGAGGATAGAAACCATCATCAATGCACCATTGGGACTGCCCTCACTCGCTCGGGGATGGAAATGGAAGGAAGCGCCTGCCTGTCCCCGACTCCCGGTTTGAACGGGAGCAGAGTGGATGCGTCAACACGCGCCAGCGGAGGTGAAGCGGATGGCTCGTAACTGCGTTCACAATGAACCGAAGCCGCTTAAATGAAGTGCCGTTAGGACTTAGGACCATCGTCCGTGGTACTCTGGCTCCGTGCTAGCCAATCATGTGTACTCCAGCTTCTAACTGACGCAGGACCCAAGCGTGGTGTGCACAAGAGGATGGTCAGGTCGGTCACAGGGCTGACCTTCGCGGCGTGTCAACGCGTAGTGTCATGAGTGCATCTGTCAGTTTGTAGGGGGTGCTGACCGGTGAGGTACTGTCAAGTGATCCGTATTCCGTTAGTCGTTAGATAGATTCGGCCTGTCTGCTGGTTGGTTTTTGGGTTGGTTTGGCCTGACTAGTGCTGGTTTGGTGCGAGAGAAAAATATTGTTAGTTAACTGGTTTGGGCTGGCTGAAACTAACAAGCGAAGGCTGACTAAGGGGACTAAAAGGATCATGGGCTCATTTGACCCATGAACGCTATTGATGCTAGAACACGCCGTCACACGGTCACGTCACATGCTGGCATATGGCTCCTTGCTCGTGCAACCTGGTTTATGCCCTGTTTTTTATTCATTATCTGCTAATAGTTAGCTGGCTATTTTGTGTTAATAGTTAGCTAATAGCTCATATCTAATATTAGCTACCTATTAGCTGAAGAGTGTTTGGATGTATAGCTAATAAAAAATGCTACTAAGATAACTTTAGCTGTTGTTTTCTAATTTGGTTCAACTAGTGAGACAGTTATTATCTAGATGTACAACTAATAATTAGCTATTTTATTAGCTGAACCTGTTTGAATCCGAAAGAAATAACTATTTACATATAGCTATTATGTATAGGGATCCAAACAGGGCCTTGGTCGGTTTTTGCAACCTGGCCTAGTCAGTTTCAACTCAGCTTAACCTGCATTGACATACATGCATCCGTCAGTTTTGAACGCTCACCTGGAAAGCACCCTATCAGGGCAAGTGCAAGCCAGTGTCCTAAGCTTGATAGTTGATAGGTTAACTAGGATGTCTTTAAACATCATCAAGATGAGGAAGAAGAACAACGAGGGGTTTGGTTGATTTAATAGGGTGTAAAGTGTAAAATGAAAATGTAAAATAGATAAGTGGTCCATTTGGCACAACTCTAGCTCAGAGATCTATGTTAGCTCTATAGTTTGTAAAATAAATTCAAGTGGTTTAAGTATTTTCATTGTAAAATATAAACGAAATGAGTTATGTAAATACACTTAGGACATGTTCGCTTGTCTTATGAGCCGTACTATTTCAGCGAACGAACAGTGTTTTTCTCTCACAACAAATCAGCGAACAGTACTTTCAGCCATGGCTTTTTAGCAAAGCAAACAGGGCCTTAATATGCCTGTAGCTATCCAGGATTTCCTAGAACTACAGGTGATCAGTTCTCCCAGACAAGACCTAGATTACAATTTTATCAATTGGATATCCTCAATTCAATTTGTTATGTTCATATTTATTTATATAAGATGGAAAAAGGTCTTACACCATGTACAAGTTGAATTCCTTAAATTGTGTCAAATTACAACTCCAACTCAGATTGATTGACAAACTCAGCTAAGCCAGTTTCCAAACCCGGCTAAGTCAAGTTTCTTAAGCGTAGATTCTCTCAATGGTCATAACTCCCTCGTTCAGCGGGTTGCACGTATAAATTTCATTCGTCTCGATGAGAACTACGCAATAGCGAAGTACATATTACGATTTGAGACTTCACCTAGGCCCGATCGCGCCTCCATCGACGACGGGAGCCGCCGCCGCGGCCGCCACCAGGCATGCCCCCGCCGGATCCGGTGCTGGGACGCCTCCGAGCGCTCCCTCATGGGCCGCGCCGCCGCCGACGTCGGGAGCCACCGCCGCGGCCGCGACCGAGGCAACCCTCACCGGACTTGGCACAGGGGCGGCTCCATCAACGCCCTCACCGCCGCCACTGACGTCGAGAGTCACCACCGAGGCAACCTCCGCTGGATCTGGCGCTAAGGCGGCTCCGTAGGCTCCATCAACGCCCTCGCCGCCACCAACGTCGGGGGCCGCCGTCGCTGCCACCAACGAGCCTGCTGCCACCGAGGTGGTGAACCTAAGCGGCGGGCCCCCAGCTGCACTGTTGGCGCCTTCGGCCCTGTGCCTGCCCCTGCAGCAGTCCAACGGGCCTAGATCTAAGGACGTTCGACCTGTCACCAGGGGAAAACCCCCTTCATCCAGCTCGAGACGCAGCTGATGGTGGAAGAGTCGCTGGTGGTTGTGGTAGAACCACCCGAAATAACACAACTTCAGAGGCGCTCGTCTTCCACCAAACACTAAGCACCCCTAAAGCAAGCTACATCGGGTGTATTCCGTCGAGCACACCCCAAGGGAAAACTCGAATAATCCATATTTTTCCTCTAGGATCCAATAATGAGAACGAATTTATAATACTTAGTCCATTTCATACAACCATAGTTCTTAGAAATACATTATTACAGTACCAAGTTTAGAGCGCAGAAACTAAATAACAGAATTAAAATAAACATATATCGATAATATACAAGGATCCATCTGTGCCCACTAGAAGAATCATTCACACAATAGCTACTCCTCAAGCCACACCTGCAACATGGGTAAATAAACTCTGAGTATACAATATACTGGCAAGACTTATCCGACTAGTGGAAATAATTTCCCGACTCCAAGGGATATGATAAGCTTTATGGTTTGCTAGGTTACTTTTTACGGAAAGCAATACTAATAGTGAATCCTTATGTATGTTTATTATTAGCAGTCATAATTAGTTCATTATCTAACCATTCTATGTAAGCATATGTTCTACTTTCAAGCAAGAGTTGAGTAAATAGTTTCATTTCACCACCTTTTATCTTTTAGTTCTTACTACGGTGCTAGACTGTAGACAAGCCGTACCGGATTGCCTAACGATTCACGAATAAATGTGCCCAGCTAGGTACCTCGAAACACACGTCCTGCTTATACCCTAGACACAAGCAGGACCAACCCACCACTCTTCTGTCAAGGGGTCTAGGTCTTCGTCCAAACTTGGACTTCAAGCCCCCACACATGAGTCCCGGACTCACTGTGGTGCTTAGACCTCCACCATCCCTGCATCCAATCAGTCTGTCCGAAAAGAGCCAGAACCCACGACAAGAGAGCAACAAGCCTTTCCTACTCCCATAAACAAGTATGTGCTCGGAATAATAAGTCTGTGACTTGCCTAGAACCCAATGCAACGGTCGGTCCTTAACCGACATGGATAGGGAAAACAATATAACCAAGCTCTGTCCCGTTGGCTGCAGGACACAACCTCTTACACCCACCAATACCCATACCATATCCCTGCCCGGTCTCCATTTTTCTTTCACCATTTTATTATGAAAGTGATAATAATAATCATCTATTGTGAGTAACGGTAGGTTACTAACGCTACAAAAAATCCTAAGCATAGCAGCTACTCGACCTATGCTAGTAGGACTCATAGGTAGGTATATCTATGCATCTAGTTTCCGTAAAATGCCTGTAATGTAAATGCACATTATATATATATCTAGTGATCATTCAAAATAAGGGTTATGCATCGGGGCTTGCCTTGGGCAGGCGGGGTGTCAGCAAAGTCAGTCGCTGGTGGCTCCAGAGCTCCCTCCTGTACGAGAATCTCCTTCCCGTACTCTTCAATTACCTCTTCATACTCCTGCTCGCCGGCAGTCATGAACTCTACCATCTCGTTATCTACATGCATGAAATAATGATGCAACACTTAGTAATACGGCAACAACAACTCTTAAAATAAAAATACATCTACCAAGCCAACTCTAATGACTACGATGCTAAGCTACCCATTATTCCTACTAACAGGTATGAAATATTTCATGTATTATCTTAGCAACTAAAGGCATCCTTATTCTTATTACCGATTTAATATATATACTACAACAAGGAGTACTTAGCCACCATATTTCTCAACCTATGCTAGGGCTACAAAAATTACAGTGAGCACATAATAATCTAATGAACCTACTGTAAAAAATTCATGGCTAAAGCTATTACCAATTTGCAACAAAAAAATCCTACAATTATTAATCTAAATAACCTTAACACTTCCAAATGATTTAATAGACCTTAGCATCAACACATACATATATAAACTAACTATACTATCAGGTAGACAACATTTTTAGGAACTTAACAGAATTTATTTCACAATTTTTGGATACTTATATGAATTGATATTAATTTCCAAAGTTCAACTTAGAATGTAAAATGTAAAGCTATTTCTACCTTCTATAAAAATGAAAAACGAATTCAACTCGCGTGGCCCACTAACGAGCGGTGCGGCCCACACACGCACACACGCATGCACGCGTGACCCATCCACGCGGAAATGGCCTATGACGGGGAGGCCCACGCGTGCCGACACTTTTGCAAAAACACCCCCACTCTATCTGCTATTCACATGACTACTATGCGGCCTATTCCTACAGTCGACACTTAAGCAAAATAGCCCTCGAAACAACTCTTCTTTACAACGGTCAGGTGAAAGCTCTAGTTTGGTTTTGGTGAATTGATGAAACCCTAAGTACTAACCTAGTTTATCAAAGTGTTCATGAGATAGGTAGCACATTCCAAGTGGTGAAGCAAGCGAAGATCATAACATGACGACGGTAATGCCATGGTGATGATCAAGTGCTTGGACTTGAAAAGAAGAAAGAGAAAAACAAAAGACTCAAGGCAAAGGTATAAGTGGTAGGAGCCATTTTGTTTCGGTGATGAAGACACTTAGCGAGTGTGATCATATTTAGGTTCGATAGCCGTACTATTATCGAAATACGGTTATCAAAGTATCACTAGATGCTCTAACTCATTGCATATGCATTTAGGATCTAGTGGAATACTAACACCCTTAAAAATGTTTGTGAAAATATGCTAACACACATATGCATAAGATGATACACTTGGTGGTTGGCATATTTGAGCAAGGGTAAGAAACTTCACCGGCGGACAATCCGACGGTGCCACCGGCGCACTGTACAGAAAAGATATGGTTTCACAGAATGAGTCGGACGCTGGCCTCAACTGGACCGGTGTGTTCGGTCAGTGGAAGCAGTGAAGACGCTGGCGTTGGTCTTCGACCGGACGCTGGGTCACTTCATGAACAAACGCTGGCGGGGTGCGTCCGGTCCTGCTGACATGGTAGTGCACAGAGGAGATAGTGAGTGACCAGACGCTGGGTGAGTCCGATCGGGCATAACCGGACACGTTCGGTCGCTAGTGGAAGCTTATTGGAGATGACCAGATGCTAGGGTCCCGCGTTCGGTCATGATCTAACTGACGCGTCCGGTCGCTGCTGGAACCTTACTAAAAGTGACCGAACGCTGGGGTCCTATGTTCGGTCATGGCACTGTGCTGCGTCCAGTCATCACTTGATCGTTGGGATCAAGCGCTTAGTATTTGAAGAGAGGGATGACGTGGTAGCCATCCATTGACCGAACGCTGGCAGGGTGCATCCGGTCGATCTGACCAGAGCGTCCGATCACTTCGAGTTGTGCCCAGTGAAGGGGTACATCGGCTCTATTTCAAGGGGGCTTCTATTTAAGCCCTATGGCTAGCTCTAGCTCACTCCCTTGGCTATTTGTATTGATATAGCAACCTTATGAGCTTAGCTAAAGCCCTCTCACTCATCTCCATCATAGATTCAACATCTTTGTGAGATTGGGAGTGAATCCAAGTGTATTGCTTGAGTGTTTGCATCTAGAGGCACTTGGTGTTCATGTTTCATTGCGGGTTCACTTGTTACTCTTGTTGGTTGCCCGTCACCTAGATGGCTTAGAGCAGCGAGGATCATCGAGCGGAGGTTGGTGATTGTCTCTGGCTCCAATCATGGTAATTGTGAGGGGTTCTTGACCTTTCCTCGACGGAGAGCTAAAAGGTACTCTAGTGAATTGCTCGTGGCTTGTGTGATCCGCATCTTGTGTTGGTTGTGCGGCATCCTATTGAGGGTGTGGCGTGTGATGCCAATTAGCGCGTGAACCTCCAAGTGAGTGAATCGTCACAACGAGGACTAGCTTGCCGGCAAGCAAGTGAACCTCGGTAAAAAATCATTGTGTCATCATTTGATTCTGAGGTGATTGGTCTTTATTGATATTGATTCTTGTGATTGATTGGTTTATTCCTCGACTCGGTGGTATAACCATCTTGCTCTCTCTCTCTTTGCATTACCACAAACTAGTTATCAAGCTCTTTAGTATAGCTAGTTGTGAAAGCTTGTTAGTTTGGTTAGTGTGGCTCTTTAGTTAGCCTTTGAGAGCACACTAACTTAGTGTAGTGACATATCCATTGTGTGGTTAGAAACTATAAAAACTAGAATTATGGTAGGTGGTTTACATTTTTAGTAGGCTAGCGCAACACTTGCTTCGCCTCATAATTGTCTAACCTGTTTGTTAAGTGTTGTTGTAGAAATTTTTAATAGGCTATTCACCCCCCCCCCCCCGCGTGCACCGGTGTGGCGGCGATGGCATTGGGTAGCCACATCGGCCAACTGAGACCCGCCCTGACCCAAATAGCGGGCCGATCAGCACCCTCAACCCTAGCGCCTACACTAGCCAAGGTTATAGGAGCGGCGGAGCTCGCGGAAGTGGCGACCACGACGCGCGACCATGCGCGACAGTGGTGCGACCACGTTGGCTAGCCATAGCCACTGCAGGGAGAGCTAGCTAACGCTAAAGCATCCCTATCATACCCTAGTTGTGGCTGTGGTGATGGTTTGGCTGAGGATTCCCTGAACCGGGCTGGCCATGTGCGGTGGTGGAATACGGTGGCGCACTATGGTGACACGGTCGTGTCAGCAACCAAGGCGAGCCAGTAGCGACTAGGCTGAGGTGTGTGGGGTGAAGGAAAGATCTAGGTGAAGGTAGTGGTACAACAAATTGGGCAGTGGGCAAAGGTAGTGCCAAGCGCAGCCTTAACGGCTCGCCAGGGCAGAAACGCCAAATTGGCGCTTGGCCGGCCATCATCAAGGCTGCGGGTGGCACATGAGGTGAGAGGACAAGGGAGCGTAGGTGCGGATGAGACGAATTGAATAGTGGTGACTTATCTCTGGCGCACTCGTGGGCGCAAGGCGATGGCGGTGGCAGCGAGAAAAGTAGGGGCACGCGGGCGGATGGGACGGCAGCGGGGCTCGATCTGGATTCGACTGGTATGCATCTTGGCGGGGTACGGTTGCCATGACCGAGGGACGGCAGCGAGTGCGTCGGCGACAGGCCATGGCCCATGCGCTGCAGCGCCATTAATGGCGTAGCGATGGCATGCATGGCCACGTGCGGAAAGCATCCACCCGGCGAGGGAGAGGCAGCACAGTTGAAAGGTCCTAATGGCTAGAGGGGGGGTGAATAGCCTAATAAAAATTTCTACAACAACACTTAACCAAATGGTTAGACAATTATGAGGCGAAGCGAGTGTTGCGCTAGCCTACTCAAAATGCAAGCCACCTACCATAATTCTAGTTTAGATAGTGTCAATTCACACAAGATCAATGACACTACCCTATGTTAGTGTGCTCTCAAAGGCTAACTAAAGAGCCACACCAACCAAGCATGCAAGCTCTCACAACTAGCTACACTAAAGAGCTTGTCAACTAGTTTGCGGTAGAGTAAAGAGAGTGATCAAGAGGGTTATACCGCCGTGTAGATGAATGAATCAATCAATCACGAAGATGAATAACAATGATGACCAATCACCTCGGAATCAATGATGAACATAATGATTTTTACCGAGGTTCACTTGCTTGCCGGCAAGCTAGTCCTCGTTGTGGCGATTCACTCACTTGGAGGTTCACGCGCTAATTGGCTTCACACACCAAACCCTCAATAGGGTGCCGCACAACCAACACAAGATGAGGATCACACAAGCCACGAGCAATCCACTAGAGTACCTTTTGGTGCTTTGTCGGGGAAAGGTCAAGAACCCCTCACAATCACCACGATCGGAGCCGGAGACAATCACCACCTCCGCTCGACGATCCTCGCTGCTCCAAGCCGTCTAGGTGGCGGCAACCACCAAGAGTAACAAGCGAAACCCACAGCGAAACACGATCACTAAGTGCCTTTAGATGCAATCACTCAAGCAATGCACTTGGATCACTCCCAATCTCACTATGATGATGAATCAATGATGTAGATGAGTGGGAGGGCTTTGGCTTAGCTCACAAGGTTGCTATGTCAATGAAAATGGCCAAAGATGTCAGCCACAGCCGGCCATGGGGCTATAAATAGAGCCCCAATCAAATAGAGCCGTTATACCCCTTCACTGGGCAAAACGCGCTTTGACCGGACGCTGGCCCTCAGCGTCCGGTCGCCTGATGGACGCCACGTGTCATCGCCTTCAAACGCTGTTCATCAGATTCCAACGGTTATGACGCTGACCGGACGCTCCGGTCAAAACTGACCGGACGCTGAAGCCCCAGCGTCCGGTCGTTTCCAGTAAGCTTCTCGAGGCATGTTTTTTCGACCGGACGCGTTCGGTCCACCTTGACCGGACACAGACCAGCGTCCGGTGCTCAACCCTACCCACTGTGCCGTCTGACAGCTCGACCGGACGCAACCCTTCAGCGTCCGGTCGCTGAGTGACCCAGCGTCCGGTTAGTAGACCGACGCCAACATCAATTCGATCAACTCCATTTCAACTCTAACTTCTTCACCCTTACTCCAATGTGCCAACCACCAAGAATTTTGCATCCGGCGTAATAGAAAATAGACATTTTATTTTCCCGAAAGCACCTGTGCACATGTGGTAGCATATTTTCACAAATATTATCAAGGGTGTTAGCACTCCACTAGATCCTAAATGCATATGCAATGAGTTAGAGCATCTAGTGGCACTTTGATAACCGCGTTTAGATACGAGTTTCACCCCTCTTAATAGTACGGCTATCAAACCTAAATGTGATCACACTCTCTAAGTGTCTTGATCACCAAAACAAAATAGCTCATATGGTTTATACCTTTGTCTTGAGCTTTTTGTTTTTCTCTTTCTTTATTTCAAGTTTAAGCCCTTGATCATCGCCATGCCATCACCATTGTCATGCTATGATCTTCATTAGCTTCTTCTACTTGAAGTGCGCTACCTATGTCATGATCACTTGATAAACTAGGTTAGCACTTAGGGTTTCATCAATTCACCAAAACCAAACTAGAGCTTTCAACAGTGCAGCGCAGCGCAGGCGTGCAGATGTGACACGATGGCAGCGGCAGTGACATGGCAAGGCAGAGCAGCCATATGGCAGCGAATCGGCTAGGGCGTCGGGCCCGCGATGGCAATGGCACCGTGCGGCCAGGCCAACTGGCCCCCAGCATCCTGCCAAGCGTGGTAGTGCGCGCGCGCGCGTGTGTGTGCCTACGTACATGCGTCGGACGAGCCGACGCTGTGATGCCGTGCCGCCGATGCACGGTGATCGCGCCCATGCGAGGAAATCGACCGATAGCATTTTGTGCATGATTTTTAAAGCGTTCAAAAAATCTAAAACGTTGATCCAATCGCCAAACCACCTTTGCTATACTTAAGAGGGTATATTAGGCTACTAAAACAAGCCATAATACAACACCACTCCTTAACCCAATTTCTCTACAAAAAGTACCAAACATAGCTTTGTCAATCAGTTTTCAGACTTAAGAAATCGACAAGTCTTGAGTTGGATTTGCTTCAAATTTGATTTCCAAGCTATTAGAAATGTTAGCTAGTGATATCATTTTTCGATCGCAGGTATTTCATTGTCATCTATAAAGTTTGTACTTCAAGCTTTATTCAAGTGTCACATATATGTTCTATAGCAGTTTTGCTTAATAAAAATTGGTTTTAAACCCTAAGTGATATAACATGACTATGGAATTAACTTTCGTTAAGTATTTCCGTTGATCGTTTTGAGTCACGGAACTTGATATACACTCTATATTACATGCATTAACACATAAACATGATGCTCATGACATATTTTAGCAAATGATTTATAGTGTAACACCGAGGGTGTTACAGTGGTCGTCGTCGAGGATGTCTTGGATGATGAGGATGAGGATGATGATGTTACCGACGAACCTACCCATCGTTGGCACCGCAGATGTTGGGCCCTGCAGCCGCGGCCACCTCCCTTTGTGTGGATGTCGGAGTCGAGATGGGCGCCCCCTAGATGCGTGCGAGCTCCATGGGTAGGAGCTCCACCCTATCACCTCTCGCCACACCTTTCTTCCTAGTGAAGTAGTCTACAGGTAGATCCAAGGCTCTATGATGGATGGAGGACTCCGATGACTCTAATTTTGACTGCACGTCCTCTGCTGCATAGTCGCCGTACCTAGAAGCCACTTGTTGGGCCATTAAGGTGATGGCCTCGCCCGTGCCTGCAGCGCCATGTGAGGGAGAGGCTCTGCCCACGTCCGGTCGTCATCACCAAGAAGAGGCGGTGGTAGTGTCGTCGAGCCAGTACTATGGACACCGACGGTCCTCCAGCGATGTCCCTACACCCGACTGCTAGGGTGCCCGCGCACCAGTGGCTCGGCCCACAGCCGGTCATGCATTGTCCTGTGCACCCGCGCCTCGGCCCGCGGCCTAGGGCATCGGCGCTTAGCGGTCGCTATCGTCATTGTCGTGAGCCAGGCCCTAGGTTCATGATGAACACTAGGCGACCTCTAACGTCGCTGCATGTCCATCCTTCAGATGCACTTCCTCGATGCCATGTTCCTCGAGCGTCCGTGCCTGTCGATACCAATGGCTTCACACTTGTTCAAAGCCATCGGCGCTGGTGGCACCATGCCCCGCCTCACCCTCATCACCAGCGGTCGGTGCCACCTTCGCTCGTCGATCTCTACTTCAACTATCTGGCTAGGGACCACATCACTGCCCGGTGTACCTTCCCATCCTACTCCCTTTTCTACCGCAGCATGGAGCACCGGGTGTGGAACTGCAAGCATGGTTGCTCGCCCCGGCGCCTCTCCCCGGACCTAGTGTAGGAGCCTCCAATACGCGGTGCACGGCGTCGTGCTGCTAGAGGCAACCATGGTCGCTTTGGCTCGTGCCCGTATTGGCTCTGTCTTGGTCACCATGGCAAAGATGACAACAATGGTGGTGACGGCTAGGAGGGTGTGCCGGAGCCGCAGCTTAAGCCTGGGTAGGACAAAACTTTTCAACAAGAGCCATCTATCATTATCGAAGAGATTGTCTGTCCAGCCCAACCGTATATCAGTCCTTCATCGTCTGGGCCACGCAGGCAGTGCCTACTGCTAAAGGGGGCGCAACGTCACCAACACTCATCACATCCATTGTCGTCTTGCCCCTACCAGTCACCTGAGGCCTCCCATGAGTTTGAAATTCAAATTCTATCATGGCCTCCACCCACCACTTCCATGGATGGATCCGATGCTTTGTGTCTCTGACTTGGACGCACTATTCATGCACAACAAAAGTTCATAGCCTTAGAGCAACTGTTTTCAGACTTGGAGCCAGACATGGCGTGGCAAAGTATCCCTCCACAGGCGTCTTGGGCATCAGGGCTATTAACACACACAGATAAGATCCGCAAGCACATGGATACCGATGTAGCTTTCACCCAGAAGTATTCCAAGTATCGTATCCACAGGGAAACATGTGAGACTAACTATGATCTAACTTAATAAGGGGTAGCAACAAGATTAGGATAAACAGGAGCATAAAGAGGATAACTAAGGTTCTCTAATTCTAACTTGGGTAAGCTATGCCTTCTATTGTTCAACTAGGTATATTACAAGAAAAAGACACCAGCAGAGGATGCTTTCCTTTATAACCGGGTCCTACTTGGCCAACAAACAGAAGGTGGACTACAAAGGATCAACGATGCTATATAGTACTCAACAAGGCTATATAGTACTGATGTCACACACGCGATCTACCATCGCTCCAGAATGCAGGGTGCATCCACGAGTAACCTAAGTCTAAGCACCACACTTACACTCACGATTGATACTTTACTCCCTCTAGTGCAGAAATAAAGTACTCAAAAGAGTCATGAACCTGATGAACAATATAAACACAATGCTTACTTGAATCAGAAGTTGATTACCAGAGAAATCTCAAAGACAAGCTCAAGTAAAACTTGGATCTGCTAAAGTACAAGACGTAGAGAAGGCGCCGATAGGCTAGCATCTCCTCCAAACTCTTCCCTCACTCTCCATCTCACTATTTCTATTTATAAGACTAGATCCTATGGAGAACTAATCTTCTCTTGATTGTTGGCTTGATCACGAAGATATGAATTTGGGTTTCAGGGGTCTGCTGAGGGAGGGGGGCAGGGGCTGATATATATAGGCCGGAGCATCAATCCTGAGCCCTCGAATCAAATTAACTTGAATAAATAGTGAAGAGTGGATCTCAATGGCGGTGGGGAACCGACTTTTGAAGTAGAGGCTGGCTGGTGGGATCCACAGACCGGCCACATATGGCAGCCCCTCGGGGTCTGCTTCCGTGGAGAGCTTCCTAGAGTCTTTTAGAATCTTCCCACGCTGTTTACATGGTAGAATTTCGTAATTTCCTTTGACGAATAGGTCCCTCTTGACGATTTTCTGGATAAATCCTGCTGAAAACACAGATTCACCCAAACTCATATAATTTATTAGTTTAAACCCCTATACCTATATTTGGTGATGGAATTAAGTATAAATATAGGTTATGTTGACGGTTTATAATTGGTGCTAGTGACCGTCAATAAGCTCCCCCAAGCTTACCTTTTGCGAGTCCCTGAGCAATGCTAAACTCAACAATGGATCAGGACTTGCTACAATAGTTTCATGCGTCAAAAGTACACATGCATTCAATAAAAAATTCTTCTCTGGATTAGAATAAACTGATCTGACTTTTAAACTTACCCATATTACTGTAACAGAACCGACCAATTATATGAAATTAAGTAAGAAAATCATCCGCCAGAGCAGACGATTTAGCAAACTTAAGCCCGTATAACCCGATAGTCCATGAAATCACGAAGGATTTCAAACCAACTCACATACCAACCAAGATCGTAATAAGTTTAGTGGTCACCATCACATATTACATAAAAGTTCGCATCATAGATACATCAGAGTTTAAATATAGTTGTTACAAAACGAGTTCAAATAGAAGTAGCGGAAGCCATTTGTTCAAAACCACACACACTCACACAGAGTTCAAATACAGTGCTAGCTAATGATCATCTCCAACAAAAGCATCAGACGAGATATAAGGAATGACCATGCCCATGGTCCTAAGTATCACCCATCGCAGGATAAAGGCAGTTGATACAGTAGCCGTAATACATCTGCCCATCTGCAACAAGTGGGAATAAAACCCTGAGTACGAGAAGATACTCAGCTAGACTTACCTGACATAACCGAAAATAAGATGACACCAAGGATTATGAAGGGCTTTATAGTAGGGTAGCTGACTCATTTGCAAAAGAGGCATTTTTAGCATTTCAAGAACCTTTCCAAAAGCATTATTGTCAAGTTAATTATTATTAACCTATCGACTATATTTACACCTATACTAGAGCAATTATGTGATTAAGCAAATAATGATAACCAATTATCATTAACAACTTCCATAATGTCATATTCATTATAACTGTCCACTTGTTCCATTAACATTACTACGATGAAGTCACTCAAGTCAAGTGCTCACTATCCAGGAGCGATGGCGATTCGAATCGATTCCTAACCAGCTGGTGATTTATTTCTTACACAAACCTCACTCACCTGCTAAATTGAGGTATTGGTCACCGAGTCAACTATCCAAAAATCTCGAGTTTGCCAGGAACCACATGTACCCGGGGGCTGACCGACTGCACTTTGGTCTTATCATCTCGCCCCCGTGTCCTACCACACCTGCTCCGGCACAGTGCGCTGCGGGCAATCTACTCGGCCCGAATAATCTCCCAGCTTCGCGATCGAAAGATACTTTATTCGGCCAGCTAAATGTAAGGCATGCGTTCAACATGATGAGGCCCAACAACGGTCAGTCCTTAATCGACACAGATAGAAAGCACTACAGTCCAAAACTCTATAAGTCTCCATCCGGTCTCAACTTCATTTAACACTTAGTTATACCATGACTACATAGTTATCCAAGTAGATCCAGGTAACCACCTATAGCTCGCAGGTGACAGGAAATCACCCGACTTCTACCGGTCTAAGCCAGCTAAGTATTGACTCGACTACGGATACCAGGGTAACAAGGATATAGTATAGCAAAGGTAGACAAGGTATAATGCAGCAATGGTTGCAAACAACTCCTGAACATAATGCATTAATTAAAGTAAAGCATTTAATTAATAATTGCAAACCGGGGAGAAAATGCTCCGGGGCTTGCCTCTCTCGAAGGAGCTCGGGCGGTGATCTGGGCACTCCAGAAGTTCCTCAACGTCCTCCTCGTCGGCTTTGGTCACTTCCTACGGCTGCACCTCGGGCTCCTCGGGTATGACGACTAGGCTCTCAGTTTGCGATCCTGTATGATGCATGTGCGTAAGTGCTTATGCAAAAGTGCATCGGATGAAATGAACACAAGGGATATGCTTGAATGCAAGGTAGTCAACATCATCCAAGAACATATACTACAAGCACATGCCATCTATTACATTCTCTTCTACTACTAACATGCTAAGTTAACACATCTCATTAAATGCTTCAAAGATACACCAAAGCTTCACTAATTTCTTAATCATACATAAAGTAACATTTGATTAACCCTAGTTAATAATAGGTTTGAATAACAACATCTATTTTTATAGCTCAGAAAAATCTTAGAAAATTACCATAGCTCAGTACTACCCTAAGTAGTCTACCATCAGATTTTTATGGCATTTGGATGAGTGGATTAGCCTACAAAAAAATAACAAGCTAGGGCTTGATTATGAACATGAAAATACTTTGTACTATGAAAAGTGTCAAACAATAGATAAAATATTTTTCCCATGTTCTACACAACAAATAATCACTGTACAAAAATTATCACATGCATGTTTTATACAAATTTTGCTCTCTAGCAAAAATAACAAAAATCGGCCATTAAAGGCACTTGAACTACACGTCATATTTTTTCTACAAGACATGCATGGCATATATTTTTCCTAGGAAGTACATTACACAAGAAGAATAACACACTTGGAATCATATTTTTCTGATACTTATAGGATTTATTAACCATTTTTCAAGATATCATCAATATCAAGAATTAATTAAAGCTCTACAGAAAAGTATCTCACAAACGACATGCAATATTTTTATCATGTAGAGGTGACAGGGAACCTAGCAAAATTTGTTTCAACAAATTTGGAGCCAAAATGAGTACACAAACATTTTCCAAAGTATTTAATAGAAATCTGAAAATTCATTTCTTAATTCCTTTTCAAAACCAGCCGACAAAAAGGCTGGGTGCACCCGGTGCTGTGCACCCGAAACTTCCACCGGTCACTGCAGCTGGGCCCTATGGCCCCATGGGTCAGCGACCCAAGAACAGGGGAGGAGCCCCGCCGACCGGTGCTCACTGGCGGCGAGCTCTCCCGGTGGCGCAGTCGGTGCCAGCATGCAGACCACGCCGAGCCACACTAACTGGGAGGGTGGCGTTGGCCCGGCAGCATGACGGACCATACGGTCATGGCAATGCACTCGCCGGAGAGGAAGGAGGCGGCCAAGCTCGGCTCTTACCTCGACGACGGTGGCCGCGAGCGAGCGCAAGAGAGGTAGGGACCCTAGGCGGAGCTGCTGGCGGCGGGAATCGAAGGAAGAAGGCGTGGGAGGAGGGTATGTCGCCGATGGGGCAGCGGCGGCGTTCGGTGGCGAGAGCGGGCGCGCGCTGCTGCTGTCGCTGCGTCTGAGAGAGCGAGAGGGCAAAGTGGGGCGCGCAGCGGGGGCAGCAGATGAAGGCGAGCGCGTGGAGGGCGAGGCAGGCCAGGGCTGCCGCGCGACATGCGTCGCCGGCGTATGGCGACCACGGGGCGAGCGCGGAGGCAGGCCAGGCGAGCGGGCCAGCGCGGAGCGGGCGAGCGAGCGGCGGGCATGGTGGCAGGCCGAGCCGGCTTCGGCCGTGGGCCGAGAAAGGAGGCGGCAGCCCGCGAAAGGAGAGAACCTTTTTTTTTAATTCTATTTTCAAGAAATTTTCAAATACCAGTTTTCAAATATCATTTTGAGCAAGAAAATGACATCTTTTGAAAATGTCCAAAAAATAAAAGTTGCTTAGAATTTAATCCTCTACAACTTTACTTTAGGGACCAACTAAAAATTTTGCATAGATTTTGAATTGGGAAGCAAAAGCTAAATAGGGAGAATTTTTGACCATTTTCAATAAAGAGTTCAAATGCATATTTTGTCAAAAGCTTGAATACAAACTTTGCTCCAAAAATTATACTAAATAATTCTAGATGATTTACAATTATAGCCAAACATATTCTACTAACCTAGCAAGCATAATTAGGGCAAAAACAACTCTAAACAAGGGTATGCAACATTCATGTTTCACGAGCATGTTTCATATGTTTTGAAGCATGGTTTTAGTTATTGTGTACATAATTAGACATGGATACTTAGGATGCTTGATGATGCACAATATGTATGATTTGCAGTGCCTAAATGCTGGCATAACACCGGGGTGTTACAATTACCTTCAACCATGGGGCTTCTCAGCCTTCACTTGGGTCTTGAGCAATTGAAAGACAGAATGATAAAGTCAAACACTATGTCTCAAGTTCTTTGTTCCACCATTGTTCCGGAGGTTTTATAAGTTTTTAAAATAAAACTCAGAGATTACATTGTATGACACTCTCAAGTCTCTCAATATATATGGTATTTGTGGATCCTCACCAAGGCAATGAAGATGTTATGTATTTTTCTCTTCCTACCACTAAGGCTTATATGGAGTTCATAGGTAGGGAGAAAGCTAGAGCATACCTGCAAATGCATACATTGTAAAGTCAAACCTCGAATCCAAAGAGAGTTGAGTCATACAATCAAATCAAGATGTGCATGTGTGTGGATATATGGTGGCTAACCTAATTTTACTTTGCTCCTTGAAAACATATCTCTAATTTGAAACTTGGAAATCATTTTGCAAGAGAACAGGGGCTATCTTATTCATCTCTTTCTTTCTTTCTTTTTCTTTCAGGCGAGCATCTAAGTACCCATTGTTTTAGATATCTCGGGCACCTGTCCATTTTTTCTCTCAGGCGGGCATCTTTTTTTATGAATAACTTTTGCATAGCCCCATTCCCCTTTCTTGCAACAAAACTTTTGAGAGATAGTAATAAGAACTTGGAGCATTTATTTGGTGAATGAAAAACCTATCAATCATGTTTTTGTGTTCACTCCTAATGTAGGAGTAAAACATTTTTGGGGTGGATCTAGATGAAAGGCATGTTTTTGCGCCTACCCCCAGTGTAGGAGTAGTGCATATGTGGGTGGTGTGTACGTGATCTTGATTTTGTATGGCTCTGGTGGAAATTTAAGCTTTGTCATATAGGAACTCATCATGTAGTATTTTTGTGCTTTTTAAAAGATAAATCTTTAGAACTTTAGTGTCACTTGAAACAAGATAAACAGTAGCTCAGACCTTCTCATATCATATCCGTCAATTACCTAGACTTAGATCAAGCAGTCGTATTCAAAGCTCGAGAGAATTTAAGGCTAAAAACTAGATATGTGAAAGGAATTATGACAGAATAACTATTCATCATTTCCATTCAAGAGATTATTCTTGAGTCTTCTTTATTTGCTAATAACTCTTAAAAAATAAAGCAAACTAGATGCACCTTTTATGTTGTTTTTAATTTTACTAGATCACACATTATTACTATAACTATATATATTTATTATAAAGGCATCTTTTTATTTTGTTTTTAGTTATTCATTTTTTTAATACTAAAAACTAAAATAAAGGGGAAAGAATACTTACCTGGATACACGAGGATGCTTCTCCCTAAGTTAGCTCTTTCGGTGAGGGTTCGGTATTATAAGTCATTCAAACTGGATTTCTCCTTGTGAAGTTCATTGATCAAGTACCTTGGTTTGCTCTAAAGATGAGAATTCTTGCGATAATGCCTCTAATGGTGATGTCACCTTCTTCCGTCAAATCCATCTTGGTTTTTGAATTTAATTTTGGGTTGATAGGTTCAGAATTTTCACTTGTAGAAATTGAGGAATTAAGCTTGCTGAAGCAAAAAGAATGACATATCTGAAGGGATTTACTGATGGAACAATGATTGCTGGTGAGTTCAGTGGTAAAAAGGTTCAAGAAGTGAAGTCGTTGATTAAAAGCAAGCTTTTGGAAGAAGGCACAGCCGTGTTGTATAGTGAGCCGGAGAAGAAGGTCATGTCTAGATCTGGTGATGACTGTGTTGTTGCCCTCACTGATTAGTGGTACATAATTTTTTTTTGCCTCTCATCTTAAGTACAGCTGTAGAATCTGTTCGGATACAGACACACACCACCATACACACGCACACCTCACACACACACGGTATACGAAAAAACCTACAACTATACCTAGATAACGAACGCAGCTGAGAGATACTTAAAGATCACCAGACTCCAAGTGTGACGGACACGTCGCTTGATCATTGTGGCACATCTGCGCGAGAGGAGGTTGAATGGAATTAGAAGGCAGTCAGATGTTTGGCCCGCATGAATGCATTCTCAGCTGACACCCGTAATGGTTTTGAACACACATTGGGCTGGCTGAACCAGTGGGCTTGTTCGCATTCTTTTGGCCTTGGTACTCGAATTCCATGGGATGAGCAGTTCCTTGTAGAATCTCTCTCTGATTCAACCCTATACATGGCTTACTATATAGTTGCACATCTTTTGCAAAATGGTAATATGTATGGGAAAAAAATCTTCAGTAAGGCCAGAAGAAATGACAGATGAAGTCTGGGATTTTGAGTTTTGTGATGGCCTGGCACCAAAAAGTGACATTCCTGCTTCTCTGTTGAACAAAATGAAGCAGGAATTTGAGTATTGGTATCCATTCGATATCCGTGTGTCTGGTAAAGACCATATTCAAAACCATCTGACATTCTGCATATACAGGCGCCCTCCCATGAATACGAGAGCCCCCGTGTCGCTCCCCCACGCGGGCGACATGGGCGGCCGTGCCCTCCCAAACCCTAGCAGCCACCCCTTCCCTCCCCTCCCCCTGCCACGCCGTCGTCGGAGCTGGCTGCCGGCATGGCCACGCGGCTTGCTGGGATGGCGGTGGCGGGGCTCCCCCTCTCCTCGCAATTTGGTGGCGCTGGTCACAGCGGGGCGGAGGCTCTCCTCCCACACGGGCTGCGTAGAGCCCGGCGGGGGCGTCCACCGCGGCTGTTGGCGGCTGAAAGGTCCTTATTTGGTTTTGATAATTGAGTGACAACTTAGGTGGACTAATTTTGTTTATGTGAGATACACAGGTGATTAGTCCACAGGTACATGTGTATGAGCAACATATGCCATGGAGGTGAAAATGGCTTGGAGATGTTGCAAAGCTCACACATGTGATGATGAAAGAGCTTAAATGCACATGAGACATGACATTGAGTCATATGATCAAGGTGGAGAAGATCAAGACAAGACTTGGCTTGATGGACCGGTTGCAAGCGTGAAGGGCAAGTCGAAGGCTTTGGAGTGATAGATCGCGTGGCGGTGAAGCTTGAGCAAGACTTGGCGCCGATGGACGATAGCAACAGTGAAGAGCAGGTAAAGTCAAGATCGATGAACCAATATGATCACATGATGATATGAAGTGGATCATATCATTGTTGATCGTGTTGGTGCATGTGTTGCATCGACGTTGGAGGAGATGGAATGGAATGCGCAAGGCAAAGGTATAACCTAAGGCATTTTATTTCACCGGTCATAGGTGTGTAGAGAAGTTTATGACCAGGTTTAGGATAGATGGCCGTACTATCAAGAGGGGAAAACTTGTTTGCATATCGGTCATCTAGTGCCACTCGAGTGATCTAACTTTGTATTGTCGCTAGGATCGAGTGGCGTGGCAAGTTGAGTGGCTAACATCCTTTGGGAAATGATTGTGAAAAGCTAACACACATACACATGGTGGTGTACACTTGGTGATGTTGGCACATTTACAAAGGAGGTGGTGTTTGCAGGGTTGAGATGGGTTTGGGTTTGGCACATTTATTCAGCGCTTTCGAGAAAATGGAATGCCTATTTTCTATTGCGCCGGATGCAAGTTCTTGTGGTTGGCACATTGGAGCAAGGGTGAAGAAGTTAGAAGTGAAAACGAGTTGATCGCGAAGACGCTGGCGTCGGTCAACTGACCGGACGCTGGGTCTGAAAGCACCGGATGCTGGCAGGCTGCGTCCGATCAGGCTGACGTACGGTGACGCAGAAGCTGGAGTGTGACCGGACGCTGGGCTGCGTCCGATCAAGTGTGACCGGACGTGTCCGGTCGAGGTCGGTACCTTACTAGAAACGACCGGATGCTAGGGGTTCAGCGTCCGGTCAGTTGAAGCTGCTGCGTTCGGTCAGGTCAAGTGACCGTTAGAATCGGGACACGTGGCCGTCTGCGGACGACCGGACGCTGAGGTCCAGCGTCCGGTCAACACGACCGGAGCGTCCGGTCGGCCCGATTTTTGCCCAGTGAAGGGGTAACGGCTAGTTTAGCCCTTGGGGCTATAAATAGAAGTGGCCTTCGGCCATGACTGGTGCTGAGCACCTTAGGGGACTTTGTGTCCATGCTTGAGAGTGCTTAGGAGCCCTCCATCTCACACATACTTGATAGCGATCATCCAATTGTGTGAGTGAGCGATTCTAGTGCGATTGTATCGTGAGGTTGCATCGAGTGGCACTAGGTGATCGAGTTGCAAGCCGGTGGTGCTTGTTACTCTTGGAGGTTGCCACCTCCTAGACGGCTTGGTGGTGGTCTCTGTCGAAGCGCGCAAGAAGCTTGTGCGACGCTCCGGAGAAGTGCTTGTGAGGGGCATTGTGCTCGCCCCGCGGGAGCCGCGAAGAGCAACTCTAGTAAAGCGTGTCATTGAGCTACCCTCACTTCCGAGGTAGGTTCTTGCGGTGCCCAACGTGCGGGCTTAGCGGGTGATGCTAATTAGCCGCCGAACCACCAAGTGAGCGGTCGACACAACAGGGACTAGCGTGTTGGTAAACACGTGAACCTCGGGAGAAAAATCATCGTGTCAACCTTGTTCTTCCCGTTGGTTTGCATCCCCATTATACAAGCTTGCAATTACTTTTATACATATTAAGCTTGTGTAGTTGCTCTTATAATTAGATAGCTTGTGTAGCTTGCTAATTACCTTTTTGCTTGTGTAGCATAGAAGTAGCTCCCTTGCGTGGCTAATTTGGTTTTAGTAACCTTGTTAGTCACATTACTTAGTTTGTGTAGCTAAGTATTTGCGCTCTCTAATTAGGTATTGGTTGCCTTGTTATTGAGCATTGCTAGTGAGCTTAGTTAGCTTTGTGCTTTTGCTTACTAGCATGTGTAGGAGCTCTCTTGTTGCTTAAAGTACTAGTGGCATATGTTTGTGTAACCTTGCTCCTAGAATTGTTTAGGAGAGCTCTAGCTAGCCCGGCACCTTAGTTGCATAATTAGTATCTTTGGAATGTGCTAGAGAACATATATAGAGGGGTGTTGTCTTGGCTAGACCAATAGTTTTAATTCCGCACTTGTTTCGGTTAGCCAACATGATTAAGTTTTAGAAAAGACTATTCACCCCCCTCTAGTCCGCCATCTCGACCCTTCAGCGACGCCGGCTGGTGTCCGACTGGTGCGTGGGGACAGCGGTGGATCCCTTTCTCCCTCGCCCGTCCCTTCCTCCTGTCTTGGCGGCGGCGGCAGTGTTGGCCCGGTTCACTGGATCCAGTCCTGGGCGGCTGGATCCGGTGCCCATGCGGCCGGATTTGGAGCTCCGGCACCTGGATCCGGCTCCCTCTCATAGGGCTGGAGAGGGCGGTGCCTGGCCAAGGCGGAGGCGACGGCGACAGCAAAGGGTGTCGTCACCGGTGCTCTATTGCCGGTTCTGACGCCGCTGGGCAGGGGCGGCGCCCACGGGGGTGGGGTACGTGTTTGGTGGTGGCTGACGTTGGGTTGCAGCATCGGCAGCACGTGCCAAGAGCCGGCGACTGCGGCCGCCTGAAGGCGTTGGTCGTGCGGCGGTGTTTCGCGAGCAGCGGAGTCAGGTTTGGCTCCAAGTTGCCCGGCCGGAGGGGGTGATGGGCGACGCAGCTGTGCGGCTGCTGCGTGCAGCCGACGCGTTGAGGCCCCTCTGAAGGGGTTACTGTGGAGCGGTGGGACAACGGTGATGGCAGTGAGGGATGGCTAGGGGCCTTGCTTCTTGGCCCGGCGTTCGTGCTTGAGGACTCCTTAGGCGAAAGCCTACCGACGGCGACACCTGTGGGTGCCGCTTTCCCTGTTGGGGGCGTCGTGTACCCCCTCTAGCACTATCATCCAAGGGTGAAAGCCCGGTCCACTTTGGACGTGTGACGGTGGCGCCATCGGCGTTGCTACCTTCCTGAAGGCGTCGCGTTTGGATTTCGTCGTGGCCTCGATGTCTCCTCGGTGATTGTTCTTCGCTTCTTGGCGCCTCGACGACGCGTGGAGGCGGGTCTTGCTGCGAGAAGTCGAAGCTGCTGCGTCAGGGACGTGGCTCGGCAACGATGACACGCGGCGAGCCCCCACCTTCATCTTAGGCTGGGGTTTGCTAGGGTCGGCAAGCGCTGGAGGTGAGGCGTGTGGCCGTGATTGGAAGTCGGAGCTGCTCTTTGCGGGGTGTTTGAGCTTGGCAACGATGACCGGTTGCGGCCTCTTGCTTTGGGCTCGTTGGTGGGTGGCTTGTGTGTGGACTGCCATGAGAAGTCGGAGCTGCTGGCGTTTCAGCCATGCTCGGCAACGATAACCCATGGTAGTGTGCCGTGTTAGTGCTCAGCTGCGTCGTGTGGGTTGATTAGCCTATCGGGTGTGCTTTTTGTCATCCCGTTGGCTAGCCCTCTTGTACATAAATTCTTTCTGTTTTAATTGAGCGGCAGAGCTCCTGCCTTTGTTTAAAAAAAATCTACATATACAATCATACAGCACTTCCATTGGCCACTTGGTTTCCGCTGCAATGGGCATCTTATGCTTAATTCTGAGAAAATGTCCAAGTCCACAGGGAATTTCCTAACTCTCGAAGATGCCATCAAAAAGTGCTCTTCTGATGCCACTAGATATGCCCTTGCTGATGCTGGCGATGGTATGGATGATTCTAACTTTGTAACTAAAACTGCAAACTCTGGTGTTATGAAGCTTACAAAAGAAATTTCATGGATGGAAGAGATTACAGCTGCTGAATCTAAATTAAGAGCTGGGCCGCCCACTACATTTGCTGACCGTGTGTTTGCAAACGAGATGAACATTGCAATCAAAGAAACTGAGAAGAGTTACAATGCTTTCATGTTCAAAGAGGCCCTGACGTCTGGGTTCCATGTCCTCCAATTGGCTAGAGATGAGTACAGGCTCTCTTGTGGCGCAGCAGGCATGAACCGTGATCTATTGTGGCGATTTATGGATGTCCAGACCAGGCTCATCACCCCCATCTGCCCACACTATGCCGAGCACGTGTGGCATAAGATCATGAAGAAAGAAGGCATAGTAATAAAAGCTGGCTGGCCAGACGCAGACACCCCACATCCGACGCTGAGAATTGCAAATAAATACTTGCAGGATTCCATAGTATCGATGAGGAAGCTGCTTCAGGAGCAAGAGTCTGGTTCCAAGAAGCCTAAGAAGGGAGCTGCACCAGCACCTCCATCCGAGGAAAAGAAGATGAGCATTGGCCTTATATATGTGAACGAGCACTACTCTGGCTGGAAAGAGCAGTGCTTGAGGGTGCTGCAGTCCAAGTTTGACAGCCAAAGTCGCTCTTTCGCACCTGATCAGGAAATAGCAGAAGCTCTGAAGGGGTGTCCTATCGAGCAGGAAATGAACTTGAAGCAAGTTCAGGAGCTGTGCATGCCCTTCATCAAGCTGAAGAAGGATGCGGCAAGGGATGTTGGTCCTCGGGCACTGGACTTGAAGCTTCCGTTCAGTGAGATGGATGTTCTCGGGGAGAACTTGGAGATGATCAAGAGGCAGCTGGGCCTTGAGCATGTTGAGGTGCTCCCAGCGTCTGATGAAGCTGCTCGCGCTAAGGCAGGTGAGCATGCTTCGCTGCTAGAGGAAAAAACACCATCACCCGGTAAACCCACCGCCATCTTCCTCAGCAAACAGAGCTGAAAACTGAACTAGCACCATTGCTAATAGTCCGAGCATATAGCCCTTTTCTTATTTATTTTACCGCACATTTAAGGGTAGTATGTTAAAAGATCGAGAACAGAGTATGTTTTCCTTTGGTTTGGTGAAACCAGTTTCGTTTTTTCTGTCAACAGCGTATGTTATCCTTTGGTTTGGTGAAACCAGCTTTACTACACCATTCTGTTCCGGTGTATTCATTAATGCGATTAGACTGCAGAAATAGAGGCGAAAGCTCATGATGATTACATTTTGAGTATTACAATGTTTGAAACAATGTCTTTTTGAACAAGATACATCACATTCATGTATGTTCGTGCATTCTCCAATGCGGCGCCGAAGCAGATCCCAATAGCGTATAGAGGCATTAAAAATTATACCTAAATACAAAAATTATGTCAAAATACACTCTAACTAGAAACCATGCGCAGTGCTGCTGCGCGCCTGCATGTGTTGAGCCAGTCCGCGATGCATAGCATGAGTTTATATGGAGACGATCAGTATGAGGACCAGCCCATGTGCCTCCACTACATCTGTGCCCTGTGGGATAGAAATCAGGGGTGGATCCAAAGGGAGGGCTGCCTACAGCCCCCTAGTGAGCCTGATTTTTTTATTAGACCACGGTTATTTAGCCTTAAATCACTATTAATCTCTAGCTCTAGCCCTAAATCTTCATTATTTAGCCCTCCCCCTTTGTCCTCATCCTGCATCCGTAGAAATGGTTGGATACATATTGACGTGTCTATTTAGTGATGTAAATAATGCGTATGAGATTGACATGGTTCTATTTGTAGAAGGAAATATAATAGTAGTGAGTAGTGACAACTCTATGTGTATGTGGCACTAAAAGTTAAGAATGCAGCTGAGACAAAAAAAAGAGTTAAGAATGCAGCTAGTTAATTTGTTGCATAGACAATGAAGCATATTAATTTGTTATGTAAAAAGGCGTAGATAATTTTTGAGTAAGGAAAAACTGAAGCATTGACTCAAGCCGTGTGTCTCTGTAAACTGAGAAGAGAAGAACAACGCAGGGCGTGGCAATGCCTTAAAATGAGGAAACCGAAGCAACTGAAAATGGTATTAATAAAGACTAAGTTCACTAAAAAGATTGAGCCTCACTTACCGCAACTTGGAGTGAATAGCACCAAGAAAATGTGGTACAAAAAAAAAAACTTAACCTACTAGTTGTCACTCAATTATCAAACCAAACGAGCGATTTCACCTAGAAACTCGCATGTGACAACGCAGAGCACGGTGGGTGCCCGTTCAGCCGTTCCCTCCTTGCTGGCGCCCGGGAGCACCGCGTAGCGCACGACATATGCCCTGTTCGCTTGGCTGATAAGCCATGGCTGAAAGTACTGTTGGCTGATTTGTTGTGAGAGAAAAATATTATTCGTTGGCTGAAAAAGTACGGCTTATAAGTTGAGCGAACAGGGCGATAGCGGATGCTCTAGGGAGGCAGATTGGGCGTCACATCGTCGTCAGACTCCACATCGGCAGCTAGAGAGGTCTAGCAGCAACGCAGGTCGAAGTAAGCAGAGCTGGCGGGAGCATAAGAGTTCAGGATAGTGAGGGAGACAGGCTGAGGAGGGCTAATTGCAATTTACACGCCATGTGGCTGCTGAATGTACGTGCCACGTCAGATCTAAAAGTCAAACGAATGGTTATACACCTCCTGCGAACCACTTAAAAAGCTTATGGATCTAAAACTACACTTTCAAAGTTCATGGACTTAGGTGATACATAGACAAAAGTCAATGAACATATAGTACATTTAACTCGTAGCAGAATAAGCAGTACCAGCATGCGCACCACCTAGAAATACTCTCTGTCAAACCATAGAATCACAGTACCACAGTTAATAACAACAACAAAAAAGATCAAGGCAAGTAAGTATTTACGAGAGAATTAGAAATCTAGAGAGCATGCCTCCGGAAATGTTATTCTTATTATTTTGGGGATAATACAACCGTACATATGACAATACTAACAGAAGTATATACCTATGAATTGTGCAACCTGAGATTCTTTAATGAGCTTCCTTTTGGCTACAATAACTAGTATCTCCTCAATACCAGCAACTTAAAGTGGTATAGGAGCCACAAAGAACAATGTAACAAGCCAAAAAGCACTTAGGAATTCTCCTCCACACTTACTAAAGTCTTCGTAGCTTTCTTGTCACTAATATATAATTGATATCCATATGAAACAAATCCCCAGATGGCCATCAACATAGCAATAATCTTCACTCCATCCATCTTGTCGTGGAAGAAAATCACAGCAAAAACTGGAATGATGGGTAGAGCTAGTGTGCTTATCACATTGGAAAAGAGTGATGACACAACAAAGATCAAACCCACCACTCCGACAGAAGCTATCTGCCAAGATACAGCAGTCCATAGAAGTGTCATCACATAGGACAGCCTCCCTGAGCTGAAGGCATGCATATCTCCCTCTAAAGTCTCCCACTCACCGCTCGCAAATAACCCGATAAGAGAAGCTATTGTTGCCACTAGTGAAGTATATATCTGCATATTCAACACGACTGAGAAAGTTTCCTTCTTAATAACCTTCTCGAATGCGACTTGCATTAGAGAGAGAATTAGTGAGTATGTGGCTGAGGCTCCTAAGGTCAATGCGAAACCCAATATGTACTTCCCACGCGATAAACCATTAGTACCCTGAGAATCTTCGTCGACTCCAAGAAGTGCAGCGGAAAAGGTAAGGAGGATTACCGAGTTGAAAATCAATGCAGTGAACTTTTGAGCATTTAGGACATATGAGAAGACAGCATTGAAGGCCAGCTGACTAGCGCATATGAGCGCATATGTTGATACAGGAAGGTACAAGAGGCCATAGGAATACATCAAGTCATCGGCAGCAATGATGAGGCCCAAGGCAATATATATAAGAGTAATTTTGGTGACAGAAGTCTCAGGGTTACTGGTGGTTGTTTGTGTAGAAGGTGATTTTGAACGGAACAGATATAGGGCGACGAACAACACAGGAAAGCCAGCAGTTTGGACAAATGTGGACATCCACTTGCTATTTCCACCTTGGTTGTAGTAGAACCTACCAAGGAGTGTCGATGCTGTCTGACCAGCAACGAGGAAGAAAATGTTCAGAGCTACCATCAGCCACCAGTGCCAATGCTTGGTATGAAAGTTTTGAGGAGCTGTTTCGATAGTGGATGAAGTTTCAGGTTTAGATGATCCTGCAAACAACATACAGAAGGCATTATGAACAGGTCATTCTGAAACTATAAATGCTAAGCACTCACGGTAGCAGGAAGTCCCAAATTGAAACACTCGTTTCTTAGACAAGGCTACTTTTCCTGACGAACGGGGCATAAACCCACAGTGCTCTAAAATTACTGCACACAAGGAATTGTCCACGGTATCTCCATGGCTTTTCTGACTTCCCCTAAAGCTCGCATTATTATTCCCAAACAAGAAAAGGATAATACAAGCCTGGTTATTAAAGTGCATATACTAAGGTTTCCTACACATCCTCATGAAACGTTGCAAATATTTGGAGTCGTAATTAACAGCTGAACCAGCTCTGGCGAACGACCAATCATACACATTAACTGAAAACGGACGCACGCGCACATGCCACAGAGCTCATGGGCAATCCTGAGCGCGCGCACTGAGGAAGGAAGATGACACAACGGGAACCAAAAACCCAACGACCCAACGGGGCGCCATACACCAGCAGGCAATCCATCGAACACCTCTCGCGCTTGAGCGTTCCAACGACGTACCGCGGATATAACCCGAGAAAGAAGAAGAAGAGCATGTATCGGGGCTACCCACACCACTGCAGAGCAAACCCAATCTATGATACTCATCCGCGTTCCTCTCATCGCATCCTCAATGATGACCCGACATAGTTCACTCGGTCATATAGAGATAACGAGCGGAGGACTGACCTGCGATCTGTACGTGGACCTCATCCTCCCTGATGCCTCCGCCGCCGCTGCTGCCGTCGTCGTCGGCCATGCTGTTCCCCGCGCGCGATCCGATGCGATGCGATGGGGGAATGGGTCTTGTATTTTAAGTAATGGTCGTTGGTGACAGTCTGACGGATTGGTTAGGTCGGTAGTACTACGCCGGAGTTGAGGCCGTTTCCAAATTTTTTCCCTTCTAAAAGAGCACGTTTGGACACATGCACGGAGTACTAAATGTAGACGAAAAAAAACTAATTACACAGTTCTCGACAAAATCGTAAGACGAATCTTTTAAGCCTAATTAGTCTATGAAAAGCCTTAAGTGCTACAGTAACCCCGCATGTGCTAATGACCGATTAATTAGTATCATTAGATTCGTCTCGCAGTTTACTTATGGGTTCTGTAATTTGTTTTTTATTAGTATCAAAAACCTCTCCTGACATCCTTCCGACACATCCAATGTGACACCCAAAAATTTTCATCTTTCCAACTAAACACACCCTGAGTGCCAGTAGTTGACCATCCAAACCCAAACCCAACACGGAATTTTTTTTTGTGCTTGTTCGATGATGACATGAGATGAGATGAGAGCTGCTAGTGTTGTTACACGATGCTAGCTGCGGCTATAGCGCTAACGCTAATTGCTACGTACGTGCCCGCGCAGCCTGTATATAAATCCGATCTCCACGGTGCTGCGGCGGGACGTGCTGGCTTTTTGCAGCCAAAACGCACCGCGAGACCGAGAAAATAACGTGAAACAGGAACAGGATGCGGCGTGGAGATCGGGCACGGGAATGTGATTCCGCAAAACCAGAGATGGCCGAGCTAGCGGCGCTGGTGCGTGGTGCCTACTATGGTTGCGTCATTTTTTTCTCCGTTGGATGCTCGCAGCTCCTGACCGCACGTTGGTCGCGTACGCTCCTGACCGCACGTTGCTCGCGTTCGCCGTGTCCACAAGCTCTGGCTTCGCCGGACGCCGCCCACTCAAGGAGTCGATCGAGACGGCACTTTTGATCCCCAAGCGACGACGACGGCCGAGAGCAGCGACCGAAAAGAAGACCCCGTCCACACCGGTCAGCTCTCGTGGGCTTCAGCTTCGATCATTGTCTTTTACGGGAGAGGGCATCTCTTCGAAAGAGTTCCTTTTTTTTTCCTCCCTCAACTGTCCAAGATTTCTTCATAGACTGCAAAATCAGCCATTATTCACACTTTTTTCACCTAATAAAACCATACAAAATACCTCTTTAAATATGGTTTCCTAGTGACGTGGTGCTAATGTGCGTGTGCTTTTGCGTTTATGGAGATGGACATGGCAAATCACCAAAAAAAGAAAACAAAGAAAAAGAGAAAAAAATCATGGGACTCACATGTTAGTCTCATGTCATACCCTCCTTCCTTGTTGACTTATCTTCTTCTGTTCTTCCTAATGCTTCTGCTCACCCATGACCCATGGCTTAAGCATGGAAGCCCATTCTCATCCTTGTGCTCCCTCTCAGGGTTGGATGCCTCCTCCAATGCGCAGCAAAAGCTGCCACAACCACACCTTTGTTGATTGCCATGCCCTCGCCACCGCGCGTTGGTATTGCTACAATAAGAAGAAATCACCGGGAGACTTATCTGGTCTACAGTGCTATGACAACCATGTCATTTCCTTCTTATTTTTCTTTGGTGTCGGGCTCTCCCTCCTCCACCGCTACAAGCCCGCCACCTACCTATGGTGCTCCCTCACCGGCACCCTATACATGCTCCACCGTGTCGCCTGTCCAGAGCCCATGCCCATCGCCTTCTACTTCCTCACCGCCTCGGCCTCCCTAGATCGGAGCTACAGTTGTATCCTGGCTGATCGTCTCATTCGAGGCGTTCTGTCGCCCATGACCTCCTTCATCGCTGAGTCACTAGAGGAGGCGAGGATCTTTGGGGGAGGGGGTTGGTGCTAGGAGGCTGAGGGCCATAAGGGTAGGGTGATGGGACTGTGGATAGTAGGTGGCTGGCATTGAGAGGAAGCAGGAGGCACTGTCGACGAAATCTGGTCGACAGTCTATCGAGTGGTATACCCATGGTAGTAGATGAATCGGTGGAGGTGCGTGTGAGACGAACCAGATGGTAACAGAGACACAAGATTTATACAGGTTCAGGCCGTCAGCTTGACGTAACACCCTACATCATGTGCTCTGTTATTTTGTATTGATTGTGTATCAGATTCGATATATCTCGTCTGGGGGACCCCTGCCTCTCCTTATATACTCTAGAGAGGTAGGGTTATAAGAAAAATATCCTATTTGGTATTATATAATAAATCATATCTTCTTGTAGCCTTGCGGTGCACGTCATGATCTTATGGGCTGGGCCACCTCTGATGGTGCGGCCCATGTCTTGTCTTGTGAGTACGGGGGTATATCCCCACAGCTAATCCTCGAGCGCCTTATATCCTTTGAGCAACGCTGTCTTGAATAAGTCCGAGCAGTTTGACGTGAAGCCGACCAGTTTAACTGGTGATCCGAGCAGTGGAAGTCGAAGCCGACCAGTTTAACTGGTTAGGAGGCCTCGGACTTAGCCAAATAAGGCTTGCCAAAAGGATGAAAGAGGCTCAAGATTAATTTTAAAAATTATTCACCTCAGATGAAGTGTAGCCACTTAGACTCCGTTTACGAGGTCGGATGATTATCATCCGTGACTTAGTCAATAAGGAGGGTAAATCAAGAAATAAGCACTACATTCACCGTTAGGTGAAGTGTAGCCAATTAGTCCCCGAGCCTGCTGAAAGATGAAGAAAAAAATCTTGTAGCAGGGTCAAAGAAAATAAGCCTGAAAGCTTGCCAATGTCATCTGTCATGTGCGTATTAAGACCCCAGACGTGCTACTCAAGATCAGCACCATGATCCGAACAGCATGCAGCAAGTTGATAGCACACCGATGAGACATAGCAAGATCCGACCGCCAAGGAAGTCCCCAGCTTAGCTGGCGACTCTTGCATGAAGAATCCGAACGCCGAGAAGTCCCTAGCTTAGCTGGCGATGCTTACACGAAAAATCCGAACGCCGAGGAGTCCTCAGCTTAGCTGGTGAGCCCCCATCATGGCTGATGATGAAGCGACAAACAATCCAAACGGCGAGAAGTCCCCAGTTTAGCTGGCGAACCCCTAGCGTAGCTGACGATAAAACGACAGACAACCCGACCAGTTGGTTGGTGAAGAATCGAGCACCGAGTAGAAGTGAAGGCCGAACAGTCCGACAAACTGGTCGGCGACGAAGTCCATGAACCTAGCGGCCCGGCCAGTTGATTGGCGGAGAAGTCCGAAGGCCAGGTGGTTCGACCACCCGAACGATGATCTTGCAATAAATATGTAGAATGGGTAGTACATGATGTAAAAATAAACAAATGAACTCGACGATGAAGGCAACAGAGCGGAATAGATAAACATTATGTTTGTATGAAGTGTTCATATTTTAAATATGAATAACTTCCTACCAGTTGGTTCTGTATCGCATCACCAGCCCCGACTAGTCCATACTCCATAGCATAGAGTGCTTAGCACCCGTTTACGTGTAAGAGCACAGGCGTCACCGAGGAGCCACTGCCGACCACCCATAATGCAGAGGGCTGACACTCGTAAACGTGTAGGGGTGAGATCGAGAACAGGGCTGTTTCTGGTAACGCAAGTGAGAACGTGGCTGGTTGGTGAGTTGATGAAGAATATCTTAAATATATTGTAAATATTAAGTTTCCTTTTGGAGATGTGTTTATATTTAATATAAACTGCCCGAGCCGTTAGTTTGTTGGTTGAGCCCCCCAGCCCCGGCTAGCCCGTAAACCGTAACGCGGAGCACTAGAGCTCGTGTACGTGTAGAAAGACAAGCATCACCGAGGAGCCGCTGCCGACCACCCATAACACAGAGGACAGGCGCTCGTGCACGTGTAGGGAGAAGGCAGAGATAGGGTCGTCTCTAGAGAGCACAAGCATAAATGTGGCTGTTTGAGGAGCCGTTGAGGCGAAAGCGTATGTCATCTTTAAGATGATATACATGAAGAAAAGTCGTTTGGAGAATAATCATGTAGAGAATAGTATGAAGAAACATCATGGCAAAAACTTTATTAAATATTCATATATAAAAAGGTACTTATCTTTAGACATAACGTCTGGTCGGCGGCGATGAAATTGTCCGACCCTCGAGCTCTCTGGCCTGTCGTCATGGCGGCGGTCGTGGTTGTTATAACGCCGTTCTTCGTGGAGATCATTGCGATGCGGCAGACGATCGGAACGAGTAGTCCGGTCCACTCGCTTAGCGGCTCGCTTGATGGCTCGGACGGTTCGTTTGATATCTCGGACAGGTACGCGGAGTCATAGGCGAACGGACGTAATCGGAGCCTGACGAAGTCAATCCACATGGGGAGGTGAAGTCCTTGAGCATGTACGACCGAGACGAGGGCGCAGTCCAAGATCTTCCTTGCATGCCTGAGATACGTGAGGTTGCCCGCATGGTGGTGCAGATCTAGATACATATGTGCTTGTATATCTCTTCAACTACTCCAATTAGCTTGTATGGCCGACCAACATCTTTGGTGGAAACACTGCTCCACATCGCGTTATGGCCGGCCGCCTTTCCTGATTGCTGGTTGTCGTGATCCACGAAAACGATCTTACGTATCCGATCAGAAATCATGAGCAACAACAAGATATGATTAGGTTTCTCCCAACCGAAATAATGCAGACATACAGATATATCTAGAAGTATAATAACAATATTTAATTAGGAAGCGACTTTGACTTAGTTTGCTTGGATTGCTTGACTCCGATCTTGTTGTCGTGTGTTGCATCTGTTGGAGGCGCATGGCAAGGCGTCAGAATCTAGCATGTGCGGTCGTTCACCGAGGAAAGTGATCCGCTGTGTGCCAGCGTCGAGTTGCTGCCGAATGCTAAGTTACCGACGATGTTGATTGAAGAAAAGATTCCCATCTGGTTTGCCATAGAATCAGCACGCACATCCCCTGCCTGGCACGCCACTGGCGACGAAATCTAGTCGGTAGTCTACCGAGGGGTATACCTACGGTAGTAGATGGATCGGTGGAGGTGCGCGTGATACGAACCAGATGGTAATAGAGACACAAGACACAAGATTTATACAGGTTCAGGCCGTCAGCTTTGAAAGCATCTAGGCCCCTAGTTGGATTTCGGTGATTAATGTCAATACAAGATTACTATGACTAACGTGTGTTTTGCAGAGGCAATTAAGTTAGGTCATGGTAATGGAGATCGATTGGGCAATCGAGGTTGTCATGCCCCTACGATGGAAATCGTTTCGGTTTTCAAAGGATGGACGACAAGGTTAAGGATAACTAGTTCTAAGTGTCGATTGAAGTTGGAGAGACACTTAGAGTAGTTTAGGACTTTGTTTTTTCCTTTGGCCGTACTATGAAGGGGGGTATGAACGGGTAGCTTGACCTAGTTGAGTCTAGTGAGTTAGGTGTGGTGCACACTTGTTAAAACTAGCTCTAGGTAGCTCCTATGAATGCCTAAGATCCTTTGGAGCAAACTTCATTCATATATGTTCGGAAGTTGGAAGTGAATGGAGGGTCAAATACTGACCGGACGCTGGCTCCGGTGCGACCGGACGCTGGCCGCAGGGTCTGGTCAGTTCATTTGACCGAGAAGATCAAGTCTGGTGTGACCGGACGCTGGGAGGTCATGTGACCGGACGCTGAGGGCCAGCGTCCGGTCAACTCCAGTAAGGGTCCAGACTTGGAAAAGTGTGACTGGACGCGTCCGGTCAGTGTGACCGGACCCTAAGTATCCTGCGTCCGGTCATTTACAGTAAGCATCCAAGAGCGACCGGACGCGTCCGGCCAGTACTGACCGGACCCTGACAGCGTCCGGTCATCACTTGAATGCTAGTTCGCGGGTTGAACTGACCGGAGCGTCCGGTCATCACGACCGGAGCGTCCGGTCATCCCGCAGAAGCTCATAACGGTTCGTTTTTCAGGCTGGCTTATAAATAGAAGCTCCACTCGTGAGTGGAGTATCCTTTGCTCATTCCAACAGCTGAGAAACACGTTTGTGAGTGCCAAGAAGAGCAAGATCCTAGTGAGGTGTTTGTAATTTGAGAATCCAAGAGAGTAGCCTCACTAGCAAATCAAGAGTAGCAAAGTGTGCATCCATCTTCTCATTAGGCTTCGCGTGGTCAAGTGAGAGTTCGTGCTTGTTACTCTTGGTGATCGCCATCACCTAGACGGCTTGGTGGTGATTGGGAGTTTGGTGTTCACCCGGCGGAGCTTGTGGGTGACCCAACTCAAGTTGTGAGCGGCTTTGGGTGATTCGCCGCGACGGAGTGTCGAAGAATCAACCCGTAGAGAGCACTTGATCCTTGCGCGGATCAAGGGGGAGCTACACCCTTGCGCGGGTGCTCCAACGAGGACTAGTGAGGAGTGGCGACTCTCCGATACCTCGGCAAAACATCGCCACGTTCCTTTCTCTCTCTACTTACTTTGAGCTCTTACTTTGAGTATTTACTTTGAGCAATTCAATACTTGTTTTACATCCATAGAATTGCTTGCTAGAGTAAGTTTGGAACATAGGTTGAGAGGTTGTTGTGCATTAGTTTGATTCAAACACTTTTCTAGGCACAAGGGGTTAATTGGGCTATCCGTAGGATTTGATTATTGCAAGAGAATTTAGAATTAGCCCAATTCACCCCCCTCTTGGGCATCTTGATCCTTTCAATTGGTATCAGAGCCTCGTGCTCACGTTTTTAAGCTTAATCGCTTAGAGCAAGATGTCTCACGGGGATGGACCTCCTCCTATCTTTGAGGGAGATGATTTTCCATATTGGAAAATCCGCATGGAGGCATACTTAGAAGCTCTAGATGTTGGAATTCTTAGAGCCGCCTCTCAAGGGTTCCCCGCACCTAGGAATGCCGCACAACTTCAAGGCGATGAAGTGAATTATGAGAAATGGAATGCAAAGGCTCGCAACACCATTTTTAGAGGCCTTTGCAAAGAGGTGTTCAATCGTGTAAGGAACCACAAAGACGCCCATGCTCTATGGTCGGACGTTTGTGCGCTCCATGAGGGAACCAAGAGTGAGCGTGAGGAACGCTATCATCTTGTGATTAAAAAGCTAAATTCTTTTGAGATGTTTCCCAAAGAAAGTGCTAATGAGATGTATTCTCGATTAAATGTTCTTGTAGAGGAAGTCAATGGGCTTGGACTTACTCAAATGTCACCATCCGATGTTGTGAGAAAAATCTTGAGTGTCCTCCCCATTGATAAATATGGACACATTGTGACCGTGCTACATCAAGGTGATCTTTCCACCGCTACACCGACACAAATCTTGGGAAAGATCAATGCTCATGAGATGTACATGCACATTACACCACAAGATGGCTCATCCTCTACAAAGAAGAAAGAGAAGGACTTAGCATTCAAAGCTAGCCAAGACAAGGGCAAAGCAAGACTTGAGTATGAGAGCTCAAGTGATGAAGATGATGAAGAAAGCCTTGCCCTCATGGTGAAGAAGTCCACCAAGATGCTAAAAAGGCTAAACAAGAGTGGCATCAAGTTCGATGGCAAGAAGAAGAAGTTCTTCACAAGCTCAAGAAGAAAGCCAATCTCCGAGATGGATTGCTACAATTGTGGCGAACTTGGCCATCTAGCTCATCAATGCACAAAGCCCAAGAAAGACAAGTTCAAGAACAAGGGCAAGAAAGATGATTCAAGTGATGAAGATGAAAAGAAGAAGAACAAGCCATACAAGAAGAGAGATGGCAAAAAGAGGGACTTCTATAAGAAGAAGAAGAGTGGCAAGGCCTACATTGTCGGTGATTGGCTCACGGACATTGATTCATCAAGTGGATCATCCGATGATGAGAGTGACGATGAAAAGGTGGCCGCCATTGCTATTGATCTTGCATCTTCACCGCCACCATCGCCATCATCCTCTACACACCTATGCCTTATGGCCAAAGGTAAACGCAAGGTAACTAAGAGTGATGATAGTAGTGATGATGAACATGCTAGTGATGATGATAGTGATAGCGATGATGATGACTCACCTACATATGATGATCTTGTCAAAATACTAAGAAAATATACTAAGATCATTAGAAAGAGTAGAGCTACAAATGAAAAACTTGATGCTAAAAATGATTCACTCTTAGCTAAGTGTGATACATTAGAAAAGGCTAATGATGAGCTCAAAGAAACAAATGATTCTATATCATCCAAACTCAAGGAGCTCAAATCTTCTAAGAAAGAGCTTAAAGATAAAAATGATAAACTTGAGTGGGTGCACAATGAGCTTGTCACTAGTTACCATAAGCTAAAAGATGAATATATAACTCTAAAGATCAATTATGATACCCTTATTATTGCACAAGAATTCTTACCAAATGAGCCATATGATGCTACTAACCATGTTGTTAAGATTGATATAGCTACCTCATGTGATGATTTAATTGATGAAAGCATTGAGCATGGATCTAGTAGCAAGGGCAAGCAAGTGGTTGAGTGCAATGACTATGATGAGTTTGTCAAGCTCAAGAGTGACAATGAGAAGCTAATGAAAGATCTTGAAGAGATGAAAAGTCACAACACCATTGTGCTAGAAACTCTTGATCATGACAAAGAGGTGATCCTTGAGAATGAGAAGCTAAAAGAAGAAATCAAGAAACTCAAGGAGGAGAAGAACAATGATATTCTCAAGGAAGAGAATAAGAAGCTCAAGATGGAGAAAGAGCATCTCAAGGTGGGATTGAGCAAGTTTGCTAGAGGCAAGCATCTCCAAAGTGAGCTACTCATGAATACCGTCATGAAGATGGATAGAAGTGGCATTGGATATATGGCAAGTGTAGAGAAGAAGAAGGCTCAATCTCAACACCAACAATCAAAGCCAAAGCCAAAGCCAAAGAGATGTTTTGAGTGTGGACTAGAAGGCCACTTTGCTCATGAGTGTCAAACTCCACCACCACAACCCTTGCCCAAGCATGCTAGACCCTTTGCTTTCAATGCTCACTACATGCTTAGAAAAGATTCGAGTGGAAAGATGAAAGTCATGTTCTTAGGTCCCCCCAACAAGAGTAGGCCTAAGAAAGTTTGGGTGGCTAAGTCACTTGTTGAGAAGGTGAAGGGCCCTCAACAAGCTTGGATCCCTAAAGCTTGAATCTCTTGTGTGTAGGTGAACTACAAGACCGGTGGAAGTCATTGGGTTATTGATAGTGGTTGCACTCAACATATGACCGGTGATCCTCGTATGTTCACCTCACTAGATGAAGAGATAGATGGACAAGAGAAAATAACATTTGGAGATAATTCAAAGGGCAAGGTTAAAGGATTGGGCAAAGTGGCAATATCAAATGATCATTCCATCTCCAATGTGCTCTATGTTGCTTCATTGAGCTTCAACTTGCTATCCGTTAGGCAATTGTGTGATCTTGGCTTTCAATGCTTATTCACCGAGAAGGAGGTGGTTGTATCCAAGGTAGATGACAATCAAGTGATATTCAATGGATTTAGATACAACAACTTATATCTTGTTGACTTCACCTCCGAAGATGCAAACTTGAAGACTTGCCTATTCACCAAAACAACACTTGGGTGGCTATGGCATAGAAGACTTGCTCATGTTGGGATGAGCTCACTCAAGAAGCTTATGAAGAATGATTTGGTGAGAGGGTTGAAGGATGTGAAGTTTGAGAAGGACAAGCTTTGTAGTGCATGTCAAGCCGGCAAGCAAGTTGCAAACACTCATCCAACCAAAGCTTTCATGTCAACCACAAGAGTGCTAGAACTCCTACACATGGATTTATTTGGACCAACAACATACAAGAGTTTGGGAGGAAATCTCTATTGTCTTGTGATTGTGGATGACTATTCAAGATATACATGGGTGTTCTTCCTTCATGACAAATCCGAAGTTGCATCTTGTTTCAAGAAGTTTGCCAAGAGAGCTCAAAATGAATTTGAAGTGAAGCTCAAGAAGATAAGGAGTGACAATGGCAAAGAGTTTGACAACACAAATATAGAAGCTTATTGTGATGAAGTTGGAATCAAACATGAAGTCTCCGCAACCTATACTCCTCAACAAAATGGTGTAGTTGAGAGGAAGAACCGGACTTTGATCACTCTTGCAAGGACAATGCTAGATGAGTACAACACCCCCGAAGCTCTATGGGCGGAAGCAATCAACACCGCATGTTATGCATCCAACCGCCTATTTCTTCAAAAGTTCCTTGTCAAGACACCATATAAGTTGCTAAATGGAAAGAAGCCGGACGTCTCCTTCTTTAGGGTGTTTGGTTGCAAGTGCTACATCTACAAGAAGCGGCAACACCTAGGGAAGTTTCAAAGGCGTTGTGATATAGGTTTTCTTGTTGGTTACTCATTGAAGTCCAAAGCATATAGAGTATTTAATCATGCCACCGGCTTGGTTGAAGAAACATATGATGTAGAATTTGATGAATCTAACGGCTCCCAAGGAGCACATGAGAATCTTGATGATGTAGGTGATGAACCATTGAGGGAGGCTATGAAGAATATTCCAGTGGGAGACATCAAGCCAAAAGATGATGAAGATGATGTACAAGTCATTAATCAACCCTCTTCATCAAATGTACCACAAGATGGTGAAAAAGTTGGGAGAGTAGAAAATGAAGATACTCATATCTCCCATGAGCAAATGGTGGTACAAGCACAAGATGTTGATGCTCCACAACCTCCTCCTCAAGTGGTCAATAGAAGAAATACACCTCTCCTACAAGATCATCCACAAGATCTCATCATAGGGAGTCCAACAAAGGGGGTGATGACTCGATCTCAAAAGCTTACTTCATTTATTGCTCATCACTCTTTTGTCTCTTGCTATGAGCCTACCAAGGTAGATGATGCTCTTAAAGATCCGGATTGGATCAATGCCATGCATGAAGAGTTGAACAACTTCACTCGCAATGAAGTTTGGAATCTTGAAGAGCGACCAAAAGATGCAAGAGTCATTGGAACAAAGTGGGTGTTCCGCAACAAGCAAGATGATCAAGGTGTTGTTGTGAGAAACAAGGCAAGACTAGTGGCAAAGGGGTTCTCTCAAGTTGAAGGTTTAGATTTTGGAGAAACCTTTGCACCGGTTGCAAGATTAGAAGCCATCCGTATCCTCCTTGCATATGCATCACATCATGAAATGAAACTATATCAAATGGATGTGAAAAGTGCATTCTTAAATGGCTTTATTAATGAACTAGTCTATATTGATCAACCTCCCGGGTTTGAAGACCCTAGATATCCTAATCATGTTTATAGGTTGTCCAAGGCACTATATGGGCTTAAGCAAGCCCTAAGAGCTTGGTATGAGCGCCTTCGGGACTTCCTTATTGAGAAGGGCTTCACCATTGGGAAGGTCGATACCACACTATTCACCAAGAAGCTTGATGGGCATATCTTCATTTGTCAAGTATATGTTGATGATATCATCTTTGGATCATCAAATGAAGACTCATGCAAAGAATTTGGTGAATTGATGTCTAAGGAGTTCGAGATGTCAATGATTGGTGAGCTTACATTCTTTCTTGGTTTTCAAGTCAAGCAAATGAAAGAAGGCATATTCATCTCTCAAGAGAAATACACAAAAGATCTTCTAAAGAGATTCAAGATGGATGAATGTAAGCCAATCAAGACCCCAATGCCTACCAATGGACATCTCGACCTAGATGAGGGAGGTAACTCGGTTGATCAAACTCTCTACCGTTCTATGATTGGTAGCTTGTTATATTTAACCGCATCTAGGCCCAACATCATGTTTAGTGTGTGTATGTGTGCTAGATTTCAAGCTAGTCCTAAGGAAACACATTTAATTGCCGTAAAAAGAATCCTTAGGTATCTTAAGCACACACCAAGCATTGGCCTTTGGTATCCCAAAGGAGCTTTATTTGAATTAATTGGCTATTCCGATTCGGACTACGCCGGATGCAAAGTTGATAGAAAGAGCACATCCGGAGGGTGCCATTTGCTTGGTAGATCACTTGTGTCTTGGTCCTCCAAGAAACAAAATAGTGTGGCTTTGTCCACTGCCGAAGCGGAATACATTGCCGCGGGTGCTTGTTGTGCACAAATATTATACATGAAACAAACTTTACTAGACTATGGAGTAGTTCTAGAGAAAGTACCTCTTTTGTGCGACAATGAAAGTGCGGTAAAACTTACAAATAATCCGGTTCAACACTCTCGCACCAAGCATATAGATATCCGCCATCACTTTCTAAGAGATCATGTAGCCAAAAATAATATATCACTAGAGGGTGTAAGATCCGAAGATCAATTAGCGGATATCTTTACTAAACCGTTAGATGAAGCTACATTTTGTAGATTGCGGAATGAGCTCAATGTACTTGATTTTAGTAACTTCACTAAAAATTGAGCTTGTGTTGTCCCTTGCATTCATTGTAATATACAACATGTTTAATTTGTAGCAATGCATATAGGGCTTGTCTAACATGGTTAAGATAACCGCCGAAAAGCGTGTGAAGAAGCTTAACCTTGGATCAAACTTGACAAGCAACTAGATTTACTTACAAGCATTACATATGCATGAATGTTGTTTTGTCGTTTTGTTCCATTTGCCCTCTTGTTGCCTAGTTTCTTAAAAAGAATTATAGCCTAAAGCAAAATATTTTGAAAAATATGAGGGTTTGAGAGAGGTCACTCACATCAGTCCCAATTGGTGTTTATTTGGATCTTATTCAAGTTGGGACTTGATTGGGAACAGGCAGCGCAAAGGAAGGTTGAAGGATTGCTGGAAAAGGTGCACCGGACGCTGCACCGGACGCTGCTGTCCAGCGTCCGGTCAGTTCACAGGAGGTGAACTGCTGTTAAAGGAGTGACCGGACGCTGCGTCTGTGCGTCCGGTCAGAAAGGGCTCAGCGTCCGGTCGATCGGAGGATGACAAAGTTAAACTGACCGGACCCTGCCTGCGTCCGGTCATGGACCACCGGACGCGTCCGGTCGCGATTCCAGAGGATTTGGACCTCTCTGGAATCGACCGGACGCTGGGTGGTAGCGTCCGGTCGCTACCACCGGAGCGTCCGGTCAGTGGATCTCGCGCATCTTAAGGACTCTTTTCCCCGTTTCCTTTTCTGTCACGTTCTTGGGGGTTACTTAACCACGTTCTCTGTCACCCGCCGTGACCTAGCCCAAGCCGCCGCCGTGCCCTAGCCCGAGCAGCCGCGCCGCCGCAGCCTCGCCGAGTCGCCGCCGTCCCTCGCGCCACCGCGCTCGGTCCCCTCGCCAAGCCGCGCCGCCGTCCCGCGGGCCTCCGCGCCTGCTCAGTGCCACGCCTCTGCAGCGCCCCAGGGCCCGCTGCCGAGCTGCGCGCCCCGGCCTCGCGCGTCACCGAGCCCCGCGCCTGCTCGCCTCCACGCCGTGCTCCAGGCTTCTCGCGCCCTAGCTCGTCGCTCCATCGTTGCCTCTTGCGCCGATCTGTTGATCATCAATTTGTGAGCCCTAGCCCTACTATCTCCTTTGTTTAGTACGAATTTTTTTTTTCTCAATCTTGATCTATACAATGGTGCCCTGGATCAATTTGTAGTCTCTGATTCACCATTACTTTCAGGACTTTCACCCTAACCCTAGCCTGGTTCCGAGGATCCCCCGCATGACATCTTACCTCTTCTCGGTTCGCTGATCGTCAGGTAGAAAGCCATTCGATTCAATTTCGCATCTACATTGCTTTCTCTGCTAGGTCTTCGCATCTATTAGACATATGGTATTTATTTGTATATCCATCTATTCTATCGTGCAGCGAGTCGGTTCCGTTGTGGTTCAATTGGCAGTTGGCAGTCAACTCGGAGCCAAGCTCGCGAGTAAGGATCGAGGCCAAGCCTCGAAAGCGACAGTTTGACAGTTGATCTTCATCAGCGTCAGTTCACCATCTTGTCAGTTCAGATGGCTCGCACCAAGAATGTTGGTGGTGGCCCAGGTGAAGATGATCGGAGGCCCCCGCCTCGTCAGCCAGCCAGATCCAAGGGCAAATCAACCAAGCAAGTAACATCCAAGAAGCGGAAGTACCCCGACGCAGAGACAGCCAGAGCAGCAGCTGTTGCAGAGGCCGCAGAGCGTGCCGAGAGAGGTGGCACCCACAGCGGAGTTGTCATTGCAGATCAGCCAGTTTCACCCACAGTCAGAGCTGCGATTGAGGAGGTTGAGCGTCGTCATGGTAGTCCAGCAGGGACTGCCATGTTTGCAGGACGACGGGTTGCCATTGAGGAGGGTCCGTCAGCACAGCAGCAGCCTCCACCAGCAGAGCCTCAGCTAGCCCAGGAGACTCAGGAGAGTCAGGAGACCGAGCCGGCACCTCAGCTACGCCGCTCGAGTCGTACCGGTGCTGCAGTTCCACCGAGGCCAGCTACACGGCGCAGGGGTTCACGCCCTCCGCCCAGACCACAGGGTCCGCCTCCAGTGGTTCACCTCGACTTGAGGGCCGCTACAGCCAGGCAGGTTCAGCAGCTGTGGTTTGTTGAGTTTGAGGTTTGGTTCCCTCCGAGGAGGGATGAGAGAGCAGCTGAGGGGTTCTACACGCCACTGCAGGAGGATTTCTACAATGCATATCTAAACAGTGGGGCAGTGTTCAGATCACAGAGGGTCTATCCGATAGAGTCCATTGTGGCAGCAGCCGGAGAGGGCATTCGGCAATACTTGTCATATTTGCCAGGACTGTCAGATCTGATTGGACGGACAGGGATATATGTACCTTCTTGGGTTCGTCAGTTTTATGCCTCGCTCTACATCGATCCTCATCACAGATTTATTCACTTTGCCTTCAACGGCAAAGACTATAGAGTGACGAGTAGCAGGGCCAGAGAGATACTGAGACTATAGGAGCAGCCTATAAGGATGCATGAGGTTTGCTATGGACATCAGGAGCCTCCCAGGCATCCTCATGGAGGGTTGGTGCCCCCTACAGACTTAGTGCGCCATTGCTTCAAGGAGCCATTTGGTGAGGGGTCGAGCAGGAACCCCAGTGACTTGACTCCTACAGCGAGGATACTAGAGGCCATTATCAGGAGGACACTGCTTCCCAGGTTGGGATACAGGGAGGGCCTGACTCGCTTACAGCTCTGGCTTCTCAATGCCATCATGCAGATGACAGTGTTTGACATCTGGGACCTCCTTCTTTCAGAGATGGAGGATACTATTGCTGAGGGATTCAAGGGTCGCAGGCAGCTTCCCTATGCTCACTGGATCACGTTCCTCATCCGCAGAGTTGTGATTGATAAGCCCCCTGGCATGATGGATGAGTATACAGGTGCCACTACAGAGTTCCCAGCTTACAACCTGTCACAGAGGATCAGACACGCCACTCCTCAGGCACCCAGTCAGCCTAGCTGTCGCCCCAATGTGCCAGAGTCTGCAGCTCAGCAGGACGAGATCATCAGAGGGATTGCAGCCACTGAGGAGGAGGAGCTAGAGGCACAGCAGGGAGTGAGTGAGTACAGTGACAGCTCTGATGACAACTACCAGCCTATACCTCAGATGCCTCCACGCAGACACGATGCAGAGGCCGGTAGCTCCAGTTCTGCTCCACCTGCTCCACAGACAGACCCCGCTCTCATTGCTATTCTTGAGCGAATGCAGCAGGATCAGACACGACAGGCACAGGAGACAGCTACAAACTTTGCACAGTTTCAGGCTCGTTAGGACGAGTTTCAGCGGCAGCAGCAGCTCCTTCAGCACCAGCAGTTACTCATGCAGCAGCAGCTCATGGGATTCATGCAGCATGTAGTGACAGCCATTGGGATTCCACTGCCACAGACTTCGCCCCAGCTTGCACAGCCTCCTACCACTTCGACGACTCCAGCAGTACAGCCCATCGGGCTTCAGAGTCAGGGACAGCCTCCAGCTCAGTTTACTTCACCTCCTGTACAGGTGTCCCAATGGTTAGCTTCACCTGGTGTAGCCCCGCAGTTCACCCCTTATCACACGGGTTTCTCACCAGAGTAGACTTCCTCGCTATTCGTGCCTGAGTCGTCAGTCTCTAGGAGTCTTGGAGCATCATTCAGCGAGTTGACCAGCATGCCTACTCCGCCTCACATGCATACTGCCGGTCCGTCTACAGCAGCTCCAGCTATCATGACTACTCAGAGGCTCCCCTCGTCTATCGCCTCGTCAGATCCTACGACAGACATACTTGCAGCTTCACAGGCAGCACCAGCCCTAGCTCAGACCCAGACCGCTTCAGCGACACTTCCTGCTTCAGAGGGTCAGTCAGTTCAGAGCTCAGGGTCAGATGATGATGGCGCCCAGTTCCACCTTGCTCCACGTACTTCAGCGCCCGACTCGTCCGCTGCAGCCCCGCCGACCGACCCTTAGGTTTTGGTGTTTGACGCCAAAGGGGGAGAGGGTTTGAGTATGTAGACTTAGGGGGAGCGAGTTTAGGGGGAGCTAGTTATCTAGTATTAGCTTATTATATACATTTGGAGTTTTATTTGTGTGATACACTATTACTTATGCATTCGTGTGTTTTCTTTCATGCATACTATTATATATACATGTGATAGTGCTATCTACATGATTGTGATATTTGACATGTGTGATTTCTATTTTGCTTTATCTATATGTCATATCACTTGTGGAATGCTCATTTGCTTTTGCTTCCGCATTTTTACTTCGAAGCAAATGAGCTTTGTTATTTGTACTCATGCTTAATTCATATCTTTTGAGTACATTGTGTTGGCTTGGGTCATATAAGCTTGACTAACTCTTTTGTTCTTATTGACAAAAGCTTATATGAACCAAGCCCGTCAAAAACCTCACTCCATAACATACTCGAGGTGGTATTGTCATCAATCACCAAAAAGGGGGAGATTGAAAGCATCTAGGCCCCTAGTTGGATTTCGGTGATTAATGTCAATACAAGATTACTATGACTAACGTGTGTTTTGCAGAGGCAATTAAGTTAGGTCATGGTAATGGAGATCGATTGGGCAATCGAGGTTGTCATGCCCCTACGATGGAAATCGTTTCGGTTTTCAAAGGATGGACGACAAGGTTAAGGATAACTAGTTCTAAGTGTCGATTGAAGTTGGAGAGACACTTAGAGTAGTTTAGGACTTTGTTTTTTCCTTTGGCCGTACTATGAAGGGGGGTATGAACGGGTAGCTTGACCTAGTTGAGTCTAGTGAGTTAGGTGTGGTGCACACTTGTTAAAACTAGCTCTAGGTAGCTCCTATGAATGCCTAAGATCCTTTGGAGCAAACTTCATTCACATATGTTCGGAAGTTGGAAGTGAATGGAGGGTCAAATACTGATCGGACGCTGGCTCCGGTGCGACCGGACGCTGGCCGCAGGGTCCGGTCAGTTCATTTGACCGAGAAGATCAAGTCTGGTGTGACCGGACGCTGGGAGGTCATGTGACCGGACGCTGAGGGCCAGCATCCGGTCAACTCCAGTAAGGGTCCAGACTTGGAAAAGTGTGACCGGACGCGTCCGGTCAGTGTGACCGGACCCTGAGTATCCTGCGTCCGGTCGTTTACAGTAAACATCCAAGAGCGACCGGACGCGTCCGGCCGGTACTGACCAGACCCTGACAGCGTCCGGTCATCACTTGAATGCTAGTTCGCGGGTTGAACTGACCGGAGCGTCCGGTCATCACGACCGGAGCGTCCGGTCATCCCGCAGAAGCTCATAACGGTTCGTTTTTCAGGCTGGCTTATAAATAGAAGCTCTACTCGTGAGTGGAGTATCCTTTGCTCATTCCAACAGCTGAGAAACACGTTTGTGAGTGCCAAGAAGAGTAAGATCCTAGTGAGGTGTTTGTGATTTGAGAATCCAAGAGAGTAGCCTCACTAGCAAATCAAGAGTAGCAAAGTGTGCATCCATCTTCTCATTAGGCTTCGCGTGGTCAAGTGAGAGTTCATGCTTGTTACTCTTGGTGATCGCCATCACCTAGACGGCTTGGTGGTGATTGGGAGTTTGGTGTTCACCCGGCGGAGCTTGTGGGTGACCCAACTCAAGTTGTGAGCGGCTTTGGGTGATTCGCCGCGATGGAGTGTCGAAGAATCAACCCATAGAGAGCACTTGATCCTTGCGTGGATCAAGGGGGAGCTACACCCTTGCGCGGGTGCTCCAACGAGGACTAGTGGGGAGTGGCGACTCTCCGATACCTCGGCAAAATATCGCCGCGTTCCTTTCTCTCTCTACTTACTTTGAGCTCTTACTTTGAGTATTTACTTTGAGCAATTCAATACTTGTTTTACATCCATAGAATTGCTTGCTAGAGTAAGTTTGGAACATAGGTTGAGAGGTTGTTGTGCATTAGTTTGATTCAAACACTTTTCTAGGCACAAGGGGTTAATTGGGCTATCCGTAGGATTTGATTATTGCAAGAGAATTTAGAATTAGCCCAATTCACCCCCCCTCTTGGGCATCTTGATCCTTTCAAGCTTGACGTAACACCCTACATCATGTGCTATGTTATTTTGTATTGATTGTGTATCAGATTTGATATATCTCATCTAGGGGACCCCTGCCTCTCCTTATATACTCTGGAGGGGTAGGGTTACAAGGAAAATATCATATTTGGTATTATATAATAAATCACATCTTCTTATAGCCTTGCTGTGCACACCTTGATCTTATGGGCTGGGCCACCTCTAATGGTGTGGCTCATGTCTTGTCTTGTAGGTACCGGGGGTATATCCCCCACAGGCGCCTAGGGTGCAACAGGGGCCACATTGGTGGAAGGTGGGAGCTATTGAGGGAGAAGGTGGCGGCAACACTAGGAGGAGACAGGAGCTAGAGGTTGCACCGCGGAAGGGTGGGGAGGCAACAACATGGTGATAGAGGAGAAACAAGACTGGAGAGAAGGAGAAAGGAGAAAATATGAGACTGGTTTGTGGACCCCATGACCCCATTTGCCACGTCATGTCCAAGTCAACGAAGCTACGTGTCAAAACCAACACATCAGCGCCAGTGCCACACTACGAGAAATCCACCTTTGGAGAGATCATGGAGGTAACTTGCACGGTTTTGTTAATTGAAAGAGTGTCAATACTAGGTTTTGCTTTTTTAGGGAGAATTCCCATGCTCAAATGATAGTTAACAAAAGCAGATAAGGACTTTTTCCACATCTCTTCTCTGTTGACTTAAGAACTCTATGGCCATCCTAGTTCCTTTATGGTCTTCAACTACAACTTTACAAGCTCATAATAAGCCGAATAGGATGAAAAGGAACCAAATACGAATGATTATGGGCATTTTTCTCATATTCGAAGTCAGCTATGGATAATGTTGAATGTTCATCTAATAGATGTAATAGATATATGATTTTGAATACTCATAATTTGGATATGATAGAGATATTGAATGTTCAAATTTAGATAGGGATTATCTATTTGGTATTCCTACCTCGAAAATAGACAAATATCGAGAAATATTCGTTATGTTTTCATGCCCGATCAGTGATATGCACAATATATCCCTAAAAAAATACCAATCATAATAGGAAGTACGACACATATGACGACTCAATATATACTTCTAATGCCAAAGAGTGTTGTTATATTCTTTTTCTAAAGGAGTGTGATTATATTCTTGTATGTGCATTATATATTATGGAGCTCCCCTTCCTAATCTATTTATTGTTATCGTACCCCCTCTGTCATAAAATATAAGGGATATAAGTTTATCTTAAGTTAAATTATAAAGTTTGACCAAATTTATTAAGAAGAGTATTATATATATAACATCAAAGATGTAAATTATGAAAATATATTTCATAACATATCCAATGATGCTAATTTAACGATGTAACTATTATTTTTCTTTTCCATTGTTTTGATCAAAGTTAACACAGTTTGAGGACAAACTTAAATCCCTTATATTTCAGGACTAAGAGAGTATCACAAAAGCTTCAAAAAAAAACCACGCCCACCAAAATAACCTATAAATTATTAAATTAATGAAGAAAACTATACCATTAAATTTGATGATAATCTAAAGGCTTAGAATACCACTTTGTTTGGTTCATGACCTGTCATACAACAAGGCTGCTAGATAGCGATTTCCAACCTAAACATACAAAACTAGCTAGACGCCCACGCAAAGATGTCTGGATTGAAACCAAACAAGTTGTAAACTAAAGAGTCCATGCCTAATATTAAGGTCTACAGTTAAGAGATTAGTTGGAAAAAGACAGAAGAACCTACGTGGCTCCATTGTTGTAACGGTTTAGATTAAGCTAAAGAGTTCATACATAACATAAAATATTAAGGCATAGAAAATTATGAGATTAATTAGAACCAGAGAAAAATCTACAATGTTGGATTTTATAATGATCTAACGGCTTACATGAAACTAAAGAACATGTGCCACTACTACAGAAATTAACTGTAGGGGCGGCTCTAAAGCCTCTGTAGGAGCGGCTGCGCCAGCCGCCCCTCCTAGGATGTTCCTACAGAGGGTGCCTCTGTAGGAGCGGTTTCCTGACCGCCCCTGCAGGGGCGGTTGGTGTTTTCAGCCGCCCCTACAGTGCCCTCTGTCGAGGCGGCTGGTAATATCAGCCGCCCCTGTAGTGGACTTCTGTAAGGGCGGCTGTATCACCAGCCGCCCCTGCTGTGTGTATTTATAAGGGCGGTTCAATCAAGAACCGCCCCTACAGTGGATTTTCCAGCAAAAAAAATAATTCAAATTCAAATCTGACCACACACACATATATATATATATATATATATATATATATATATATATATATATATATATATATATATATAAAATTCAAATTCGAATCTGACCGCCACAAATATACATATATACATCCACAAACACAAGACCATGTTGAAAACTTTAGAAGGCGCAAGTATTAGCTTCCATGTTGAAAAACATGACAAGAGTAAATAATTTATCAAAAACTATTGTGACAGTTCTATCATTCTCTCAGAAATATAGAATTTTATCTCATATTTTCTACAATCCTTCAGGAAGCTGTTGATATCAGTGCAACCACAAACTTCAATCTTAACTCATGCTAATTTAGTACAAAACGAGAAATGACAGATGAAGCACACTGGAGCATCACTAGACCAAGATACTCACAGGAGTGAAGAACTTGGATGCACTTAGAGGTATACAGCCAGGTAGTCCACCAATCTGAAAGAATACAGAAAAAATGAAAGAATCAGCTGATGCACTTAGATGACACTACCATAAGTTACATGTGCTATAAAATCAATTTTCTCAGGAATCAGGTGTAAAGCTTCCATGTTGCACAAACTCTGAACCCAACAAAAATAGTACCACACCACATATATAGAAGCTGGAAATATCCCAAGTTTTATTTTTAGTTCCCAGACTTTGTGTATAGAGCATATAACATATATTGAAACCAATTACTAAAAGAAATTCAAGTTTGGATGTTGCAAGTTGTGACAAAGTGGTATAGATACATGTAGAGATAGCATATCGAACAAAATGTATGCATAGATAATTAGATATCAATTTCCAAGGTAAAGCTTGGTACAAGTACATTTAAGTTAGAATCTTACATTATACAAGTCAATTACCAGTTCATCAGGGTTTGGCGAAAATGCACTATTGATATAGACAAACTGTTGGCAACACAGACCACAACTCAGTAAAATTCCAGTGTCATAGATAAAATTCTCATAGAACTGACAATTATATTCCTACCAGTGTATCTTGATGAAGTTGTCGGCGAAGAAACTCTATGACCTTCAAAAACTTATCTCGTCCTGAAATCTGGTACGAGATACACAAATAACAACTTAATCAGGTTCAAGGTATGAAAACAAAGGAGAACGTCACTTAAGCCAATTTTAGGGACAGACTGCAGTAACAAGCTGATGATGACAGGATTTAACAAAATCAACCACTTGAACTAAATCCTTGTGCCAAGGTTTACTTAGTGACATACTGACATGAGGCAAAGATCATGTCTAAAGGACTAACCAGAGAAAGATTACAGCGACTTTTTCACAAAAGAGAAATAAACACTACCAATAAGAAGCATTTAAGCAACTATATGGAACTCACTCTCTCTTAGTACTACACGACACAACATATATGGATCTAGCTGCGAGGGATAGTGCCATGGACGACACCCACCATATGCTCGATCAAATGACTACAAGGTTTAGCTCTCTTTAGCGGACAGTTATACTTTGCATATGAAGGGCTTCTTTAACTGATAGAAAACTTTGGTCTTTGATTCATTAGAATCTACTAAACCATACCTGTCACAGTGAAGAAGATAAGAATCTTTTGTAAACGAAGACATGATTTTTAGAGGCCTCAGAAACAAAGCAATCATCATTTGTTCATCAACTTGGAGCGTCAAGGCATGGTGTTAACTGATGGCCAAAAAAGGCATGGTGCTAATTGGTTTACCCTCAGAAACTGCATGATATCAGTAACATAACACTCATGCCCAGTACCTCACAAGCGAGCGAACATCAGATCATATCATTGAGCAATGCACATGTAATTTTCATCACAGGCTCAAGAAGGAAACAATAGCAAGGCGAGAGGGACGGCTGCTTGTATTGGAAGCTGTGTTGCTGAGGTGGACCAATCAGATAAGACGAAGATGATGTGGTGCTGGCATGGACCAATCGCAGTTCTAGGGGCGACGTGTACCAACTCGCTACCCAGGGAGGCCTTCCTGAATAGAGGGCTCAGAAACATAGCAATGATCATCATTTGTTCATCAACTTGGAGCCTCAAGGCATGGTGATAACTGGTTGACCCTCAGAAATTGCATCATATAAGTAACACCCATGCCGAGTATCTCACAAGTGAACGAACATCAGATCATATCATTGAGCAATGCATATGGAATTTTTATCATAGGCTCAAGAAGGGAAAAAAATAGCAAACGGCAGACGCTAAGATCATCTGATCATAACCAAATCTCGGTTTAGAATCAGAAGGTTGACCACAGTAGGGGAGCTAGGCAACGTGACCCCAAAATCGCCTCTAAAATCAGAAAAGGATGTGATTTTGCGGTCATAATTTGGCCGCTAACCATAAATCTGGAATTTGAATGGCACTTAAGCTAACATGGACTAAATTTCACAAAATTAGAACTGCATAGAACCACGGCAGAATTACCTCTGGGAACTGCATTTTAATATTTTATCATATTCTTTAGAGGTAATAATGCAGGATCTTAACTATTGTATGCAATTTCCAAGCAGGTTGTAGCTAAGAATCCCTCTCTGCACCTACCATGGGTTCTTACAAATTCCTTTACATGTTGGAAATCACCAACATATAAGAAAAAAAGAGCACTGTAGGGGATTCTATCATATTGCTATTAAACTTACGTAGTCATAACCAGCATAACTACCAAGAAATGAAAGCAGCATTAGTTGACAGACAAATAATTTCGCAGACAACCAAAGCAGCATTAGTATGCACAAAAAAAATTAACAGCCATGTAACAAAGGTTCTGAACATGCTGAATCGTATCTCAGAAGGATGCATGAATACACGCACCTCTTGTCGACTGGCCATGCTTGACATAGTGTACCAAATCAGGAACCTGCAACAAACAAATCGAGGTACATCTAAAAAAATACAGAGGCATAAAATCGAACTACAGCCATAGGAGGACCTCAGCTAGGTGCACACACCACAGGGAGCGAAAGGAGCCGGGGGCGGGTTCGGCGTGGCAGAGAGAGAGAGAGAGGAGTCAGGGGCGGGGTTCGGCGCTAGGAGCTCCCGACCTAGGGTTTCCTGTAGCATATGAACGCCCGCGGGCTAGAGGAGGATGCGGCGCCGGGGGGCAGGCACGCTGGCGGGCAGCCACCGGCATGGCCCGGTCACGCTGCGCCGTGGCCGGGGATAGCCACCGCCGGCGGCCACGCGCGGTGCCGCGGCAGAGGCCGGGGAGCGCGGTGAGCCGACGGCACTTGCCCGGGCGGCACGCCGTGGGGAGGCGGAGGAGGAGGACGAGGGCGACCGCAGCCGCGCCGCGCTGCTGGCGCCGGTGGTCGCCCTGGACGCACGTCGGGAGAGATCGGGAGAGGGAGGGAGCAGACGAGAGAAAGCGAGGAAGGGGAAGGAGAAGCAGAGGTTTGGGGAAGGGAAATCAGAAGCTGGATATTATGTTCGTTTCGCTGGATTCTGAGAAGAAGCCGTAGAAGGTAAATAAGAGCGCGAAGAACTCGAAGAAGCCGGAGAGGACGACGGGAAGCTGCTCCGGACGAGAATCAGATTCAAGAGATCTGGGCCATCGATTCGAAAATCCGACGGAGGAAAAAATTTCTGCCGACTAGGACAGGGCTCCTGTCGGAGGAGCATGTCCGGCTTGTCTAGGTAAATTATACTGTGATACAGCTGAGATAGCAGCTTTAGTTCAACACAAATTTACTTTCGTTGTCAAAGTTCTACAAATCAAAAGCATAAGATCAATATAACGTATATTTAAGGTCCTAATAATAAAGGAAAAAATTGGAAATCATCCAGCTATACCAACCTTAAAAAAAAATAAAAAACATTTTTGCTAAACTAATTTGATAATTTTGAGATACCAAATGATCTCAAATGAAAATTTGATAAACACCAAAGTTGTAGAGGTCATGAAGATCTACAACTTTTATTTTGGTCATCTTGTCATTTGACAAAATTTGAACCTTTCAAATTTAAAATTTTGAAAAATGACAAGTTTGAACCAAAATTTGAGACCCAAATTGATTTCAACATAAAAAGTGATGAATACCAAAGTTGTTCAACTCATTAATATCTACAACTTTTATTTTAGTCATCTTGTCATTTGACAAAATTTGAACCTTTCAAATTTGAATTTTTAAAAAATGACAAGTTCGAACCAAAATTTGAGACCCAAATTGATTTCAACATAAAAAGTGATGAATACCAAAGTTGTTCAACTCATGAAGATCTACAACTTTTATTTTGGTCATTTCTTCATTTAACAAATTTTTAGTATACATTGTTCACTAATCTTACACATGTCTCATAGTTTATAAAACCATATGAGAGATGTGTCACATTTGTGAACAATGTCACTACCACTTTGTCATATGAAGAAATGACCAATACAAAAATTGTAGATCTTGATGAGTTATTCAACTTTGATATTTATCACTTTTTCAGCTGAAATCATTTGGGGTACCAAAATCTTGTCTGAAGTTGTATTTTTTTGAAATTCAAAATTTAAATTGCTCAAACTTTTCATATATATATATTGACAAAACCAACAAAATAAATTGATAGAGAATGATTTTAGAAAATTTTAGGAAAAAAATCATCAGATTTGGAGTTAGTATGAGGAAGAAAAACTAGTTATAAATTTGACCCACAGATTAAAAAAAGAAATCACACTGTTCAGTATGATCACGTAAGGATCATCTAGAACAGTGTGATTTCTCTTTTTAATCTGTGGGTAAACTTTATAACTAATTGTTCTCCCTTATACTAACTCCAAATGTGATGGCTTTTTTTCCTAAAAATTTCTAAAATCATGCTTCAGCATTTAAGTTTGATCAAACTTGGATGTGACAATGTTTTACACATTTTAAAATTTGAAATTTGAAATTTGACAAGTTCAAACCAAATTTTAAAACCATAAATGATTTCAGATGTAAAAGTGATGAATACAAAAGTTGTTCAACTCATCAATATCTACAACTTTTATTTTGGTTATCTTGTCATTTGACTAAATTTGAACCTTTCAAATTTTGAATTTTTAAAAAAGACAAATGGGCACTGCAGGGGCGGCTGGTGATTGAGCCGCCCCTACAGATCAACCCCAACTGTAGGGGCGGCTCAGGTTACCAGCCGCCCCTACAGTGCCATCTATAGGGGCGGCTGGGCTGCTGGGGCCCGAGGACGCCCACTATAGGGGCGCCCCCAACCCCAGCCGTCCTTATAGTAAAAATGTCCCCGTTCCTACAGTAAGAATTTGGCGTAGTGTGCCTAATATAATTAACAAATAGTAAATTTGAAATAATAAATTAAGAAAATAGCAATTTGGTTTCCATACTAGTTGGAAAGGGAAATATCTATATAAAGTGTCAACATAAAACACCATTAGTAAAGAAAAATTCGAACAAAAACTATGAAAAGTTAATAGTTTGATTTCCAAATAAATTCTAAGTAATGTGCTTCCTTCAAACAATAGTTTCAAAAGAAACCACTATGTTCTATCAAAAGGACTGAGAAATCCAAGGTTCATTAAGAAAAGAGAAGAACCTATATGTTGTTGGACTTTAAGGTGATCTAACAGCTACAATTAAATCATATAATTTATGCTAATATGATTAGTAGACAGTAAGGCCTCGACCTTAAGAGACGAATAAAAAAATAAGAGGCCTTGACATTAAGAGACGAATAAAAAAAATAAGAACCCACACTGCTAGTTTTATGATGATTTAAGGGTTTAGATTAAACAAAACGTCCATGTCCCATACAATTAGTAAATACTAATTTTAAAATAATAAATTAAGAAAGAATAGAAATTTGATTTCCATACAAATAGAAAAATACCTAAATAAAGAGTTTATGTAAAACACAATTAGTAAAGGCAAATTTTGAATTAAAACTATGAAAAGTTGATAACTTGATCTCTAAATGAATTGTAAAGAAAAGATTCATAAATTAATTATATTAGTAAATAGCAAAATCACAAATTACATATTATAAATTTTATTTTCATATGTTGGAAAACGACACGTAAATAAAAAGTTATTGTATTACAAGTTTTAGAAAGTGTGATTATAATCTCTTTTGTATTGAAAGAACCGTGATTATATTCTTGTACAGTTGTATGTGCATTATGAGCCTGTTTGATTTTCTTGTCCAGGCAAAGTTGTCTAGCCAGATAGTAATCGAGGGCATCAATTTTAAGTACCTAGCAATCAGGATTATTGCTCGGTAAGCTGTCATGTATAGTAATTGTAGAAGCTGATATGCCAGCTGCTGGCTACTACTAACAACTGTTTACATAGGTCCACTGTCCACCCAAGTAAAAGAAGAGGCCCAAAGGCCAAAAAAAAAAAAAAAGTGCACTGCAGCCGGCAGCACGCGTTGCTTCCACTCAAGGCTCAAGCGTCCCGGCCCCGCACACCTAACAATCCACGTTCAAAGATCAAAAAAGGCGCGACACAGATTCCAGATGCGCCACTCAACCACTAAACCATATCGCGCGCATGCATGCGAAGCATGCACGGCACGACACACAACCAAACTCCGACCCAACAACGAACAAGGGAAACAAAAAAAATAAGAACAAAAAACATCTTCTGCTTGCAGTAATTAAATCCTCTCTTGTCCAGTAGGAATTAGGAAAGCATATTATTATACCTGCATTATGTCCATGCTTATTATCAAGCACGCTGTTTAGTACAGAAGCCTTAATCACTAATCTTTGGCCTTGGCATTGATGGTGGCGGCGTCAGTGACGCCGCGACGGCGAGAGCGACGGTCGCCAGGTTCTTGAACTCGGCGTCCTCCGCGGCCAGCGGCGACGTGTCGTCAGCCTCGCCAAACGCGTCCTCGCACGTCTCGGGCGCGTCCAGAGCCGCGCTGAGCTGCGTGACTGCGTCGTCGATGACGCCCTCCGTGCCGTGGGCGAGCTCCTCCTCTGCCTGGTCGAGCTGGTCCACGGCGTCCGAGTATACCTCCGCGCACACGGACAGGCGGTCCCGCCTCCTCGCGTCCCTCTCGAGCGCGCTCATGGCCTCGATGCGCGCGGCCGTCGCGTTGGCCTTTGCCTCGGCGATCCTGGCCGCGATGGCGGCGAGGCCGCGCGCGTCGGTGGCCTCGGCGCTGGCCTTGTCGGCCTGGAAGATCCTAATGCAGTAGTCGTAGCCGATGGATGGGTGGCCGGCGGCGAAGGACCTGCATGTGTCTTGCAGCGGGGAAGACCTGCACATCGGCAAGCTGAGCAGGACGAACAACACGGAGGAGACTAGCTTCATGGTGGCGCCGATGATTTTTTGCTTAGCTAGTTAACTTGCGGGGGCGACGTGTTGAGAGTTGGATGTGGATGGCAGAGACACAGTTGGTGGCTTGGTGCCGCCGGCCGGCTCGTAGCTAATAAGTAGTCGTGCAGACAGAAAAATGCCCTCCGAGTGTACAATATCCGAATAATATTTATATATTTATATTTATGAAGGAAGGTTCTAATAACGTGTACAAGTGTTGACTCTGATTTAGGTGCCATAACACCCCAGTATTAATTTTATATGGAGTATGGGTGGTCTTATTCCTTTGAAAAACCAATATGGTGTTATTTTCATTAAAATTTTCGTTCGATTAGACCAAAACCAGCATATAGACAAATCGGTCTGGTTTTGGTTTTAGTGTCAACAACAAGGCACATAGAAGAGGGCCGATCACGATGCCCGTCCGGGTCCAGTCGAGCCAGAAGAATCTCGGTCGGCCCAAACTGAAAAAATAGGCCCACTGCCACACTGCTCCGGCTCCGGCCACAGCCGAGACGCGACTAGCAGCAGCCGCTTGCTCAGATCGGCAGCGGCGGCGGCGGCGGCGGCGGAGATGGCGATCCGGTACTGGCAGATGGCCGCGGCAGCCGTTGGGTTCCGCCTCGTCCTGGTTCTCTTCGGCGGGGACCTCCACCTTGCCTCTCGCCCTGAGGTCTCCACCCCCCTCACCTCCCTTCGCCGCCGTAAGCGCGTCCCCACGCCCTATCCTCCTTGTGATCCGGACCGTCGTGTGGCTTCGCCGTAATTCGAGCTTTGGTTTCTCTCTTCTCTGTCTTACAGTGGCGGAAGGCTACTGGCTGAAGCAAGCGTCCGTGTCGCCGTACTCCGGTAAGTTACACGACCCCGTTCTTGCACCCTTCTCACTTTGACAGTTGCATCTGAACTCGTGACCAATGAGCTAGTAGTAGTTGCTGCACTGAGTTGTTATGCAGTGGATCAAGTAACACAGGGTGTGTTTCCACATAAAAGACGAAGTAGCATAGGTTTGCTATATCTAAACCAAGTGACATCACATGGTTAATGAAATACACTTTGATTGGTTCCTTGCACTGCTCTGTCTTATGCTATGAACTGGAAGGATGATTTATCCTGTTGATCGATTTCTCTTTCAGGTTCTATGTATCACGGTTCCCCGTTGCTCCTGTCTGTTCTTGGTCCATTAACTAATAGCAGGTGATTAATCCTTTTTTATGATATTTCTGCCTTCGTTGCTCCTGCTATACCATCCCAGCATTTGTTAATTTTGACAAAGTTTCATTTGAAAATCGAAATGTTAACATCCATAGATTTGATGGTATTACAGGCCTGACGGACATCATGCTCATATTTACTGCAGGTAGAGATATGTTGGTATCTACCTTTTCTTGCAACTAACGTGTGCTTTTAACCTTTTATAAGATTTACAAATTGTTGATATGTAGTTGGCTTTTTTTTGAAAAATAGTTGGTTTCCCATAGCTTTCTTTTATTTGTCTCAGCATGTGACTAAAAATAAAATAATATCCTCAAACATCTTCCATTGATTGAATTTTGTTGGTGGTAAAGTAATTCCTGTTACGCTCATCAATGCACAACACAGTTTGATTTTTGTGGCTGTAGATTTTCTAGCTGCCATGCTCATCCGAGCAACTGGGCATAAACTCCAAATGGCACGGAACAGAAGTTTGAAGTCACTTGACCTCACAAAGGCAGTAAACGATACAGGTGGATCATAGCAATTAATGTTATGTTTTTTCATTCCTCTCTGAATGTGCCCTATCAAATTTACCCAAACAAGCCGGAGGTGGTTTCCCGAAGGAAACACCGTCCACGTCGCCCGAAATTCCTGCAGCCGTCCGATCTGCCGATCAACGGTCCAAGAAAAAGAAGCGGATTCCGTCGGAGGCAGCTTCTCCTGCTTTATCCGGCTTCTCAGCTGCTTCGTCTCGGCTTCCCTAGCTTCTCATCAGAATCCGGCCTGGCCTGGCAAATATATACTTGGGCTTCCGCTTCTCGTACTACCTTAAATGGGAAAATATTGGGTGCAGCAGAGGGGGGGGGGGGGGGGGGGGGGAGACAACCCTCTAAAAACATGCACACCCATATTACATCCGTAGATGTACTTTCTCACAAAAGTTGGGATGCAAACTCATTTTGTAGAGATTTGATGAGTTTGCATCCAACTTTTGTGACCAAGTACATCTATGGATGTGCATTGTTAGAAAATTTCTAAGCATCTTTTTGGGGGGTGGGGGACTTTTCTGCCAAGATGGTGTTTTTTGCACACAATATTTTCCCAGCTTAAAAGTGCCTTAGTTTCTTACCCTGTTACCAACATTGTTGTACTTGTTTTACCATAGATTGTTTCTTACAATATCAATATGGTTTTGATACTCGCAACTTGTAAACTGCAAAATTCAAAAATAGACATAATTTATTCACAAATTTAGTGATTGGCATGTTGCCATTCTTTATTTTCATAGTATTATCTGGAAGACACAGCCCATTTTTTTTCCTTTCTTGTAATGCTCCAGTAATAAAGTAGTTATGAATTTCTCACATTAAAACTGAAGTTGCGTAGCCTCTGCTTTCATGGTAGCACTTGTTTTGCTGTCTGTAAGTATGTACAACCTATCATGGAAATGTTCTTTGTACTTAACAGTCTAATGCTTTCAGGTTTCGCTTACTATTTGTTAGACTGGTACTTATTATTCATAACAATATCATTGATGCAGTTAATGTAAGCGCTGGAGATGTTGCTTCTCTCATATATTTGTGGAACCCTTGGGCAATAGTCACTTGTGTGGGTTCATGTACATCACCAATCGAGAATCTAATGGTTGTAATAATGATCTATGGAGCCTGTTCACGTAAGATGGTCTCAATTTTGTGTTTCCATTCCTTATTTTTCTAGTATGAATTAAAACCTCCAATCTCAAAACTGGAAATCACACTTTTATCTCATTTTGCTTCAGTTTCTATTTCAAAATGAATCCTGGTATTTGACAAATCATCAGTTAGTAACTTTGTTATTGCGATTGGGATATTGATCCTTGGGTAACCTAGAGTTCCCAAGTTTTATGCTGGTTAATAAATCTGTATTTGTAATTTTTATTAGGTCTGGCTCCTCTTGCTGCTTTTGGATATGTTATGGCCACGCATCTCTCTCTTTATCCTGCAATTCTCATTGTACCGGTCAGTACCACAATTTCTGTTTGCATTTTCCATTTCAGTTCAAATGTCCGATCATATCTGCTACTAACCTGCATGGTTGTCTACTAAAGAATATAACTCTGTTTCAGGTCATTCTGTTGCTGAGTTATGGTCCAGATGCTCCTCCACCAAAAGTATTTCTTATTAAAGGGTCAAGTGCCAGTAAAAGTGACGAGTCAGACAACGATAAAACAACCAGACAGAGAGTTGTTCAACAGTTTTCATGGAAACCAGTACTTCACTTTATATTTTGGCTGTTTATCTGGTCATGCCATGTGTTGTTATTGAGCAGCGTGATTCTGAAGAAAGTTGGTGGCCTCCACGAGATGTTTGAAAAGTAAGATGCTATAAGCTCCTTTTGCGGCCTTCAGGGGGATGTGTTTCCTGGGAAGTCACCAAATTCATCTCAAAATATGCACTAGTTTGCCCTAAGCCTTCGCTTAAAAGACAGCTTTTCTTAAAGGAGTGAGGTATAACTTTGCTTAGGAGTTTGGTTCAGACATTTGCAAATTGTGTTGTCCTTGTAAAGGCGGTTTTCCCTATCTTAGGAGTTCAGTCTCTGAACTTCATCTCATAAACAGCTCTTTTCATTTCCAATCAACTTATTTTGTCCGTCACCTGATTACTGATGTGCTGTTGTTTGCAGGATGTATGGTTTTATACTTACAGTGAAGGACCTATCACCAAATATCGGTGTTTTATGGTAAGTGTTGAGATTTTTCTAATAGAATATTTGTCATTGTCACTCAAGCATAGTTCCAATGTGTCTTATACATTTTGAGAATGACTGCAGGTACTTCTTTGCTGAAGTCTTCAACTTCTTTAGAAATTTCTTTCTTATAGTCTTCAATATGAACATCATTTTTGTGGTCTTGCCATTGGCCATCCGATTGAAGCATCGTCCGTGCTTTCTTGCATTTGTTTACACTGCAATTGTGGCAATATTGAAATCATATCCATCGGTGAGTTTTTTTTTTATATTTTATATCATATTTCTAAAAAAATAGTCTTTCAGGTGCAAAATATTGCCATAGCTATCTGTTTTGTTTGTGTGCTCTGGTTTTTATTTTCAATCTGTTGATATGTGTCTTATTATGATTTTTCCTGAAGGCTGGAGATTCAGCTCTGTATCTTGGTCTTCTGGGCTTATTTGTCAACGAGTTAGCAGGTAGGTAGCAGTTCTACTACATAATGTTTTTAATGGTTCCTAGAGAATTAATAATGCTTTATGTTTACATCTTGCAGAAATGCAGTTCACATTCTTCTTATTTTTCGGATATATTGGAGTCTCCCTGCTTAGCCCTGTCATGCATAATCTGTGGATCTGGAGGGTCTCTCTCTTGCTCTGTGAATTAACACCATTGTCAGGGACTTGTAATGCAAAGAGTGTTTCTAGTATATCGTTGCTAACCTGACAGGGTTTTCCTTTCAGGGCACTGGTAATGCAAATTTCTACTTCGCCACTGGTTTGGCTTATACTTGCCTTCAGGTAACCAAATACTCTTATCATATGCTTTTCCCCTTTTTGTGACAATACCTACCATTCCACTACTGGCAGCTTTTCTTGCAAACAATTCTTTAAAAAAAATTGTAGAATTCTTAGCAGGAATTTAGGATTTTGTTTTGGAGCAAACTGTTGCGTAGATCCACCCCTTCCTTTTGATGGTATTGGCCAGTTCATGTTTATGTTGCTGCCCCCCAAAGCTGGGTTTGAAAACCCAATCTTGAAAGTGAACTTTAAGATCCAATGTGGGAATTTATGCGTAGCGATCAAACACAGACATTTATATATATTCTTTTTTGTTATGGACATGTATATAGAAGTCATTTGGGGTATATATCTGTTAAAGTTGTGGAGCTTAATTTCTCTAACTTACCGAAGTCCCGTTTTCCAATTTGCAGACTGTGTTGCTGGTAGAGAGTGTAAGTTCAATGATAAAGCACGACAGAAAGCTAAGGTTACTTGTTACAAGCTAACTTGGTCCCTCAGATAAAGCTCCGATGCTTGCAATTTCCTCTCTGGTGCTCTTGATTCTTGAACACAAACAGCTCCTCATCCTGGAGTTTGTAGATGTAGCTCATATTCGATGTAGCATGTTGTATTGTAGACCCCCACACTTGTAAAATACGAGGACCACAACTCTTTTAACGAAGACAAGGAACACGACAGGGCTCGCCCTTGGTGACTCATTTGTGATCGCTACCGAGCATTGGTGTGGATTGGTGAATCTGTGATGTTCAGTGATGCAGCTTGGTTGAATTGCCCTCGCGTACAATTAATTCCGTCAATCTGCTGGATAGTGAAGGAAACCTTCATTTGAAAGTTAACCAAGCGGATAACTAATTTTCGTTTCTTCAGAGCAAGTTCATTATTATCGGCGCGTTGCAGTTCGTAGCGTACTGCAGAGACGTCTGCTGTTCAGAGCTCTTCTACGATTCTACCGTTGGGATTTTTAACCCTCGTCCTTGCAGTTGCAGTGTAATCTTGGGTTCCCGTGGCACTGTTGCAAGCGCCAGCTTCGAAGGATGCACGTGAGGAAGGCATGGTTAGCGACGATTCCTACTCAGCTCCAGCACGCGAGGGTGATGGGGCCCACGAAAGCAAGAGGGAGCCAAGTTAAGCTAAGTGTTTGTTAGAGACCGCTTCGCTTTTATGTTTTTTTTTTTTTACTCTGCTCTATGTTTTTCAACAAAACAAGTATAGCTCCACATACTCTACTTCTAGAAAAAAAAAGTTGAGAGAACACATAAAGGGGTGTTCTAGAGCTTAGTAGTCATGTTCCCACAAACGGCCTGTTCACTGGTTGATTTCTGGGTTAATTTGGACTAACTGGTACTAGTTTATTGTGAGAGAAAAACACTGTTGGTTAGGGTGAAAGAAATGAGAACATGGAACGAAAACGAAAACTTGAGGTGTCATTTTATAACGTGGGAACATAAATGTTGCCGAATCGAGGATGTGGACGTGACCGGAACAAGAAACGTGGCCATGTTTCATGTTCTCGGTGGCTCACTTGAGAGACTCTAGATTTTTATGTATCTATATTACGGTAGAGTTTTTGAAACAGAGTTGATGGGACAGTCTCGAAACAGACCCTAATTTTTTCTAGCTCATTCACCGTGTTCCAACTTCCGGTCAGTGGGGTTTACGAGACTCTGCGCACGGAGCTTTTACTTGAGAATCCATTTGGTTATTGGCGTGCTGAAGTGGCTCTCAGAGTGGTCGGCGAAGTGCTACCAGACGCCTCACTGTAAGTGTTTGTTTAGGTCCCCCAAAAGTTTTCCAAAAAGTGCTACAGTAGTCATCACATCGAATCTTGCGATACGTGTATAGAGTATTAAATGTAAACGGAAAAAAAACTAATTGCACAGTTTGGTTGAAAATTGCGAGATGAATGTTTCGAGCCTAATTAGTCAATGATTGAATACTAATTGCCAAATAAAAACGAAAGTGCTACCGTAGCTAAATTCTCAAAATTCACAAACTAAACACGCACTAAATGAGTATCTTGTACCGCCCTATTCGCTCGGCTTATAAGCTGTACTTTTTCATCAGTCAATAGTAGTTTCAGTCGTAACTTATCAACCAAGCAAACATAACCGTACATGTGTTCACTCATGTTCTACAGTGCGCACACAGGGAAACTAGACCTTCATCACTCTTGCCAACTTAGCAAGCTATCTACTCTTTCGTCGCTGAACCCATGTTTGCCGGGGAGAAAGAGTTAAGGCCGCGTCGCATGCGCATGGGTTTCAACTCTGCCGTAAAAGATTTACGTATCATTGTATTAAACAGAAGAGTTTAAGGTCATGTTCGACTTACTGAAATTTGGCTGAAATTAGCTAAAAACACTGTTCTGGCTGAAATATTGTAAGAGAAAAATATTGTTCCGACTAAAAAAAAAACCCGAACAAGCTAGATTTAAGGTAAGCCGAACGGGGCCTAAACATACAGACAACGCGCTTCTATCAAGCGTAGGAAGAGATCAACCTAAAACAGTCGTGGCCGGACCGTTCTAGCAAAAGACATATAGTTTCGACATTACATAAATGAAAAACAACCAAAGCCGACGCAACGGTGCGATCTAGAAGGTAACCTTGCGTCTTCGCGGCTGCCTAGACAAGCCCTTTAAAGTATCGTTTTTAATAAGACAACGTTCAAATAAGAAGTCTATCTAAAAATAAAAAACGGCAATTTTAACAGGAGAGGGAGCATGTGCCCGGGCGGTGCAGTGCCATGGCGAGAAGCCCCGGCCCTATGCAACGCCCACGATCACAGGGAGCATACACTTGTACGTAACACTGTCACTGCATACACACAGATACAGGTACACGTACACGCAGGCATGGGCGCACGGCACGGTCCAGCCGACGCTCGATCACGTCGCGGTATTGAATCCCTACACCCACCCGTTCAGGTTTCAGCTACATGGCGCTCGTGCTGTTAGCCTTGTTTAGATTCAGTTTTTTCACTCTCTCTTCGTCACATCAAATCTTTAGACACATGCATAAAGTATTAAATATAGATAAAAAATAACTAATTACACAGTTTGATTTTAAATTACGAGACGAATCTTTTAAGCCTAGTTAAACTATGATTGGACAATAATTGTCAAATACAAATAAAAGTGCTACAGTGCCAAATACTGATTTCTAACAGCGATCTAAACAAGGACTTACTTCCAATGGAGTACGCCTGGTCGCTTGGACGCCCTGCGAGAAATCACATCCATGCACACACACAGCCACAGCGTACGAGGCCGCGACTTTTTTCACTGGACCGACGCTTGAACGGCGCTTCTCCCCGCGGCGCAAGGCAAAGCAGCTGCAGCGGCCGGCGCGGGGTCACCTCGCCGCGGTAGGAAGCGGAGTTTAATGGCCGGGCATTCATTCCGTTCGGGGTGCGCGCGCGGTTGGGCGCTGCCGCTGCTACTACCCTGCCTGTGCCTGCTGCCTGCCACTGCGGTCGCTGCTCCAGAGTCCAGACGACCATGGTCCACGGAGTCGAATCCATCAATGCGTCGCTCTATGCTTGCCGAGCCTTGCTGCCCTCGGTACTAATCGCCGGGTACTCTGCGCTGCGGTGTGCCCCGCGCAGTGCGTTTGGTGGCTGGCAAATTGGCGGATCACCGGCTAATGATGAGCAGGTCCACATGGATGGAGACGAGTATTCATACACTTTGAGCGATGAGGCCCAGTTGTCTGTGGTCTCGGAAAGCTATGCACTGGCCCTATATATATGTATCCATTGACGCATACACAAATTGACGGATACAAATTCATAAACAAGAATGCAACTCGGATTCATGAACAAGGCGAAGTACTAGGTCGATGTCACGGCGACTTGACGAACTGCGCGTGCCCAAGCCAGCCCCGTGCATTTCCTAGAGGGTGCATGCATGGACCACCGGCTCACCAGCAGCCAAGTTCCGGCGCCACGACAACAATCGGAATTCCCAGTAGTATCTGCCCAAGGGCGACGAGCAGAAAAGACTCATAGGAGTTCTAGACAATCTAGAATTTGGAAGCAGGACTAGTACACTAACACTTCACTTGTCTCTATTTGTCTTGATCCTGAACATGCGAGAAACGGCCATGGCATTCGCAATCGCCTGAAGGATCACCAACAGTGACCTGCAATCCGCGTGCCCATCCACATATTTGTCACAGGACAGCGGAAACGAGTACACGACTGACTGCGAGTCTGGCAGGCTGCAGCGCACTGCGGCCATGGATGGCTGCCACACAGGTGACAACCACACGCGCGCCACCACCACCACCACCACCTCCACCACCACGGTCAGAGGAGAGGACGACCCAACGCAACCAACCAAGAATCCCGGCCTCCTCAAATCCCCAAATTGCATCGCATTGCTGTCCCGGAAAAGAACAAAAATCGATCAATTCAAGAAGAAGCTTTCGGAGACGCTAAACTCACCCCTGGTCTCTGGAGACCCTGCTTGTTTCTTGTGTTTTTACAATGGAATGGGGGTCCTAAGTAGAAAAAAATTGAATATGGAAGGAGTTAAAAAAAAAACACCCTCGTGCGATCCCGTAATTACAGCTGCCTGGCTATACCCCGACGATCCAACGGTACAGGGCCACGAACGCCGGCTCCTCCTCGTCGGGCGCGCGGTGCATCGACGCGCCCGTCGCCGCCTCCGGGTCCCACCGCCACGAGTCGTCCTGCCGGTGTCCCTGGCTCTGGCTGCGGCTGTGGTGTCCCTGGCCCTGGCTCCACCGCCCGCTGTGGTGCCCCTGGCTCCACCGCGCGCTCCACCGCTCGGAGAGGGAGGAGGCCGAGGACGCGAGGCGGTCCACGTACTCGCGCAGCCACCCGCGGGACCCGGCCGCCTCCGCCAGCGCCTCGCCGGGCGTCGCCGGCGCGGCCTGGTGGGTCGCCGACTTGGCCGCGGCCGACACCGCGGGGCGGGTGATGCGGGACACGACGGCCTCCACCTCCTCGTCGACGCGGTAGTCGAAGGAGCCCAGCGAGTAGGTGCGGCGGTCGTCGCCCGCGGCGGAGGAGCGGCGGTTGCTCACGCTGCCGATCTCGACGCGGAAGCTCCTCGAGTTGTTGCTGCTGCTGCTGACCCGCGAGTCCAGCGGCTCCTGCGCCTGCGCGGGCGGCGCGGTGGGGAGCGGCGGGTGCGGGAGCGAGACGGCGGCGCGGCAGAGCGGGCACGACGGCGTGGTGCGCAGCCACGCGTCGACGCAGGCGGCGTGGAAGGCGTGCCGGCACGCCGGGAGCAGCCGCAACTCGGCGTCGGGGGAGAAGGGCGAGAGGCAGACCGCGCAGTCGGGGGAGCTCTTGGGAAGCGCCGCCAGCGCCGACGCCATGGTGAACAGCGGCAGCGACGCGATCAGCCGCTCCTTCTCGTCGTCCACCACCTCCTCCGCAGGCTGCGCCTCCTCCGGCCCCACCGCCGCTGCGCTCCTCCTCGTGGACCCCACCTCCGCCTCGTCCTCCGACGCGCGGCGGGCCCTGCTGGCCGGGAGCGGGCTCGGGCCCCGATGCGATGATGACGATGACGAGGAGGAGCGGGCGAGGCAGCGGAGGAGGAGATGGATCGAGACGGAGGCGAAGACGACGAACGCGAGCAGCGCGGCGATGATGAGCAGCGAGGGGGAGAGGTTGAACGACGACGAAGAGGACGGCGGCGGCGGCAATGAGGGCGGGAGTGTGGCCGCGAACGGGTAGCCGGCGGCCGGCGGCGGGAGGCCGTCCATCAGGGGAGCAGCGGCAGCCGCAGCCCACGAGAGGAGAGCGGTGGTGTGTTTAAGGCGGCCTGCAGGCTGTGGCCTCGCGCCTTTTATTTATGGGTTTTGGAGTGCGTGGCGTGATGGACGGGGGAGGAGGGGGACGGCAGCACCACCCGTCAGCCAGCCAGCCAGCCAGCCTGTGATTCACAGGAAGCTGAGGATGTGACACTCTTTCTTCAGTTTCTCCTCTACAAACTTTTTGTTCGTCATCGAGGATTTGCGTTGGTGACTTCTGACTTGGCTTGGTTAATATATATAATAATCGATGACTCACACTGATCCTATTGCTCTTGTTATTTCCCAATTCAAGACAAATGAACTTTTATGATACTGCTGCTCGTAATTTCCAGGGGATTGTAGCTTGCACTGGATTTTATTTAAGCTTACTTTATTATCTGAATCTGGTCACGAAAGTGTTTTCTACAATGTGCGGCCACGGTTTTCAGAATACCGGTCGTGTACACTACCGAGACCGACCATCTCGAACCAATCAAAATTGTACTAATTCCTCCTTGAAAAAAGTACTCCGCTGAGAGCCTTCAACCATTATACATCCAGGAAAATGCACATAGTAATTCATCTACATTAGGGCTAATAAAACACCTAAACTAAATGCGATGACCACGATTAGATGTGGGATGCCAGGGTTCTCACCCCCCGCGCCCTCCCGCACGCCGCGACCCGCCGCTACTGCGATTTAACGCTCCAAGCCAATCATCACCGAATAAAAAAACGCGTTCAAAACCTTCCGGGCCACCGCCGCGTCGTTCGACGTTAAAACATTTCGATCGTCCGCGCCCGCGCCCACGCCCACACCCTTCGTTGAGAGGAGGAGGAAGCCGCGGTGCCCATACGCGCCCACACCCTTCGCGGAGGGGGGGGGGGGGGAGGAAGCCGCAGTGCCCGTATGTCGTGGCGCGGCGCCGCCGATCACCCGCGCCCACACCCTTCGCGGGGGGGGGGGGGGGGAGGAGGAGGAAGCCGCGGTGCCTGGTGAGCTGGGTTTGAACGACGGCGAGATCCATGTGACCGTCGGCGATATTGCCCAGGTACTTAATTATACGTGCAAATCTCTTAGATATGTCATGAATCTTAGTCACTGCAATTTGCAATAGCATCTTGCTACTTAGAGCGCCGACCTCACGTCATCGCACAACGTGCAACCTTCATCTGCCTGAACGACGGCACACTTTCATTGCTATATTGCCTCAATTTGCCGGACGTGGTGAGGAAACCCTGCTGCCCGTCGCTACTACCGACCGGCCGGCCATAACCCCGGCGCCGCGACGAACGCGTAGCAGGGCACTAAACTCGGGCGGCCCGGCTGCATCTACGGACTAGCCGACAGAAGATCTGGCCGGCCACATCTCATTGTCATCGTAGGTACTTCACAATGTCTACTATCAGTATCATAGGGACTCTGAAGTCTGATCATGAATGATTTCCAATGTGACAAATACTCTGTATTTATTCTAAAAAACTCTGGGAGTGAAAAGTTGCAAAAAATTAGCAGGGCCTGCAGTACTAAAAAAAACTAGAAAACATGTGCTCTGTCTGATTTCGGTTTTAGTTTTAGTCATGTGCTAGAATTTGATAATATGCAAAAAAAAAAACTACATTGAGTTCAAATAAAGTATCTTCGTAAATACGAAGCATTTTTCTTTCTCAAGTTTTTTTCATATCAGAAGCTTCTTTTTTCCACCATCTAATGGATTAGATGTCGACAATATTTTTTTCATTCTAGATCAATATGTACCGGTGCCAGTGTGTAACACTACAACTTGACTGATATAAAAAAATACTAAATAATATTCATGTGTTGCAAATGTCAGAATTCCTTTTATCTGTGAACTGAGGTACTATAGAATTCTATATACAACTCAATTTAATGAAACCAAAAGTTCAGTATTCATATGGGACAAGAGTAACTATCACATGATCAATAATGCTAGTTTGTTCTAATTGTTCTGAATTTCATTGCATGACTATGATGAATGCTTGAGCTATATATCAGTACTCACTTTTGGGGTCGGTCTATATAAAAGAAAAATAAGTAGAAGGAAAGAGGAAAAAGATATACCTCCCTTGCAGTTTTTTAACATCCTACTATGTGGTCCTCCTTGACTTTCATGCTTTGAAGTTCCAGTCATGTGCTCTGTCTAGTACTCTGGTTACAGATTCAGTTACTAACACAGCTTATAGCTAACACAGATAACATATGCTTCCGGCTTAATTTTGATGCAAGGTATGCCAATTTACAAGTATGTTAAATTTGTATTTGACACGTAATGTTAAATTAGTTCTGTGCCAAACCAAATATTTACTTAAATCTGTACCCAGTTATCTTATCTTGGAGAAAACCCTGCTGCCCGTCGCTACCACCGGCTGAAGATCCTCGCTGGTACTTCGCAATGTCTACGCCCGGAGATACACGCGATGCGCTAAGCGATATCACCAACATCGCAGGTATGCTTTCAGTATAAACAACACTTTCATCTAAATTGTGACATCTAAACTTTTGGATGTTTACACAGACACCTTTCATTCAGCGAGTTGAACGGAGACGTATCATTTTACTTTGTCAAACTCAAAGCACTCGAGTATTTGTAACTATATGTTTTCAGTCACGTTAATTCTACAGTGAATTTTAGTCAGTGAAGATAAATTTGTGTTTCTGAATTCTGATATATTTTCAGGGATTTATCACACAATAGGGGGGGGGGAGAAAAATTAGTTTCAACGCTCGTACTTTAATTCCCTTACTAATAGTCTGTTCACTTGGTCGTATTTGACTTATAAGTCATGGCTTATCAGTCAATAAACAATATTTTTCTCTCACACCAAATCAGCCAACAATATTTTCAGTCATGGCTTATAAGCCAAACAAGCCCAAACAAATAGGGCGTGGGTGTATTGTGGGCTTGCACATGTCTAAAGAGACTAGGGGGTCTAGCTACATGTGGCGTATGCAGACACATGTTTTGGCACAAACAGTTCAGCTGTTTTGCTATAAACACTCCTTCTAATGATGTTGACTATCAGAAATTGATCCGTATGGATAGAGAAAAAGAACCGTCTGTGTTGTGTACAGGCACCAGCTTTTTGGATCAAACACAATCTATGGGGCTTACTTGGGAAGCTGCACCTCAAAAGGGGGCTTCAGGAAGAAGCTGCTCAAGCCCTTTTCAATCATGCGCAGCGTTGTGGCGATCGGCGAACATACCACGATCCTGAACTACTCCTACTGAACTAGAAACCGACAAGGAATCGATTGAGGCAGAATTAATTCGATCAAATCAGCCATGAATTCGCGTCAAATCACTAGCAGCAGCAGTAGCGCCTCTAGCTAAGCTAGGCAGTGTACTGTGATTAAACCCTACTAAGCGATTGAGATCTACCATATACGGAATTATGGATCAACGAAGCCGCTCGCGGTTTAACTGATCCATAATTAAGATGGATTGATTAAGAAAACGATGTTAGCAAATAGGAGTACATGCATGTAGCGGTAGTTTTTCTTTGTTTGCCAAGGTGCGAGATTAAACAGCGATATTGGGAGCAACATCGTTAGATCGATGGAGCACAAGTACTCTGAGCAATGTAATGCCCTGCTGGTACGTTCTCGGTACGTGCCATGCTGCTGCCATAACGCTCACGCCCGGGAATTTATGAACTCCATCAGACACGTATCAACCCTGTGGCCCCCTTGCTTTCACTGCACTTGTATGACATGTATTGGACGAATAATTACCAGCAAATCTAGAAGAAAAAAGGTCTCTTGGATTGATTAGATTCCCTCTTCTAAGCTGGAGTAAATAAGTACGACCGTCCTCTTTTTTTTTAAATGGTGCATTTGGAAATTATAAATATTCTTAATGTTTGTAAATATCATGAAATTAAATGAAAAGTACACTCGGTTAATATGTAATATCGGAGAATTCGAACCAAATCTGTCACAAGGCAGACCCAGGGCATGTGCGGCTAATATATGTTGACCACTAGCTTGGTAATTTTGCATTGACTGAACAAGCCGCTTGCAATCGTTGAGAATGATTTGGAGACATGTTGGAATTTGACTTGGAATTGTTTAGCCATTTCTAAATTCTCTTTCACATGCATAGAGTGGCTGGTGGGAGTAGAAGCGCCGTGCTGCTACAAATAATAGCACGCCGATAAACTTATACTGGCTACTGAGCACTGGCCATTAAATTAGAATTGTGTTCAGATGGATAATGCCATGATCGATTGATTAATCACGCATAGGTGTAGAATTGTTTTTTTTGGCGTCCAGCACAGGGAGATATGGTGTTGCATGCTCTATTAATTGTCTCACATGCACGTTAACAAGTATATATAAATGCTAATGCAAGATGCAAATATTTCAGATTGTATAAATTAGTACTGCTCATATAGTATCTGCAAAACGCGTCGGCAGAATTCATTGGTGCTCTGTATTATACTACTCCAGTGGAAGTTGTTGAACATGCCCCATTTCATTGACTAATCATTCCTGGCATATGCTGAAATTTAGCTTATACGGATGTTTATTTTGAAATATTGTAAGAGAAAAATATTGTTTCATAACTGAAAAGTAGCTCAAGCAATAAGACGAATGTTTGTTACTTCCTCCCAAAATGAATGAACAGGAGATCTAGCTTTCACTGGTGAAAAAAAAATAGGGCACCTGCCCGAGGCTCCGCACGGTGAATGAGAAGCTCAGAAGGTGGTACGAGCATCTCGATCAAATCTCTCAATTGTTTAGGGCGTCACCAACAAGGGTTCAAAACGTTTAGGCCATGTTTAGATTCCAAAAATTTTCAACCTAAAGTATCACATCGAATCTTACGGCATATGCATGGAGTACTAAATGTAGACGAAAAAAAAACTAATTGTACAGTTGGGTGAGAAATCGCGAGACGAAACTTTCGAACATAATTAGTCCATAATTAGATACTAATTACTAAATACAAACGAAAGTGCTACAACCAAAAAATTTTAGGAACTAAACGCGCCCTTAGTCCGGTGGATAAAAGAGAACGAAAAAAGCAGTCGCTGTATGCTCGCGCGGAGCCCAAGTAACTCACAATTTCTGAATGTGTGGGCTCCCTTTCTTTTCCTCTGTGCAGCAAGCATTTTCTACTTGTTTGCATCGCTATGTTAGGGACGCACTTATAAGTTGCTTTAAGAGAATACTCTAAAATCAATTTAGGATATAGGAGTATTTCTTTAGGGATGGAAGAGAAGAGGTTGTCTCGTTTATTTAGAAGAGAGGATGCTTCTTCTAGAAGATCTCTTAAAAATGATAGGTATAGAAGATTGGATAGGATATTGTTCTAACACGCTTACTCCCTCAATCAAAAAAAAAGTTTTTTTTATCAAGTTAATCTATTTTAACTTTAGCTTAATATATATAATAAAATTTTAATATTATTTTAAAAATATAATTCTAGCTTCCTATCAAATCAACCTATCTCAACTTCGACTAAAAATGTATACAAATTTAATATTATTCATATATCAAATAATTATAGTTAGACTTATGGTGAAAACATAATTCTATAGTACATTTATTTGGAGTTATAGATGTTAATAATATTTTCTATAAAGTTAGCCAAACTTAACTTGATTCAAATACAGAATTGCATTTTTTATGTACCGGGGTAATAGTATGTTTTTGAGTTCCCACACCAGATCTGTTGTGCACCTGTGCGCCCACTATTGGTGGGATTCGATCGATCACTTGCATCTGAATACAGGGGTGTTTGATTTCTACGTGTTCTCCTAAAATTCCTGTCATATTGAATATTTAGACATATATATGGAGTATTAAATATAGATTAATTATGAAACTAATTACACAACTTGTGACTAATTTACGAGACGAATCTTTTAAGCCTAATTAGTCCTTGATTTGACAACGTGGTGCTATAATAAATATGTGCTAATGATAGATTAATTATGCTTAAAAAATCGTCTCGCAAATTAGCCTCTATCTATATAATTGGTTTTGTAATTAATCTATATTTAATGCTCTTTATTAGTACCTAAATATTTGATGTGACATAAATTTTATGAGCGACTAAAAAACCCAACACCCGTATGGCCAGCATTAATTGTCCAGAGCCGTGTTTGGAATACTATGCTAACCAACCAGGATTCCTACATGAATAACCTTGCTGTTCCAACAATAATATGTGTTTGGGGGTGTATAGTTCCGACCCTGTGGCATCGTTTACAGGGAACAGGCGAAGTAGAAGAGCACGCTATCGAGCGGTAAGATGTGACGTGCCAATGTGCCATGGCCGGCCCCCCGCGCGCGCGCGCGCACACACACAGATCGATCAGCAAGCTGATGCAAATCTGAGCGGCGGTAAGGGTGCTGGTGCACGACCCAATTAACCCTGCTAGCTAGTTTGTCCATGGTGTCTCGCATCGCATCGTAAAGCCACTCAGGTGGAGTTGGTGGGGTTGTACCCGGCACGGGTGGCAAGAGGATTTAACAGGCTCAACCTCTGCGTCCTTTGGGCGGATCAATCGGCGTTCCACCGTACAACTGCCCACTATATTAGCACAAATTTTACGTGCATAGAAGTTTACACGTGAGCGTGCTGCATATAACTGTGTTTGCCTGGATCCATGCTGATCTCGAGTAATTCTATTTCCCTTAGAAGTTGATCGTATACTTAGCATTTTGACTGTAGACGGTAGTTGATCTGTACACGGTAGTTGATCTGTAGACTGTAGTTGATCTGATGTTACTATATAATAATTATATAGTAGCACCCTATACATATATCTCATGCTTATGTTGAGAGCTAGCCAGCATAGGTCCATACGGAAAAACATGCGTACACATCGTGCCTCAGGGATTTGTAATCTTGTGCATTTACTTTTGATGTAGAAAAAAATCTGTGCTTTGACGCATAACATGACAAAAGTTTTTGGAGGGACTCCATGAGATCAGTGGTGATAGGGGGGCTTGAGCCCCCTCCCCACCACTATATCCACCCTTACTCCTACATACCAACGTGCAATCACTGTGGTCTTCTGCTCGAGATGGACGACGGTCAGTGGCTTCGGAAGGAGACGCATTGCTTCCTTCTTATATGCATAGAGCTCAATTTCTCATGCGCCTGAGACGACAGTCAATGGCTTCGGAAGGAGACACATTGCTTCCTTCTTATATGCATACTCCATCCGTCCCATAAAGAGTGACGTTTTTTTACTTTCAGACATTATGTTTAACCGTTCGTCTTACTCAAAAATTTTATGTAAACTATAAAATAAATAAAGCATTATTAAAGTATCTCTAATAATAAAATAAATCATAACAAAATAGATGATATTTATATAAATTTTTTGAATAAGACAGATGGTCAAAGAAGATGTCTGAAAGTTAAAAACAACACTTTTTTTTAGGACGGAGGAAGTAGAGCTCAATTTTTCAAACGCCCGAGACAACGGTCAATGGCTTGGTAAGGAGACGCATTGCTTCCTTCTTATATGCATAGAACTCAAGCATGTCTTCGCGGCTATCGAGGAAAGAGACGTAGTTGCGGTCTTTAAGGAGGTGGCACGTCACCTGCTAGACCGCGACGACAGCTTCCTACTACGGACAGGGAGCTGCTGCAGCCGTCTCGACCAGTTTGTTGCTGCCCTCAACAGCGACGACCTGCAGCCCCCTTTTCTGGAGCTAGTCGAGGTGTTGGCTACTGCGTTGCCGCCCTCGGTCCTGGCTGCAACACACGCACTGCCCGTGTTCACTGAGGAGGAGGTGCACCCGAAGACTGTTGTTCTCCGGCGAACATGGAGAGAGTGCAACCGCCCCTGGGACAAATTAAGGTGAGGTGTACCTGGTTGCTCTTCTTCGCGTCTCCATAGGCCTAGTCACGGTGGAGGACAAAGGCCCTATGTGGGAGCAAATAGACTTAGCTCTAAGTCAGCTCACCGGCACCTCAGCACCTCAGCTGAGGTGAAGGCCAAATGGAAAAAGTGAAGTAGGAGTACAGACAGTTCATCGAAACTCCTGACGCAAAAAATGGAGGTAGGGCGAACTTAGACTACAAAGTTTTGGCTAAAAATGATAGTATGTTTACATGTATATTATGAAGAAAAGTGTTAGAACGACAAATAAGAACGAAATCAACATTGAAAGGCACGTCGCTATTGAGCCGCGCAGGGCCGCCCTCTGTCAGGAGCCTCCCAACTGAGGCACCGTGAATGCAAGAGCATGACTATGCCGGGGTATGGGGAGGCCGAAGGCGAGAGCATGACTATGGGAGCACTGCCACCACCTTCAGGGTTATGTTAACACTTAGACCTTCCTGTATTCTTTTTCCTCAAGATTATCGAAGACAATAACTTCCTTTCAAAACATGCTAAGAAAATCATAAATCTATGTTCGCTTGTCTTATAATCCATACTTTTCGGCTTGTCTTTTCAGCCAGAACAGTATTTTTCTCTCACAACAAATCAGCCGGAACAATGTTTCAGCTTGTTTTTTCAGCGAAACGAACGGGGCCTAACATACGAGATATAAAGTAAATTCTGTTGTTGTGTAGATCCTGTTAATATAAGCCTAACAAAATTCCGTTTGCTATTTTTGAAATTTGTTGTCATTTATTATGCATTTGAGAACTTACGGTTAGCTGAGGTGCATTGGGAACCCCGGACTATGGGGCCGAAGCTGGATAAGCTAGCTGGATAAGTTAAGGGAGCCAGAGATGCCTTGAGACACACTACAACCTTGTTCTTTGTCTGAAGCGGCGACGCACCCATCACATCGCTAATTCGCCGTTTGTCTGAAGCATGAGAACAAACAAATCAAAGCTAGACTGATGATGCGTGCTGCCTTAGTTTGTTTATTATACTATAACCCATGGGGCAATGTAATCGGGAGGAGTCCAGGAATATTATTGCATCTCCCAGCATGCTACCCTTGCTAGGTTCGAAACACTTAAAATATGGGTAACAGTAGTGCACCACAGGGCTTGCTGTTTCTACTACAGTTTCTTCTTCTTCTTCTCATGTTGCATTGCAGGGGACCTAGGGATCCAGGACTGAGGTGTGTGACGCACAACTTTTTTTTTTCTTTTACATGATCGAGATTGGCATTTTTTGTTGTTTATATGATGTCATTAACGGTAAAAAATGTTGCTAATACCGATGGTTCGTACTGGGTCTGGATCGAGTGCGTGGTTCCATTAAGAATCTGTTCTTGAGATGTGAAATGCCGTTAGCTCCTAGTACTAGTACTAGCAGTACTTGTACCTCATTGTAAAAGGGAGCTTTTGCTCACAGTAAGGTCACACTCGGACTTGCCTGAACTACTGGCCTCCAGTTCTACTACTACACCTTCACCTTTTACATATAGCCCAAAAGGAGCAAAAGATGATTCCTTGTTCTTTTCCGTTATTATGGACCAGAAGAAAGCACTACCTTGCAATAGATGGCAAGTGGGATTCTTAAGCTAAAAAAAATTGATGCCCAATGCTAAAGCTGCAGCTTCAAGGCATGCCTGCATCTTCTATCTTGGATACCAAATGCAGCCGTGCTATTTGCGACATGAGAAGCCTGGGAAGCTGCAGGCAGAGCTGTTTGCATGGTGCTCAATTTGAGTTGTGTTCCGCATTCCTTCCATGCATCATCATGACTCGCGAGATCCTCTTGACCTCTTTGTCTTTCTCTGTCTCTCCGTCTCTCGGCTCATTCGCTCAGCCCTGATGCCATGACATGATGAGCATCAGCAGGGAGTTAGACTTGCGTGCCTGCTCTATCTGTGACCTTTTGATCTTTTAAACAATCTGCCAGGGATATGATATTATGATGTCACAATGGAAGCCGTACGTCAAGAACAACCGAACATGCAGACATACAATACTTCAGAATATGGCTGCTATCTCTTGCACGCCCGTGCCTGAATTTCATCACAATTCCCAGCGGAATGTTCCAGGAGCGCGCTCAGTTTACCTGCCATGAATAACTGAACCATTGAGGACCGCGTGGTGTACTCGGCACCATGCATCAGTGACCATGATCAAATCAAATTCTTGCCTAGCAATATAGTAAACCTTATCCTAAATCTTGACGTGGTAACAGCTTCATGGAAGGTGATCTGCTGACGTGCAGTGCAGTGCAATGCATGCAGCCGGCCATTGCTTGATCCGGCCGTGTCCGGGGTGTAACAAAACACCTGGTGTGGAGAAACAACGAACACGTGATGTTACTTTCCTGAAGATTAAACAAAAATTACTGTCGTAATCGGCATTCTGAATCGAAGGTTTACTACAACAATATTACCTCTACTGATCTATCGCTTGCAAGGGCAAATACATCAAATCCAGGCGACGTGACGCGTTCGCATGTGACCTAACTCTCCGTGACATCATCACCGTTGCTCAGCCCCGGCCAGATGCTGCCACGGACCCTGGAGCTTTCAAGCGTTTGGACCCATACGGAAGATGAAGGAAACGCGGTTGACTAAATGACTGCGGCTTGATCGTTCTGGTCATAAGTATCCCGTCCATGCAAGTAATATATATGACTATGTATGTATCCGTGTGTGTGTGTGACAGAGAGCTTTATCTGTGAAATTACAAGTAATAAGCGAGTCAAACATGTCTGCAAAGACGGCAAATTATCATTCACCAACAAGAACGTGCACTGAGGACGAGCCGTAGCTCAGTTGGCTTGCTTGGCGTGTACCTCTGTACCTAGAGGAGAGGCTAAAAAAAACAAGAACGTGCACATCCAAATCCGGGACGGTGGAAAGAGGAAAAGCAGGTGTCCATGCGCTTTTTTCAGTTTTTGGACAGATGAGCCTGTTCGGTTGGCTGGTTCATATCGTTGCTGGTTCGTGAAGAAGTACTGCTGGCCAGTTTGTGTGAGAGAAAAATACTATTCCGACTGGAAATTTACGATCGTTTACGACAAACCACAGCCAAATGAACATGCTGCATAGGCGATCGACGTTTTACGTAGGCTTGTTGGGATCAGCGAAAAAGGGGTCAGCGTTTCACTTTGCCCTTTTGTTTGTCGATGTCTTTGTTTCTGTGCCGTGGATGCCAAGTTTAAGTGAGAATACTGTTGGTGATGCGTCGAATCCGCATAGCAATTTCTAGGTTGAAAACACGGTAACCAGTGACATATGAGGTGAAGTAGTAAGTGTTGTTTTATTTTGGAACTGTAGAATTTGTGTGCGTGTCCATTTGGAATGTCATAGTCTGTCATAACTTACCGTAATTTGAACAAAGTCATTTAGCGTCAAAAGCTACTTGTATCATTCATTAACTAGTCGTAGTTCTATCTGACACAAAGATCAGAGTGGCGCAGCGGAAGCGTGGTGGGCCCATAACCCACAGGTCCCAGGATCGAAACCTGGCTCTGATAAGGTTTTTGATGTTTTTTCAATTTGTTTCTGTCTCTTGTTCCCCCTTTCAAATTCAATTATTTTTTGGCCCTCATAAATTTTTTATGTTTTTTCAATTTGATTTTGTCTCTTGTTCCTCCTTTCAAATTCAATTCAGTTTGCCTCTTGTTCCCCTTTGAAATTCAATTCAGTCAATTCTAAACTGTTTTTTTGTTAATTCCATCCCTTGTTTCCCCTTTCAATTTCAATCCAGACAATCCTAAACTGTTTTTTTTGTTAATTCCATCCCTTGTTTCCCCTTTCAATTGCAATTCAGTCAATTCTAAAGTCTAAACTGTTTTGTTTTTTTTGTGGTTAATTCCGCTCTGTCCCGGCGTCCCTGGTTTGCCCATTTCAATTTCAGTTCAGTCGTTCTAAACTTGCCGGCTGGCCGCAACTGCGAGCCCCTTTGCCGTGCACCCTCAGCATCAGCAGACCTTGACCTATGGCAATCGGAAAGTCTGCATTGGGTGGCGTTGGCTGAGCAGAGAAGACGAGAAGCACCAAGATGCTATCAGGCAAAGAGCTGGTACCTATACCTAGCACAAGCTAGTGGAAAAATCGCTCACTAGCTTGCACATCCGGTGTGTGGCTCCATTCAGCAAGCTCAAGTCAGGAATGCAGTATTCAGAGCTAAGGCAGGCAAAGCCTTTAGTCTAAGGAGCCAAGGCAGGCACAGGTTCTACGCATCATCTCGCAAACGTGATCGGCATGTATGCGGAATTGCATATCGATGACAAGGAGATCATACATCCCATTTGATTTCTTTTCTTCCTATAAATTTGAATCGTTCATACATCATACACACAACGCAGTAGCCAGATGTTATACATCATACACACTCAGTGACTCAACGCAGTAGCCAGATGTTATTGAGATTGTAAAAGATGGGGGGACAAGGAAATCATACAAGCAGCTTCTGTTACTTAAACTGACATTACATCATAACATGGTCAAACATCTCTAAAATTTCTTGCACACAAACAATGACTTCGACAGCTAAAAGAAAATGCTGTCCCAGTCATGAGTCATGACTGTTGGCTGCTGCATCGGTCCAGGCAGCATGTCATTGCAATTAGTCTCAACCCAAGAAAGGCAAGAGAATGCTTATATATTGATCACCGGTAATCAAATCATGTGTGTCTGACTATACATACGAGCTGCCACACCCAGGAGTACATCATTCCGAGGCCACTATAGAATGACACCATTATGAGAGGTAGGAAGGGGAGCCTATCACCGAACACATGATGGTGAAATAATTGAGACCATAATTCTATACCCACGATTCCCAAAAGATAGCTTAAACCAATCCATCCAATGATGCCATTCTTCTTCACTGTGCTGCCTGACCGATTTACTTTCTTTCCTTCCAGGTCAGAGTTTGCAGCAAAATGGGATGTACAACCTACCCACATGAGAGTGGCGTAGGTCAGCAGCAGCATCACCTTTATCATGTACTCTTGGTTCTCAAACAGCAAAGGGAATAGAGAGTAGCATGAAACTGCAGATACATTTTTTAAGCAAATGATTAATTGCCAGTTAGCCAGGTTTATCACATTTCTGACATGACAATCATAATACTACTTAAAAAACATAATATGGGAATAATGCAGATACTGAGGTGGGCAAAATTGCAAAAGAATCTTTTTTTTCATGGACAGAAAAGGCACCCAAAAACGTTGATTCAAGAAATGTCACAAGTGGAACAAAGTAAACATTGAACTGTAACCAAGAGCAAAACATACCTATGGACAACAAAAAGTAATGCCTGGCATCGTTCAAGCTATCCATGGCAATTAGGGCAAGTGGGATAGTGAAATGAAGTGATGCCTTCTCATGTACATGCCATCCAAACATAAACCCACATGTGCATGCATACGAGACCAATCTAATAATATGCTTTGGTTGAGGATTAGAGAATGCTTTGATAAGACAAGGAGCCATGGCAAGAATGACCAATAAGAATGTAGCAATTGGGGTGACCTGCAATCCATTAAGTTCACAGATGTGAAACCATAAACCCATCATGTTTAAAAAAAGGGCAGACCCAGTGCCGGAGGCTCCCACATGAGTGGGGTCTGGGGAAGGGAAAAACCAAGGCAAGCCTTCCCCTCGCAAAATCTGCGGAGAGGCTGCTTCGAACCCGTGACCTGGTGACTCAGTGAGACAGCTCTCACCACTACACCAGGCCTGCCCTTCATAAACCCATCATGTTTCATTGGAATAAACAAAAAGAACAGGAAGAATGGATGGTGGAAGAAAGAACATTCGGAAGAACAACAAAAGGAGACGAATCACCAACGAGTCCCCCAGTAAACGAAGCTTCAGGTACGGCAATATTAAAGCCTAGTCTTCTAAGGAGAAATGCAAGAATCTTGTCAAGTATAATATAGAATACCCAAAAGTTTGGGGCCCAGTAAGCATGGCATAGGCCTCGCCCAAAGGGAAACAATCAGTTAATTAGTTGTTGCATCTGCAAAATCATTAGAGCCGTAAGAATTGCAGTCATGTTAAAATAATACCACATTTATACATGTCAATATATTGAGAGGATTTTTTCACAATAGCAAAGGCATATATTACAGACAATGTTGTATTACCGAAACAAAGAATAAAACATGCTAAACAGATGGGTATATATTGCTAAAGGCTGGCGCTAAACTTCCTACAAAGTTCAGTTTATACAATCCCTTGCGTCGAAGAGTGTAGAGCTTCTTCTTTTTGTACAGACCCTCCTATTCTTTCAAATAAACAAAACACAAAAAAAATGCAGAGCACTGAAAATTCATATATCTACATGACTCCCATATTTCATTGGCACAGGGCATTAGCAGTACATTGGTAAAACTTGTATGAAAACACCATTTAGCTCAGAGGCTGCAGACAGACAAGGTTAACATGGTCTTACTATGAAAAACGCCATGGATTTGATGCAAGCTTAAACACATAAGAAATTTGACAAAACAGCTACACACTGCACTACTAGCTTATAAGCCTTCTCTACAGGATTCAGCATCAAATTAATTGAATTAACTGCAGAAAGATTGCAAATATTACATACAATACGACAATACCATTCTCTACTGATTTTTTTTGAACGTTTGTATTGTGGAGACCAGTTTTAATAAAATTTCAGTAGGGGCTCACACCCCTCCTGTTCCATCAAAAAAAAATATTATATACGATGTTTGTATTACAGGGAATAAAATCGCGAAGCCAAACTGCAAATAAATCTGATACGCAGATATAGATTGGCTAAAGTGGAACACCAAAATTCCGATGAGGTTGAAGTTTACCAATACCCACTAGTGTTTAAGAGTGCAGAGTTATAAACATTCAAATATCTGAGTGCAGGAATTCAAAAGCTCATTTGACAAAAAGATTAATAGTGCAAAATGCAGAACTGGCATGATTGGTTAGCTGTATGAAAACATTATTTTAACTCAGAGCTTACAGACATAACAAGATTAGCAGAAAAAATTTACTAAGTTAAACTCCACAGCAATTATCACAACTAAAACCAATATTACTATTCATTGACGGAGCTACACAAGCTGAAACAGCTCCAGCTACTATGATAAGAAATTCAGAAACACGGTGCATTACTCAAGTTTAAACCTCCTCTACCAGATTTAATGTCAAACTAACTGAATTAGCTGCATTACTCACCAAGTCTCAACTGTTCACAAATCACAAGCCACATTTCCTACTTTCATCAGAAACTAGATGTTTACAGACAAGTACCATACGGAGATAGCCAAGATACCAACATGTTGTTGAATCCAAAACTTCAATTAACCAGATTCACTCACCTGACCATAGTACACGAAGGGCGCAAATGCTGCAGCAAAAACAACAGCCACTCCAGAGCCCATCAGGCACGAGCCTTCCCAGCCCCTTCACGACACCCCGGCCACAGCAATAATGCCGGAACAAATACATAAAGTAGACCGGCGCCGCCACGAGGAACAAGTGCTTCGAGCAGAGCAAACTTGCGAACACGACTCCCCCGGCAAGATCCCACTCCTGCTCGAGGAAATGCAACGAGAGCAGCAGCAGCCCCATGAGGAATCCATTGTACTGAAAGTGGACGTGGTCGACAGCGAGCAGCGCCGGCGACCATAGGACGAGCGCGAGAGCGAGGAACAGCCGCTGATTCCGCCGCGCGTCCCTCGTCAGTAAGAGGACGGACCCGAGGAGGAGGAGGTCGGAGAAAGCGACAGTGAGGCGGAGGTAGAGGAGATGCGCGAAGGGCGGCGCGTCGGGCACGGGGACTGAGACGAGGGTGGCGTCGACGAGCGGCGCAGGGAGGGAGAGGAGGCGGGAGAAGTAGGCGAAGAAGGGCGGGTAGTCGAGCGTCCACTGGGAGGAGGCGTCGGTGTACCACTGCCGCGCGGGGAGCGCGTGCGTGAGGGCGAGCCAGTAGCGGTGAACGTCGAAGTCGGTGGAGCGGTAGGTGGGTACAAGGAGGAGCTTCACGCAGGTGGCGGCAGCAAAGGCCCAGGCCACCGACGCTGCCGTCGACGTCGACGGCGAGGTGGTGTAGGCCATCAGGGCGGCGCGGCTGGGTTGTTCGGGTTGAGATCTGGAGAGGACGGGTTGGGTCGTGACGTCGCGTTGTACGCGGGTCTTCGTGTTTGTTCACTTTGTTGGTTGGGCCGCTGGCAGAGTGGGCCGAGTTTTCGTGCCCGGACTGCCGTCGGCAGATTCCATTTTGGGTCGTCGGCGCGGGAGTTCGTGTGCACGGAGACGGAGACGGAGACGGTGAGCCGGCGACGAGTGTGGGGTAGTTGCCAGCCGCGCGTTGCCCCGCCTCGGTGCTCTGCACTGACTGGCATCCGAGATCTGGCGGGCGTAGATTTGCATGGACGTGGCAAAGCGGAGCACACCTGAGGAGGAAGGTGTCAGACTGTCAGGTGTGGTGGTGCATGGTACGCGTTGGGCAGTCGCCCGTTCCCAGGGACGGGGAGTTGGGCCTTCAACACAGAGCCCAGGAAAATGGGCCTGTAGCCCTTGTTTGGGCCCACTGCCACACCTTTCTTCCAGGGTGATTCTCCTGCGCAAACCGATGGTTATCTTCCAGAACGGAGAGGAGTAAACAGTTGGCAACGGGGCGGGTCAGGGCCAGGTGGAGCATCCGCAGACCTGCCCCAGAAACCCGACAGAAAAACCTGCCCCGACCTCGAATAGTGATTCGGGTGGAAGTTTGAACCCACCCCTGAACCCGATGGGGACCCGAAACCCAAGTTCAATTAGCGAGTGGAGGATTTGTTATGCCGCCGCCAGAGGTGAGATATGTCCACGCCGAGGAATAACTAGGCGCCGGCCGCCGAGGGGAGCGCCATCATCCAGCCGCCACCTTTGCTTGTGGCCACGCTAGCGTAGCTGCAGGTCAAGGTCGGGCTCTCGGGCAGCCACGCCGGTAGATCTATTCACCACTAGCGGTGGGAGAAGGAGCCGGTCGTTGCTGCGCGCTAGCGCGTCGGGAGTAGAGGAAGGGAGGCGGCGCTGGAGCGGGACCACGAGAGCACGCGCGCGACCACTCGCGCGATGCGGGAGGCGTCGGTTGCCGGTGGAGGCGTGATGCGGGAGGCGTCATGTAAGTGCATTTAGCCCTTTAGTGGGTTTTGGTGAATTGAATGAAAAATCATTAAAGGTCTAACAAGTTTGCTAAGTATTAAACAGAAAATTGAGTTTATTGCATCACTCATGGATTGTAGAATGAGAAGTGTATATAGGTTCAACAAGAAGGCAAACTTGATGATATTCTACGTAATGTTCAAATCAAGGCCAAAATTGTGTATTGTTGTGTTGGAAGATCATGGAAACAATATAGTTCCAATGCAAATAGAGTTGATGAAATAGCTTCTATATTGAGGGATATCATAGTATCATGACGAAGCAAGCATATTTGGCAAATGATAAATGAGACATGAGTTGATGATTTTGGATTGGTTTCAATAATAGCTTGCTTTACATGAACTAAAAGAGTTTGATAGTGGATTAGCTTTGATCAAGTATTAAAGAATGAATCCAGGGTGCATAAGTGAGGACATACCAAGCAAAGGTTTAATGACAAAGAACACAACTCATATTGGATATAAGTCAGTCTCTATGTTGGTTTACTTGTATGGATAAAGATTTGAAAAATCACTTTGCATTAATATGATCAAGCTAGAAGTATGAAGATAGAGACTGAAGTAAGTGTTAGGAATGTCAAGCCAAAATAGAAAGGATATAAGGAATCATGAATTGGCTTGACCACATTGATGTTGATCCATATATGTCTCTATGTGAGTCTAACTGAAGCTTGATTGATCTGAACTTTCATATCTAGAACAATATTCAAGGAAGGATCACAATATTAAAGAAATGGCTTTTCAAAGGATGCTTAGTTTGATGTGACTTGAGTGTGGCTTGATAAGGTGAAGATAGCAAGGAAAGGGCTTCGAGGGACTAAGCGGAGGTGAAGGGCAAGCGATGGCTTGAGAACCGAGATACCATGGCTAAGGTGAAGAAGAGAGTACTTGCATTGAGTCGAGGAGCTAATCAAGCTATGTGGAGACATATAGGCCTCGTTCGCTGATCTGAAACTTGGCTGAAACTGACTGAAAAACACTGTTTCAGATAAATTATTGTGAGAGAAAAACACTATTTCAGCTGAAAAAAGAAGCCAAACAAGCCGAATGTGGGGTAAGCCGAACAGGGCCATCGTGGTAAGGATCAAATCATCAGTGAAAGTGACTTGAAGCAATGGACTGAACTCACATGTGTTGGAAAGATTCAAGTCACAAGATCAACTTGCTCGAAGAGATGAGACAAAGATAATTGCAAACCTTATGAAGTAATATTGAGAAAAAAGGATAATACATGCGATGGTGGAAACCCCCAATTATGAAAGGATGTGGTGGCCAACTCAAAGATATTTAAATTCTTTGATATTTTGAATTTGAGTTTAGGAAAAGCCATACTATAAAGGGGGATACAATGCATAAGCTTTAATGTGCAACCAAGTGCTCATTTACCCATCAAATATCCTTAAAGCCTTAGCTAAGACAGCAAGCTTTGCAATCCTATCTTTTGTGCTGCCTGGTAAGTGAGGCACTGCCGCACTGAGGCACTGCTGTAATTCAGGCGAGGCACTACCGCAGTGAGGCACTGCCACAGTTCAGCCGTGGCACTACCGCGACTTAACTGACCGTTGGGAGCAGGGGTTATTTATACCTTCTCTTCTCTCCCACAATGGTCACCTACTTTTTAGCATGACCATTCTCTTCCCAGGTGCGACTAGAGCTATCTCTCTTGCTCCTTCCTCTCCATTGGAAGGCTCCCAAGCTTCTCTTGATTTCCAATCAAATCCTTACGAGATTAAGCTTTGAAACTGCATTAGAGAGCAGCCCCAACTGATCTTCATCTCCTAGAGCACTTGGTTCACGTTCAATGTAACACCCTCGGTGTTACACCCTAAATCATTTACTAAAACATGTCATGAGCATCATGTTTATGTGTTAATGCATATGATAGGATGTGTAGATAAATTTCTTGTAACTTAAAATGACAAATAAAAATGTTAAACGAAAGTTGATTCAATTGTTCAGGTATATCAAGTAGGGTTTAAAACCAATTTTTATTAAGCAAAAATACTATAGAACATGTGTGTGATACTTAAATAAAGTTTGAAGTACAAACTTTGTAGATGACAGTAAAATACTTGCTGTCAAAAAATGATTTTACTAGCTA